>NC_036237.1:8981044-9027945 GCF_002742605.1 Olea europaea var. sylvestris
GACGTATGAGGGATTTCGGCCATTTGTGGAAGAACGAGCACTTGCTTATTTGAAACGCTTCGATTGTCGACGTTCGAAGAACTGAGCGTGTCTTTTGCATACGTTGTCCGTTTTGGGCCCAAAAGTACTTTTTTGAAAGGTAGCGATCCTTTTGGATTGAACTCATCATGTCGTCATGACGTATGAGGGATTTCGGCCATTTGTGGAAGAACAAACACGTGCTTATTTGGAACGCTTGGATTGTCGGTGCTCGAAGAACTGAGCATGACTTTTGCATACGGTGTCCGTTTTGGGCCCATAAGTACTTTTTAAAAAGGTAGCAATACTTTTGGATTGAACTCATCGCTTCGTCGTAACGAATGAGAGATTTCGGCCATTTGTGGAAGAACAAGCAGTTGCTTATTTGGAGCGCTTGGACTGTCGGCGTTCGAAGAACTGAGGGTGACTTTTGCATACGGTGTCCGTTTTGGGCCCATAAGTACTTTTCGGAAAGGTAGCGACCTTTTTGGATTGAACTCACCCTTTTCATCACGTATGAGGGAATTCGGTCGTTTGTGGAAGAACAAGCCCTTGCTTAATTGAAATTCAAGGATTGTCGGTGTTCAAAGAACTGAGCGTGACTTTTGAATACAGTGTCCGTTTTGGGCCATAAGTATGTTTCAAAAAGGTAGCAGTCCTTTTGGATTGAACACATCCTTTTCGTCAAGGCTTATGAGGGATTTCAACCATTTGTGGAAGAACAAGTACTTGCTTATTTGGAACGCTTGGATTGTTGGCGTTCGAAGAACAGAGCATGAATTTCGCATACGGTGTCAGTTTTGGGCCCATAAGTGCTTTTGGAAAAGGTAGCGACCCTTTTGGATTGAACTCACCCATTTCATCGTGATGTATGAAGGATTTCGACCGTTTGTGGAAGAACAAGCACTTGCTTAATTGGAACACTTGGATTGTCAATGCTCGAAGAAATGAGCGTGACTTTTGCATACGGTGTCCGTTTTGGGCCCATAATACTTTTCAGAAAGGTAGCGACCCTTTTGGATTGAACTCACCCTTTTAGTCGCGACATGTAACACCCGACCCCTAGTGGACCGGAACGCTACTTACTTTACTTAGCTTAACCGGTGGTTTAGTAACAAGTGTATACGTTTTAGCGAAAGCTTACATCTTCGGATAATAATTTAAATAACAATACTTCAAATACTTTAAACAAAAACACTGAATCATTTTTCAAAACAAAAAAATGTAATTTATTTGAAGAAAACATAACTTGTACTCGCATTCTGCGTTATTCAAAACTTTAAAGAAATAACATTGTAAAATATTTCATAAAAATAAATCCAAATCACTTATTCACCAGATTTCCATGGGCTCGTTGCATCACTTTCCATCTTCTCCTCCATCTATGCCCGAGGTAGAATTCATTCAATCTGTAGAGATGGGATTAAACCCATGAGTTGAAAAACTCAATAGGTGTCATAGGTGCATTCGTGATCAAGCTATACATTTCAAAACATTAACTTTATAACGTTTCATACATGCCGTACCCGGAGGCACCATTTAACATGAAGGGGTATACCGTAGCCGAGGGCAGCATTTGACATAAGAACATTTCTTCAACGTAGAGGGGTATGCCGTATCGGAGTACCATTTGACATACAACCATTAACATAGAGGGATATGCCGTACCGGAGTACAATTTGACATACAAACATTAACATGAATCGAAACTTATAACTTAACACGATTAAACACATTGCACCTCTACCTACCTTGATTGATGCTTTTGAAACTTTGAAAACTTGGATTGAAAATTTCGATGAAACTTGGACGTTGAAAGAAATGCACTCCTTGGATGTTTGAAAATCATTGAGAATTGATGTTCAAAAACACTTCTTAAACTTCTAGGAAAAATAGTTTTCCTCCCTCTCTTTTTCTCTCTTGGAAACTCTTTCTTTAGTATGTAAAAGCTCTTGCTTTTGGTGTGAGAAAAAAATGAGTGAAATGAGGTCTCTATTTATAGGTAAATATCCCATAACTTAAAACAAATGAAGGGTCAAATTTCATTTAAGAGAGAAAACATGGGGGCCATTTAAGTTTGAGGTTAAATGCTTCAATTTAGTGGGGTTTTTATTGCCAAAAACATAGGTAGCCCTTTGAGAAAATGATTGATGAAAATAGATGTTTAAATTCTAGAGAAAAATGAGAATTTTCATTTTAGGCAGTTTCGGTCGACCGCTTGTAGTCCGGTTGACACTGCATAGCCTTTAGTGTTTCTATCATAACTTCTTCCGATTGAGGTAATTCAAAGTGAGTTGGAAAGCTAACTCAAAGAGCTACAACTTTTATTTAGATATCATTTTCCAAATCGAATGTTTCCTATGTCAAAAATGGGTCTCAAATGAGACTAAAAATCTGAAGTATACTTTAGTCATCCAATATTCATGTCTTAGTGCCACTAAGGTGTATAGAATTATTTGGGGTTCTTAATTCAAAGTGAGTTGGAAAGCTAACTCAAGGAGCTACAACTTTTATTTAGATATCATTTTCCAAATCGAATGTTTCCTATGTCGAAAATGGGTCTCAAATGAGACTAGAAATCTGAAGTATACTTTAGTCATCCAATATTCATGTCTTAGTGCCACTAAGGTGTATAGAATTATTTGGGGTTCTACATCTCCCACACCTTAATTAAAATTTCATCCTCGAAATTTACCTTCTGATTGGGCGAATAGTGTTGGATACTTATCTTTGGCTTCTTCTTCTTTTTCCCAAGTGGCTTCTTCTACGCCGTGATGATTCCACTGTATCTTAACCAGCTGAATCTCTTTATTCCTTAGTTTATGCACTTTTCGATCCAATATCTTGATCGGTAGTTCCTTGTACGACAAATCTTTCTTTACCTCCAAGGTTTGATAACTCACTATATGATTAGGATCATGTACATACTTCTTTATCATCAATATATGGAACACATTGTGCACTGCTGATAATTCAGGTGGCAAAGCTAGTCGGTAAGCCACATTTCCGACTCTATCAAGTATCTCGAAAGGTTCGATATACCGGGGTCGTAGCTTGCCTATCTTTCCAAATCTAAGTATATCTTTCATCGGTGCTACTTTCAGAAACACTTATCCCCAACTTGGAATTCTAAATCCTTCCTCCTTGTATCTGCATAGCTCTTTTGTTGATCTTATGCTACCTTTATTCTTGCACGGATCTTAACGATTATCTCAATCGTCCTTTCAACTATTTCTGGTCCTAAAACTCTCTTCTCTCCGACTTCATCCCAATAAATAGGGGATCTACATCTTCTACCATAGAGAGCTTCATATGGTGCTATTCCAATAGTTGCTTGGAAACTATTATTATAAGCGAACTCTACTAGAGGTAAGTATGACTCCCAATTACCTCCTTGATCCAAAACATATGTTCTCAGGATGTCTTCCAAAGTTTGGATAGTCCTTTCAGACTGATCATTGGACTGAGGGTGATATGCTGTACTAAAGTTTAGCTTCGTTCCCATAGCTCCTTGTAGACTTTTCCAAAATTTGGACGTGAACCTTGGGTCTTTGTCAGACATAATGGATACAGGTACACCGTGTGATCTCACAACCTCTTTAATGTACAACTGTGCCAATTGGTCTAAACTGAATGTCATTTTCACTGGAAGAAAATGAGCTGACTTTATTAGTCAATCCACTACTACCCATATAGCATTATTTCCTCTTGCTGACTTCGGGAATCCAACCACAAAGTCCATCGTGATATTTTCCCATTTCCATTCAGGTATATCTAGTGGATTTAACAATCCATCTGGTTTTTGGTGTTTTGCCTTAACCTGTTGGCATAACATGCACTTCTGCATGTACAGCCCTATACTTCTTTTCATATTTCTCCACCAAAATGTATTTCAAAGATCTCGATACATTTTCGTACCACCGGGATGTACGGTGTACGGGGTGGAATGAGCTTCTTTCAATATCTCATTTCTCAAGGCTTCATCCTTAGGTACGAAAATTCTTCCTCTAAATATCAGTGCCTGATCCTCAGCTATTCCAAAGTCCTTTTTCTTATTGGTACCAACTTCATTCTTAATCTTCTACAAAAATGAGTCTTTATTTTGTGCTTCTATAATTCGATCTCTAAGAGTAGTTCGAATTATTAAAGCTGCTAGACGAGTAGTGACTTGTCCTGGTGTGGTAACCACTTCGATCTGCAACTTTTCCAAGTCCTTAACTAACTCCACTTGAGAGGTGGGTAGTGACGTCAATTGTCCCATTGATTTTCTACTTAGAGCATCGACCACAACATTAGCCTTACCCGGATGGTAGTGAATAGTGCAGTCATAATCGTTCACCAATTCCAACCATCGTCTTTGTCGCATATTCAATTCCTTCTGTGTGAAGAAATACTTGAGACTTTTGTGATCTGTGTAGATATCACTTCCGTCCATACAAGTAGTGTCGCCATATCTTCAAAGCGTGTACTACCGCTGCAAGTTCTAAATCATGCGTCGGGTAGTTCTGCTCATGTTTCTTCAATTGTCTTGAAGCATAAGCTATCACTTTTCCATTTTGCATTAGTACACATCCCAATCTTCGCTTGGATGCGTCGCTGTATATAACAAATCCTTTCGTACCTCCAGGTATTGTTAATACAGGTGTTGATATCAACTTCTGCTTATGTTCTTGGAAACTTTGTTCTCATTTTTCCATCTATTGGAATTTTACTCCCTTCCTTGTAAGCTGCATCATTGGTCCAGCTATTTTGGAGAATCATTTTATGAATCTCCTATAATATCCAGCCAATCCTAGAAAACTCCATACTTCACTAGCATTTGTTGGTGCTTTCCAGTTGGTTACTGCTTCTACTTTTGCTGGATCTACTTTAATCCCTTGGGCAGTAACTACATGTCCAAGAAATCCAACTCGTTCAAGCCAAAACTCGTACTTCTTGAATTTGGCATACAGCTTCTCCTTGCGTAATACCTCTAAGGCTATTCTCAAGTGCTCTTCATGTTGCTCCTTACTCTTGGAATATATCAGAATGTCATTGATGAAGACTATGACAAACTTATCCAAGTATTGATGAAACACTCGATTCATCAGGTCCATGAACACTGTAGGTGCATTGGTTAGCCCAAACGGCATCACCGTAAACTCATAGTGTCCATATCGAGTTCTAAAAGCTGTCTTAGGTATATCCTTTGTCTCTACTTTCAGTTGATGGTATCCCGATCGTAAGTCGATCTTGGAAAATACCTTAGCTCCTTTCAATTGATCTAACAGATCCTCGATCCTCAGGAGTGGATACTATTCTTGATGGTTAATCGATTTATCTCCCTATAATCGATGCACATCCTCATGCTTCCATCTTTTTCTTTACAAACAACACCAGCGTACCCAATGGAGATACGCTAGGTCATATGAAGCCCATATCTAGGAGTTTTTGCAACTGCTTCTTTAATTCTTGTAGTTCCTTTGGGTCCATTCGATATGGGGCCTTAGATACTGGTGTCGCCCTGGGAATTAGGTCTATTGTGAATTCCACTTGGCTATCGGGTGGAGTACCAGATAGATCTTCTAGAAACACATCTACGAATTCTCGTACTGTTGGTACATCTTCAACCCTTATCGTCTCTTGTTTCCCTCCTGAGATACTTACTAGATATCCTTGACATGTTTCTTTTCTCAATATCTTCTCAGCTTGTAAAGCCAATACTAGTCGAATAAGGGGTTTTGTCTTCATTCCAAGGAACGAAAATGGTTCCTCTCCAGGTTTCTGAAATGATACTTCCATTTCCTTACATCGAATGGTGGCGTAATTACAACCTAACCAATCCATGACTAGTATTACATCAAAATCCTTCATTTCTATCATGTATAGGTTCGCTTCCATTGGTTTTTCCTCAACTTTAATACTTACTGACTTGGCTATTCTATCAGTATTCAATGGTTGCTCGAAAGAATACTAACTTCTAATGTACCTTCCGACTTATCACAGGTAATACTAGATTTAGCCATAAAAGTTGTTGAAGCAAAGGAGTGTGTAGCTCCTGAATCAAACAATACATAAGCAGGTGTATTGGCTATCGGTAGAGTACCTGCTATGACATTAAAGTTTTCCTCTGCATCCTGTTGAGTCAATGCAAAAACTCGTGCTTTCCCTTTCTGGTTCTGGTCGCTGTTATCATCCTTCTTCTGGGTATGTGTGGGACAATCCCTAATGATATGTCCTGGCTCACCACATCGAAAATAGACATTTTTCCCTTGTAAGCACTCGCCACGATGTGTCCTTCCACACTTAGAATAGGGCGCAATAACTGGCACAATGCTTTTGTTGGCATTGGCTCCGCCATTAGCTTTCTTGTTTTGCCACTTGCCTTTTCCCTCGTCCTGGCCATTCCATTTCCTCTTTCCCATCTTACCATTGTCCGATTGATTGAACAATTGACCATGTTGTTCGGCGCTAGTCTTCTGGTACTAAATAGCATGAGCTCTTTCTAGCATTTCACGGTAGGTGGTGAAGCGATGGGACATAAGTATCATGCTTATATCTGAGTTCAGCACTTCTTCAAACCTTCGTACCTTCTTATCTTTCGTATCCACCAGATGTAGAGCATACCTTGAAAGTTGATCAAACTTTCTCTCATACTCAGTCAGGGACATAGTCTTTTGCTTGAGTTGGAGGAATTCACGTTCTTTGTGATCCCTTAAGGACTGGGGAAAGTACTTGTCCATTACTTCCCTTTTAAATTGCTCCCAAGTCAATTCTGCTTGTTGCTTAGGGGTCCTTGTCTTTGACATTGAGTCCCACCAGTGATTTGCATCATCGGAGAACATGAACTCAGCACACTCAACTTTCTGAGCGTCTGTGCACCCTATAAATCGGAATATACACTCCAACTTGCGAAGCCACTCCTCGGCTGCAAGTGGATCAGCTACTCCGTTGAAGGTAGGGGGCTTGTGCCTTCGAAATTGCTCGACCACTGAAGCATGGTTTGGAACATTAGGAGCTAGTGGTAGGGGTTGAACTTGGTTCGTATTTTGACTGCCTAGGTCTTGAACCACTCGGAGGAGGTCTCTTATCAAGTTTTGGTTTGCACGGGCCATTTCCTTTAGACAAAACATATGGTTCTTATTAGTTTCATTCTTCGAATACTAAAGCAAAGAAGGTAGTATTTTATTTCTTGACATAAGGGAAGCTATTACAAGGATTTAAATCTAATCCCTATAAGTTCTACGGATCTTCTTTGGTGGAGTTTCATCTTCGGAGGAGTCTTCCGCCTCAGGTCCGGACTCTATGTCCATCTCAACTTGTGGCTCAGGCTCAGAATCATTCTCTAAATCATCCTCAGGTTCTTCTTTGGGATCTTCTTCCTCAGCCAAAGGTTCCTCCTCAGGCTCCTCGTGGATTACATCATCCCACAAATCAATCAGGGCATAGCAATACCTCTCAAACTTGAACAGGTTTGGGTTGCCTTCTAACATTTCATCCCTAACCGTGACTCCCATATCTCCCTATTGAGGTGGGAGGGAGTGTATGAGGTTATTTATGGCCTCCATATGCATGATCTCCATTCCAGCATTAACCATCGTCATGCATCTCTCATAGATGTCATATACAAGTTCGTTAAGCGGTCGGGTCAGATCAGTTACATAGTTTTCATAGGAATGGATAGCAATTCTATAGTTCAATGCTTCTCTATATGCCCTAGCCATTCTACGAGCCATATCCATTACATTTTCATATACATCATACTTTTTCTTTACTTAAAGAAAATGTGCAAATATTTAAACTTTCATATCATGCAATTCCCTTTAAGCCCTTCGCTTTTGCCCAAGTCCATTACATGTCTTTAAATAACACATCTCTAAATCATATCAAAGCATCATAACATAAACATAATCATTAACTTTAAACATGAATATACCTGGGCCATAGGATGAGATTGATGGATGGATGCACGATGCCATGGAATACCTTAAGCTTTTCATTTTCCTTTTGTTTTTAAAAAAAACATACTTGGTCTACAGAACCGGCTAAACCTTGCTCTGATACCACGCTGTAACGCCCCGACCCCTAGTGGACCTGAACGCTACTTACTTTACTTAGTTTAACCGGTGGTTTAGTAACAAGTGTATACGTTTTAGCGGAAGCTCACATCTTCGGATAATAATTTAACAATACTTCAAATACTTTAAACAAAAACACTGAATCATTTTTCAGAACAATAAAATATAACTTATTTGAAGAAAACATAACTTGTTCTCGCATTCTGCGTTATTCAAAACTTGAAAGAAATAATATTGGAAAACATTTCATAAAAATAAATCCAAATCACTTATTCACCGGATTTCCATGGGCTCGTTGCATCACTCTCCATCTTCTCCTCCATCCATGTCCGAGATAGAATTCCTTCAATCGATAGAGATGGGATTAAACCCGTGAGTTAAAAAACTCAATAAGTGTCATAGGTGCATTCGTAATCAAGCTATACATTTCAAAATATTAACTTTATAACCTTTCATACATGCCGTATCCAGAGGCACCATTTGACATGAAGGGGTATGCCGTACCTGAGGGTACCATTTAACATACAAACATTTCTTCAACATAGAGGGGTATGCCGTGCTAGAGTACCATTTGACATACAACCACTAACATAGAGGGATATGTCGTACCGGAGTACCATTTGACATACAAACATTAACATGAATCGAAACTTATAACTTAACACGATTAAACACATTGCACCTCTACCGACCTTGATTGATGCTTTTAAAACTTTGAAAACTTGGATTGAAAACTTCGATGAAACTTGGACGTTGAAAGAAATGCACTCCTTGGATGTTTGAAAATCGTTGAGAATTGATGCTTGAAAACACTTCTTAAACTTCTAGGAAAAATAGTTTTCCTCCCACTCTTTTTTTCTCTTGGAAACTCTTTCTTTAGTATGTAAAGGCTCTTACTTTTGGTGTGAGAAAAAAATGAGTAAAATGAGGTATCTATTTATAGGTAAATATCCCATAACTTAAAGCAAATGAAGGGTCAAATTTCATTTAAGAGAGAAAACATGGATGTCATTTAAGTTTGAGGTTAAATGCTTAAATTTAGTGGGGTTTTTATTGTCAAAAAAGTGGGTGGCCCTTTGAGAAAATAATTGATGAAAATAAAAATTTAAATTTTAGAGAAAAATGATAATTTTCATTTCAGGCAGTTTCGGTCGACCGGTTGTAGTCCGGTTGACACTACATAGCCTTCAGTGTTTCTATCATAACTTCTTCTCCCGATATCCGATTGAGGTAATTCAAAGTGCATTGGAAAGTTAACTCAAAGACCTACAATTTTATTTAGAATTATTTTCCAAATCAAATGTTTTCTATGTCAAAAATGGGTCTCAAATGAGACTAAAAATCTGAAGTATACTTTAGTCATCCAATATTCATGCCTTAGTGATACTAAGGTGTCTAGAATTATTTGGGATTCTACATTAGTAGTTTGAATTCATGTAGAAGAACAGGCGATTGCACTCATGGAATGCTAGTATTGTTGACGTTCGAAAAAATTGGTATAACTTTCGCATACAGTGTTCGTTTTGGGTCCATAACCCTATATCGAATAGTTCACGACAATTTTGAATGAACTCATTGCTTTACCATGATGTATGATGGATTTATGTAGTTTGAATTTGCGTGGAAGGACAGATGCTTGCGTACATTAAATGCCTGGATTGTCGACATTCGAAGATATTAGAATAAATTATGCACACGATGTCTGTTTTGGGCCCATGTCCCCATTTCTCAAAGCTCACGATGATTCTGAATGAAATCACAACTTTGCCTTGATGTATGATGGATTTTGGCACCTTGAATTCTTATGGAAGAACAGGCTCTTGCATACATAGAACGCTTAGATTGTCGAGGTTCGAAGAAATTGGCATAACTTTCACATACGGTGTCCGTTTTGGGCTCATAATCGCATTTTGGAAAGCCCAAGATGATTTTGAATGAACATGTATCTTTACCATGATGTATGATTGATTTTGGTAGTTTGAATTCATGTGGAAGAACAGGCTCTTGCGTACATGGAACACTTGGATTGTCGACGTTCAAAAAAATTGGCATTACATTCGCATACGATGTCCGTTTTGGGCCCATAACACCATTTCGAAAATGTCACGATGATTTTGAATGGATGCATAGCTTCACCATGACGCACGATGGATTTTAGCAGTTCAAATTCATGTGGAAGAACAGATGCTTGCCTACATGGAACGCTTGGACTGTCAATGTTCGAAGAAATTGGCATAACTTTCGCATACGGTGTCAATTTTGGGCCTGAAATCACCCACATTTCGAAAAGCTCACGATGATTTAGAATGAACTTGTAGGTTCGTCATGACATATGATGGATTTTAGCAGTTTGAAGTCGTGTAGAAGAATAGGCGCTTGCGTACAAGGAACGCTTGGATTGTCGACGTTCGAAGAAATTGACATAACTTTTACATATGGTGTCCGTTTTTGGCCTATAACTCCCCACAACTAAAAGCTCACGATGATTTTAAATGAACTCATAGCTTTGTCGTGACGTATGATTGATTTTGGTAGTTTGAATTTGTGTGGAAGAACAGGCGCTTGCGTACATGGAACGCTTGGATTATCGATGTTCAATGAAATTGGCATTACTTTCGCATACGGTGTCCGTTTTGGGCCCATAACCCCATTTTGGAAAGGACACGATGATTCTGGATGAACAAAGAGCTTCACCATTACGTATGATGCATTTTTCACAGATTGAATCCATGTGGAAGAACAGCCGCTTGCATACATGGAGCACTTGGATTGTCGACATTCGAAGAAAATGGCATAACTTTCGCATACGGTGTCCATTTTGGGCCAATAACCCCATTTCGAATAGCTCATGATGATTTTAAATGAAATCACATCTTTGGTATGATGCATAATGGATTTCGATAGTTTGAATTCGTGTAGAATAACGGACGCTTACGTACATGTAATGCTTAGATCGTCGACGTTCGAAGAAATTGGCATAACTTTCACATACGGTGTCCATTTTAAGCCCCTAACACCATTTTGGAATGGTTAAGATTATTTTGAATGTTCTCATAGCTTCATTATGACGTATGATGGATTTTAACAGTTTGAATTCGTGTGGAATAGCAGACTCTTGTGTACATGGAATGCTTGGATTGTACACGTTCGAAGAAATTGGCATAACTTTCACATACGGTGTCCATTTTGGGCCCATAACTCCCCAGATCGGAAAGCTCACATAAATTTTAAATGAACTCATGGCTTTACCCTGACGTATGATTGATTTTGGCAGTTTGAATAGAACTGGTGCTTGCGTACATGGAACGCTTAGATTGTCAACGTTCGAAGAAATAACTTTCGCATACGGTGTCCATTTTGGGCACATAACCCCATTTTGAAAAGCTCACGATGATTTTGAATGAACTCCAAGCTTTCCTATGATGTATGATCGATTTTAACAGTTTGAATTTATGTGGAAGAATAAGCGCTCGTGTATATGGAACGCTTGGATTGTCGACGTTCGAAGAAATTAGCATAACTTTAACATTCGTGTCCATTTTAGGCCCATAACCCCATTTTGGAAAGCTCACGATGATTTTGAATGAACTCATATCTTTGCCATGATGTGTGATAGATATTAACAATTTAAATTCGAGTGGAACAACAAATGCTTGTGTACATGGAATGCTTCGATTGTCGACGTTCGAAGAAATTGGCCTAACTTTTGCAAATGTTGTCCGTTTTGGGCCCATAACCCCATTTCAAAAAGCTCACAACGATTTTGAATGAACTCATAGCTTTGCCATGATGTGTGATGGATTTGGCAGTTTGAATTCATGTGGAAGAATAGGCGCTAGCATACATAGAATTCTTGGATTGTCGACGTTCAAAGAAATTGGCATAACTTTTGCATACAATATCCGTTTTGGGCCCATAACCCCATTTTCAAAGGGTCAAAATGATTTTCAATCTACTCATAGCTTTTCCATGATGTATGATGGATTTTGACAGTTTGAATTCGTGTGGAAGTACAGGCGCTTACGTACATGGAATGCTTGGATTATCGACGTTCGAAGAAATTGGCATAACTTTTGCATACAATATTCGTTTTGGGCCCATAACCCCATTTTCGAAAGGTTAAAAAGATTTTCAATCTACTCATAGCTTTTCCATGATGTATGATGGATTTTGACAGTTTGAATTCGTGTGGAAGTACAGGCACTTGCATGCATGGAATGCTTGGATTGTCGACGTTCGAAGAAATTGACATAACTTTTGCATACGGTGTTCATTTTGGGCCCATAACACCATTTTGGAAAAGTAACGATGATTTTGAATGAACTCATAGCTTTTTCATGGCATATGATGGATTTTATCACTTTGAATTCATATGGAAGAACAGGCGCTTTGTGTACATATAACGCTTGGATTGTCGACGTTCGAAGAAATTGGCATAACTTTCGCGTACGGTGTCCGTTTTTGGCCTACAACCCCATTTCAAAAAGTTCACGATGATTCTGAATGAACTCACATCTTTACCATGATGTTTAAAGGATTTCAACAGATTGAATTCGTGTGGAACAATAGAGGCTTGCGTACATGGAACGCTTGGATTGTTGACGTTCGAAGAAATTGGCATAACTTTTGCATATGGTGTCCATTTTGGGTCCATAACACCATTTCAGAAAGGTACGATGATTTTGAATGAACTCATAGCTTCACCATGATGCATGTTAGATTTAAGAGTTTGAATTTATGTGGAAAAACAGGCGCTTTGGTACATGGAATGCTTGGATTGTTGACGTTCGAATAAATTGGCATAACTTCGGCATATGGTGTCTGTTTTGGGCCCATAACCCCATTTTGAAAAGCTCACGATGATTTTAAATGAACTCATAGCTTCACCATGATATAAGATGGATTTTAGCAATTTAAATTCATGTGGAATAACAAGCACTTGCGTACATGAAATGCTTGGACTGTCGACGTTCGAGGAAATTGGCATAACTTTCGCATACGGTGTCCGTTTTGGGCCCATAACCCCATTTTGAAAAGGTCATGATGATTTTGAATGAACTCATAGCTTTATCTTAATTTATGAAGGATTTTTCCAGTTTGAATTTGAGTGGAAGAACATGCGCTTGTGTACATGGAACGCTTGGATTGTCGACGTTCGAAGAAATTAGCATAACTTTTGCATACGGTGTCCATTTTGGGACCATAACTCCCCACATCGAAAAGCTCAAGATGATTTTGAATGAACTTATAGCTTTATCATGATGTATTATTGATTTTGGCAGTTTGAATTCGTGAGGAAGAATAGGCGCTTGCATGCATGGAACGCTTGGATTGTTCATGTTCGATGAAATTGGCATTACTTTCGTATACGGTGTCCATTTTGGACCCATAACCCATTTTGGAAAGCTCACGACGATTCTAGATGAACAAATAGCTTCACCATTATGTATGATGGATTTTGGCAGATTGAATTCCTGTGGAAGAACAAGCTCTTGCACACATGGAATGCTTGGATTGTCGACGTTCGAACAAAATGGCATAACTTTTGCATACGGTTTCCATTTTGGGCCCATAACCCCTACATTTAGAAAAGCTCATGATGGTTCTAGATTAACTCATAGCTTTACCGTGACGTATGATGGATTTTGGCAATTTGAATTCATGTAGAAGAATGGGCGCTTGCATACATGGAACGCATGGATTGTCGACGTTCAAAGAAATTGGCATAACTTTCCCATAAGGTGTCCATTTTGGGCCCATAACCCCATTTCAGAAAGCTCACGATGATTCTGAATGAATAAATATCTTTGCTGTGACATATGATTGATTTTGGTAGTTTGAATTCATGTGGAAGAACAAGTTTTTGCGTACATGGAACGCTTGGATTGTCGACATTCGAAAAAATTGGCATTACATTCGCATACGATGTCCGTTTTAGGCCCTTAACCTCATTTCAGAAAGTTCACGATGATTCTAAATGAACTCATAGCTTTGCCATGATGTATGATGGATTTTTTCTATTTGAATTCATGTGGAAGAACAGGCGCTTGCGTACACGGAATGCTTGGATTGTTGATGTTTGAAGAAATTGGCATAGCTTTCGCATACCGTGTCCATTTTGGGCCCATAACCCTCCAAATTTTGAAAAGTTCTCGTCGATTCTAAATGAACTCGTAGCTTTGCCATGACACATGATGAATCTTGGCAATTTTAATTTGTGTAGAAGAATAGGTGTTTGTGTACATGGAATGCTTAGATTGTCGACATTCGAGAAATCGGCATAACTTTCGCATACGATGTCCATTTTAGCCCCAAACCCCTCACATCGAAAAGCTTACATTGATTTTGAATGAACTCATAGCTTCGCCATGGTGTCTGATTGATTTTGGAAGCTTGAATTCATGTGGAAGAACAGGCGCTTGCGTGCATGGAAAGCTTGGATTGTCGACGTTCGAAGAAATTGGCATAACTTTCACATACGGTGTCTGTTTTGGGCCCATAACCCTCCACATTTTGAAAACCTCACGTCGATTCTGAATAAGCTTGTAGCTTTGCCATGATGCATGATGGATTTTAATAGTTTGAAATCGTGTATAAAAAAGGCATTTGCGTACATGGAATGCTTAGATTGTCGACGTTCAAAGAAATTGGCATAACTTTCGCATACGGTATCCATTTTGGGCCCATAACCCCATTTTGAAAAGCTCACAATGATTCTAAATGAACAAATAGCTTCATTGTGATTTATAATGGGTTTTGGTAGTTTGAATTCGTTTGGAAGAATAGGCGCTTGCGTACATTGGACGCTTAGATTGTCGACGTTTGAAGAAATTGGCATAACTTTTGTGTACGGTGTCCATTTTGGGCCCCTAACACCATTTTGCAATGCCCACAATTATTTTGAATGTACTCATAGCTTCACCATGATCTATGATGGATTTGACCAGTTTGAATTTGTGTGGAATAACATACGCTTACGTATATGGAATGCTTGGATTGTTGACATTCGAAAAAATTGGCATAACTTTCACATACGGTGTCCGTTTTAGGCCCATAACCCCCCACATTAGAAAGCTCACATTGATTTTAAATGAACTCATAGCTTCACTCTGACGTATGATTGATTTTGGTAGTTTGAATTCGTGTGGAAGAATAGGCGCTTGCGTACATGGAACGCTTGGATTGTAGATGTTCGAAGAAATTGGCATAACTTTCGCATATGGTGTCCATTTTGTGCCTATAACCCCTTTTCGAAAAGCTCACGATGATTTTGAATGAACTCTAAGCTTTGCTATGATGTAAGATGGAATTTGGCTATTTGAATTTGCGTGGAAGAAAAGGCTCTAGCGTATATGGAACGCTTGGATTGTCGACGTTCGAAGAAATTGGCATAACTTTCGCATACGTGTCCGTTTTGGTCCCATAACCACATTTTCGAAAGCTAAAGACAATTCTGAATGAAGTCACATCTTTGCCATGATGTGTGATGGATATTAGCAGTTTGAATTTGTGTGGAACAACAGACGCTTGCGTACATGGAATGCTTGGATTATCGACATTCGAAGAAATTCGCTTAACTTTCGCATACGGTGTCCGTTTTGGGCCTATAACCCCATTTCAAAAAGTTCACGATGATTTTGAATGAACTTATTACTTGGCCATGATGTATGATAGATTTTCACGATTTGAATTCGTGTGGAAGAATTGGCTTTTGCGTACATGGAATGCTTGGATTGTCGACATTCGAAGAAATTGGAATAACTTTCGCATACGGTGTCGGTTTTGGGCCCATAACCCCATTTCGAAAAGGTCAAAATGACTTTGACTAAACTCATAGTTGATGTATGATGGATTTTAACAGTTTGAATTCGTGTAGAAGTACAGGCGCTTGCGTACTGGAATGCTTGAATTGTCAACGTTTGAAGAAATTGGCATAACTTTTGCATACGGTGTTCATTTTGGACCCATGACACCATTTCGAAAAAGTTTAGATGATTTTGAATGAGCTCGTAGCTTTACTATGACATATGATGGATTTTAGCAGTTTGAATTCGTATGGAAGGGCAGGCGCTTGTGAACATAGAACGCTTGAATTGTCGTCGTTCGAAGAAATTGACATAACTTTCACATATGGTGTCCGTTTTTGGCCCATAACACAATTTCGAAGAGGTCATGATGATTTTGAATGAACTTATAGTTTTACTCTGACGTATGATGGATTTTAGCATTTTGAATTTGTGTGGAAGAATTGGTGCTTGCATACATGGAACACTTGGATTGTCGTCGTTCGAAAAAATTGGCATAACTTTCGTATGCAGTGTCCGTTTACAACTTGTAACACCATTTCAGAGAGGTCATGATGATTTTGAATGAACTCATAGCTTCACCATGACATATGATGGATTTTGAGAGTTTGAATTCATGTGGAAGAACAGGCGCTTGCATACATTGAACACTTGGATTGTCGTTGTTCGAAGAAATTGGCATAACTTTCAGATACGATGTCCGTTTTGGACCATAAAATCATTTCAGAAAGGGTACGATGATTTTGAATGAACTCATACCTTCACCATGACGTTTGATGAATTTTAGCAGTTTGAATTTGGGTGGAAAAATAGGCTCTTGCGTACATAGAACGCTTGGATTGTCGACGTTCAAAGATATTGGCATAACTTTCATATACGGTGTCCGTTTTGGGCCCATAACCTTATTTTGAAAAACACACAAAGATTTAAATGAGCTAATTTCTTCGCCGTGATGTATGATGGATTTTAGTAGTTTGAATTCGGGTGGAAGAATAGGCGCTTATGTACATGGAACGGTTGGATTGTCAACGTTCGAAGAAATTGGCGTAACTTTCGCATACGATGTCCGTTTTTGGCCCATAACCCTATTTTGAAAAGCTCATGACGATTTCAAATGAACTTATTGCTTTCCCATGATGTATGATAGATTTTGGTGGCTTGAATTCATGTGGAAGAACAGACTTTTAAGTACATAGAATGCTTAGATTGTCGACGTTCGAAGAAATTGGCGAAACTTTCGCATACGGTGTCCGTTTTGGACCCATAACCCCATTTCGAAAAGGTCAAAATGATTTTGACTGAAATCATAGCTTTTCCATAACGTATGATGGATTTTGATAGTTTGAATTCTTGTGGAAGTATAGGCACTTGCGTCTATGGAATGCTTAGATTGTCGACGTTCGAAGAAATTGGCATAACTTTTGCATACGGTGTTCATTTTGGACCCATGACACCATTTCGAAAAAGTTTAGATGATTTTGAATGAGCTCGTAGCTTTACTATGACATATGATGGATTTTAGCAGTTTGAATTCGTATGGAAGGGCAGGCGCTTGTGAACATAGAACGCTTAAATCGTCGTCGTTCGAAGAAATTGACATAACTTTCACATATGGTGTCCGTTTTTGGCCCATAACACCATTTCGAAGAGGTCATGATGATTTTGAATGAACTTATAGTTTTACTCTGACGTATGATGGATTTTAGCATTTTGAATTTGTGTGGAAGAATTGGTGCTTGCATACATGGAACACTTGGATTGTCGTCGTTCGAAGAAATTGGCATAACTTTCGTATGCAGTGTCCGTTTACAACTTGTAACACCATTTCAGAGAGGTCATGATGATTTTGAATGAACTCATAGCTTCACCATGACATATGATGGATTTTGAGAGTTTGAATTCATGTGGAAGAACAGGCGCTTGCATACATTGAACACTTGGATTGTCGTTGTTCGAAGAAATTGGCATAACT
This sequence comes from Olea europaea var. sylvestris, assembly GCF_002742605.1. NCBI lineage: Eukaryota > Viridiplantae > Streptophyta > Magnoliopsida > Lamiales > Oleaceae > Olea > Olea europaea. The sequence continues at coordinate 8,998,897 of NC_036237.1, forward strand.
TTCAGATACGATGTCCGTTTTGGACCATAAAATCATTTCAGAAAGGGTGCGATGATTTTGAATGAACTCATACCTTCACCATGACGTTTGATGAATTTTAGCAGTTTGAATTTGGGTGGAAAAATAGGCTCTTGCGTACATAGAACGCTTGGATTGTCGACATTCAAAGATATTGGCATAACTTTCATATACGGTGTCCGTTTTGGGCCCATAACCTCATTTTGAAAAACACACAAAGATTTAAATGAGCTAATTTCTTCGCCGTGATGTATGATGGATTTTAGTAGTTTGAATTCGGGTGGAAGAATAGGCGCTTATGTACATGGAACAGTTGGATTGTCAACGTTCGAAGAAATTGGCGTAACTTTCGCATACGATGTCCGTTTTTGGCCCATAACCCTATTTTGAAAAGCTCATGATGATTTCAAATGAACTTATTGCTTTCCCATGATGTATGATAGATTTTGGTGGCTTGAATTCATGTGGAAGAACAGACTTTTAAGTACATAGAATGCTTAGATTGTCGACGTTCGAAGAAATTGGCGAAACTTTCACATACGGTGTCCGTTTTGGACCCATAACCCCATTTCGAAAAGGTCAAAATGATTTTGACTGAAATCATAGCTTTTCCATAACGTATGATGGATTTTAACTTGCGTCTATGGAATGCTTAGATTGTCGACGTTCGAAGAAATTGACATAACTTTCGCATACGATGTCCGTTTTTGGCCCATAACCCTATTTTGAAAAGCTCACGGGTGGCTTGAATTCATGTGGAAGAACAGACTTTTAAGTACATAGGTTCCAAGAGAGAAAAAGAGAGGGAGGAAAACTATTTATGGAATGCTTAGATTGTCGACGTTCGAAGAAATTGGCATAACTTTTGCATACGGTGTTCATTTTGGGCCCATAACACCATTTTGGAATATTCAAGATGATTTTGAATGAACTCATAACTTTGCCATGACATATGATGGATTTTAGTAGTTTGAATTCATATGGAAGAATGGGCACTTGTGTACATAGAACGCTTGAATTGTCGACGTTCGAAGAAATTGACATAACTTTCGCATACGGTGTCCATTTTGGGCCCATAACACCATTTTGGAGAGGTCACGATGATTTTGAATGAACTCATAGCTTTGCTTTGACGTATGATGGATTTTAGCTATTTGAATTCGTGTGGAAGAAATGGTGCTTGCATAGGTGGAATACTTGGATTGTCGTCGTTCGAAGAAATTGGCATAACTTTTGCATACAATGTCCGTTTTCGGCCTATAACACCATTTCAGAGAGGTCATGATGATTTTGAACGAACTCATAGCTTGACCATGATGTATGATGGATTTTGACAGTTTGAATTCATGTGGAAGAATAGGTGCTTACATACATGGAACGCTTGGATTGTCATTGTTCGAAGAAATTGGCATAACTTTCGGATACGGTGTCCATTTTGGACCATAAAATCATTTCAGAAAGGTTACAATGATTTTGAATGAACTCATACCTTCACTATGATGTTAGATGAATTTTAGTTGTTTGAATTTGGGTGGAAGAACAGGCGCTTGCGTACATTGAACTCTTGGATTGTCGACGTTCGAAGATATTGGCATAACTTTCATATACGGTGTCCGTTTTGGGCCCATAACCCCATTTTAAAAAGCACACGAAGATTTGAATGAGCTCATTTCTTCGTCGTGATGTATGATAGATTTTAGTAGTTTGAATTTTGGTAGAAGAACAGGCGCTTATGTACATGGAATGCTTGGATTGTCGATGTTCGAAGAAATTGCCATAACTTTCGTATACGTTATCTATTTTTGGCCCATAACCCCATTTTGAAAAGCTCACGATGATTTAGAATGAACTCATTACTTCACTATAATGTTTAATAGATATTGACAATTTTTGAATTCGTGTGGAAGAATAGGTGCTTGCGTATATGGAACGCTTTGATTGTCGACGTCCGAAGAAATTGACATAACTTTCACACACGGTGTCTGTTTTGGGCCTATAACCCCATTTCGAAAAGCTCACCATGATTTTGAATGAACTCACATCTTTGCCATGATGTATGATGGAATTTAGTAGTTTGAATTCCTGTGGAGCAACAGACGCTTGCGTAACGCTTAGATTGTCGACATTCTAAGAAATTTGCATAACTTTCGGATACAGTGTCCATTTTGGGCCCATAACACCATTTTAGAAAAGGTCATGATGATTTTGAATGAACTCATGGCTTCACCATGATGTTCAATGCATTTTAGCTGATCGAATTCATGTTGAAGAATAGGCGCTTGCGTACATGGAATGCTTGGATTGTCGACGTTTGAAGAAATTGGCATAACTTTCGCATACGGTGTCCATTTTGGGCCCATAATACCATTTCAGAAAAGGTCATGATGATTTTGAATGAACTCATGGCTTCACCATGATGTTTAATGCATTTTAGTTGATCGAATTCGTGTTGAAGAATAGGCGCTTGCGTACATGGAACGCTTGGATTGTCGACGTTCGAAGTAATTGGCATAACTTTCACATTCAATGTCCGTTCTGGGCCCATAACCCATTTCGAAAAGCTCACGATGATTTGGAATGAACTCACAGCTTAACCACGATGTATGATAGATTTTGGCAGTTTGAATTCGTGTGGAAGAACAAGCGCTTGCATACATGGAATGCTTGGATTATCGATGTTCGAAGAAATTGGCATAACTTTTGTATACGTTGTCCGTTTTGGCCCCACAACCCCATTTTGGAAAGTTCACGATGATTCTAAATGAACTCACATCTTTGCCATGATGTATGATGGATTTCTACAGCTTGAATTCATGTGGAACAAAAGACGCTTCCGTACATGGGACTCTTGGATTGTCGACGTTCGAAGAAATTGGCAAAATAGGTACTTACATACATGGAACACTTGGATTGTCGACGTTCAAAAAAATTGGCATAACTTTCGCATACAGTGTCTATTTTGGGCCCATAACCCCATTTCAAAAAGCTCAAGATGATTTAGAATGAACTCATAGCTTTACCATGATGTATGATAGATATTGGTAGATTGGATTTGTGTGGAAGAACATGTGCTTCCGTACATGGAACGCTTGGATTGTTGACGTCCGAAGAAATTGACATAACTTTTGCACATGGTGTCTGTTTTAGGCCTATAACCCCATTTTGAAAAGCTCACGATGATTCTAAATAAACTCACATCTTTGGCATGATGTATGATGGATTTTAGTTGTTTGAATTCTTTTGGAACAAGAGATGCTTGCGTACATGGAACGCTTGGATTGTCGACGTTCTAAGAAATTGGCATAACTTTCGCATACGATGTCAGTTTTTGGCCCATAACACCATTACAGAAAGGTCATGATGATTTTGAATGAACTCATGGCTTTACCATAACATTTGATGGATTTTAGTAGTTCAAATTTGTGTTGAAGAATGGGCCATGTGTACATTGAGCGCTTGGATTGTCGACATTCGAAGAAATTAACATAACTTTCGATACGATGTCCGTTTTGGGCCCATAAGCCCCCACATTTTGAAAAGCTTGCGATGATTCTGAATGAGCTCATAGCTATGCCATGACATATGATGGATTTTGGCAGTTTGAATTCGTGGGGAAGAGTAGGCGCTTTCGTACATTGAGCGATTGGATTGTCGACATTCGAAGAAATTGGCATAACTTTCGTATACGGTGTCCATTTTGGACCCATAACCCCATTTCGAAAAGCTCACGATGATTCTAGATGAACTCATAGCTTTCTTATGATGTATGATAGATTTGGTAGACTGAATTCGTGTGGAAGAATAGGCGCTTGCCTACATGGAACGCTTGGATTGTCGACGTTCAAAGAAATTGGTATAACTTTCACATACGGTGTCCATTTTAGGCCCATAACCCCATTTCGAAAAGCTCACGAGGATTTAAATGAACTCAAAGCATCACCATGATGTATGATGGATTTTGGTAGTTTGAATTTGTGTGGAAGAACAGCGCTTGCATACATTGAATGCTTGGATTGTCGATGTTCGAAGAAAATGTCATAACTTTCGTATACGGTGTCTATTTTGGGCCCTTAACCCCCGCATTTCGGAAAGCTTGCTACAATTTTGAATGAACTCGTAGCTATACCATGACATATGATGGATTTTAGCGATTTGAATTCATGTGGAACAACAGACCCTTGCATACATGGAACTCTTGGATTGTCGACGTTCAAAGAAATTTGTATAACTTTCGTATACAGTGTCCGTTTTAGGCCCATAGCACCATTTCGAAATGGTAATGATGATTTTGAATGAACTCATAGCTTCAACAAAATGTATGATGAATTTTAGCAATTTGAATGAGAATAGGCGCTTGCGTACATGGTACGCTTGGATTGTCGAGGATCAAAGAAATATGCATAACTTTCGCATACGGTGTCCATTTTTGGCCCATAACCCCATTTCGAAAAGTTCACGATGATTTAGATTGAACTTAGAATTTGGTAGTTTGAATTCGCACTGAAGAACAGGTACTTGCGTACACAGAATGCTTGGATTGTCGACGTTCGAAGAAATTGGCATGACTTTCACATACGATGTTCATTTTGGGCCCACAACTCCATTTCAAAAAGCTCAAGACAAGTCTGAATGAACTCACATCTTTACCATGATGTATGATGGATTTCAATAGTTTGAATTCGCGTGGAAGAATAGGCGCTTGCATGCATGTAACAATTGGATTGTTGACGTTCGAAGAAATTGGCATAACTTTCGTATACGGTATCTATTTTGCGCCCATAAAACCATTTCAAAATCATCACAATGACTTTGAATGAACTCATAGCTTCGCTATGGCGTATGATAGATTTTGGCAGTTTGAATTCGTGTGGAAGAATAGGGGCTTGCTTCCATAGAAAGCTTGGATTGTCGATGTTTGAAGAAATTGGTATAACTTTCGCATACGATGTTCGTTTTGGGCCCATACCCCATTTCAAAAAGCTCACGATGATTCTGAATGAACTCACATCTTTACCATGATGTATGATAGATTTTACAAGTTTGAATTTGGGAGGAAGAACAGGCGCTTGTGTACATGAAATGCTTGGATTGTCGACGTTCGAATAAACTGGCATAACTTTCGCATACGGTGTCCGTTTTGGGCCCGCAACCCCATTTCAAAAAGCACATGATGATTTAGAATGAACTCATAGCGTTAACATGATGTATGATAGATTTTGGTAGTTGGAATTTCTGTGGGACAACAGACGCTTGCATACGTGAAACGCTTAGATTGTCGACATTCAAAGAAATTGGCATAACTTTCGCATACGGTGTCCATTTTGGGCCTATAACACCATTTTAGAATGGACACAATGATTTTGAATGAACTTATAGCTTTTCCATGATGTATGATGGATTTTAGTAGTTTGAATTCGTGTGGAAGAACTATCACTTGCATGCATGGAACGCTTAGATCGTCGATCTTCGAAGAAATTGGCATAACTTTCGCATACGGTGTCTATTTTTGGCCCATAACCCCAGTTCAAAAAGCTCATGATGATTTTAAATGAAATCATAGCTTCGTTGTGACATATTATAGATTTTTACAGTTTGAATTCGTGTGGAAGAATAGGCACTTGCGTACATGGAATGCTTGGATTGTCGACGTTCGAAGAAATTGGCATAACTTTTGCATTCGGTGTCTATTTTTGGCCCATAACCCCATTTTGAAAAGGTCACGATGATTTAGAATGAACTCATAGCTTCACCATGATGTATGATAGATTTTGGCAGTTTGAATTCATGTGGAAGAATAGGCACTTGCGTACATGAAATGCTTGGATTATTGCATTTGAAGAAATTGGCATAATTTTAGCATACAGTGTCCGTTTTAGGCCCATAACCCCATTTCAGAAAGCTCATGATGATTTTGAATAAACTCACATCTTTGCCATGATGTATGATGGATTTCTACAGTTTGAATTCGTGTGAAACAACAGACGCTTGCATACATGGAATGCTTGGATTGTCGACATTCGAAGAAATTGGCATAACTTTCATGTACAGTGCTCGTTTTAAGCCCATAACACCATTTCGAAATGGTCAAGATGATTTTAAATGAACTTAAAGCTTTTCCATGTTGTATGATGAATTTTAGAAGATTGAATTAGAGCGAAAGAACTGGCGCTTGTGTACATGGAACGCATGGATTGTCGACTTTCGAAGAAATTGGCAAAACTTTCCCATACAATTTTGGGTCCATAACCACACTTCAAAAAGCTTGCGATGATTTAGAATGAACTCATAGCTTTATCATAATGTATGATAAATTTTGGTAGTTTGAATTCGTGTGGAAGAACAGGTGCTTGCATACATGGAACGCTTGGATTGTCGACATCCTAAGAAATTGACATAACTTTCACACACAGTGTCCATTTTGGGCCTATAACCCCATTTCGAAAAGCTCACGATGATTTTGAATAAACTCACATCTTTGCCATGATGTATGATGGATTTCAGCAGTTTGAATTCTTATGTACATGGAACGTTTGGATTGTTGACGTTCTATGAAATTAGCATAACTTTCGGATGCGGTGTCCGTTTTGGGCCTATAACACCATTTCAGAAAGGTCATGGTGATTTTAAATGAACTCATGGCTTCAAGATGACATTTGATGGATTTTATTAGTTCGAATTCGTGTTGAGGGACAGGCGCTTGTGTACATGGAGCGCTTGGATTGTCGACGTTCGAAGAAATTGGCATAACTTTCGCATACGGTGTCCGTTTTGGGCCCATAATCCCATTTCAAAAATCTCATGATGATTCTGGATGAACTCATAGCTTTCTTGTGACGTATGATTAATCTTAGAAGTTTGAATTCGTGTGGAAGTATAGGCGCTTGCGTACATGGAATGCTTGGATTGTCGACATTCGAAGATATTGGTATAACTTTCACGTACGTCTTCCATTTTGGTCCCATAACCCTATTTCAAAAAGCTCACAAGGATTTTAAATGAACTCAAGGTGTCACCGTGACATATGATGGATTTTGGCAGTTTGAATTTGTGTGGACAAATAGGCGCTTGCGTACATTCAACGCTCGGATTGTCGACGTTCGAAGAAATTGGCATAAATTTCACATATGGTTTTCGTTTTGGTCACATACCCCCACATTTTGGAAAGCTTGCAACGATTCTAAATGAACTCACAGCTATGCCATGACGTATGATGGATTTCAGCAGTTTGACTTCACGTGGAAGAACAGGTGCTTGCGTACATTGAACTCTTGGATTGTTGACATTCGAAGAAATTGGCATAACTTTCGCATAGGGTGTCCATTTCGGGCCCATAACCCCATTTTGAAAAGCTCACGACGATTCTGGATGAATTCATAGCTTTCTTGTGATGGATTTTGGTAGTTTGAATTCGTGTGGAAGTATAGGAGCTTGTGTACATGGAAAGCTTGGATTGTCGACGTTTGAAGAAACTGGTATAGCTTTCGTATACGGTGTCCATTTTTGGCCCATAACCCCATTTTGAAAAGATCACAAGGATTTTGAATGAACTTAAAGTATCACCGTGATGTGTGATGGATTTTTGTAGATTAAATTCAAGTGGAAGAATAGGCGCTTGCATACATTGAACGGTTGGATTGTCGATGTTTAAAAAAATTGGCATAACTTTCGCATACGGTGTCCATTTTAGACCCGTAACCCCATTTCAGAAAGGTTACAGTGATTTTGAATGAAAACATAGCTTTGCCATGATGTATGATTGGTTTTGGCAGTTTGAATTCGTGTGGAAGAACAGCTCTTGTGTACATGGAACGCTTGGATTATTGATGTTCAAAGAAATTAGCATAACTTTTGCATACGGTGTCCATTTTGGGCCCATAATCCCCACATTTCAGAAAGCTCACGACGATTCTGAATGAACTCGTAACTTCACCGTGATGTATGATGGATTTTGGCAGTTTGAATTCGTGTGGAACAACAAACGCTTGCGTACATGAAATGTTTGGATTGTCGACGTTCGAAGAAATTGGTAGAACTTTCGCAGATCGTGTTCGTTTTGGGCCCATAAAACCATTTCAGAATGGTCACTTGATTTTGAATGAACTCACTACTTCACTATGACATATGAATTATGGTGGAAGAACAGGCGCTTGCTAGAACGCTTGGATTGTCGACATTCGAAGAAATAGGCATAACTTTCGCATACGGTATCCGTTTTGGGCCCATAAAATCATTTCAGAATCATCACAATGATTTTGAATGAACTCATAGTTTAACCATGATGGATGATAGATTTTGGCAGTTTGAATTCGTGTGGAAGAATAGGCGCTTGTGTACATGGAACGCTTTGACTGTCGACGTTCGAAGAAATTGGAATAACTTTCGCATACAATGTCCGTTCTGGACCCATACCCCATCTCAAAAAGCTCACGATGATTTAGAATGAACTCAAAGCTTCACCATGATGTATGATAAATTTTAGCAGTTTGAATTCGTGTGGAAGAACTGGTGCTTGCATACATGGAATGCATGGATTGTCGACCTTCGAAGAAATTGGCATAACTTTCGCATACGGTGTCCGTTTTGGGCCCATTATCTCATTTTGAAAAGTTCATGATAATTCTGAATGAACTCACATCTTTTCCATGATGTAAGATGGATTTTAGTATTTTGAATTCGTGTTGAACAATAGACATTTGCATACATGGAACGCTTGGATTGTCAACCCTCGAAGAAATTAGCATAACTTTCGCATATGGTGTTCGTTTTGGGCCCATAACACCATTTGGGAAAGGTCACGATGATTTGAATGAATCATATCTTTGCCATGATGTATGATGGACTTTAGTAGTTTGAATTTGCGTGGAAGAATGGGCACTTGCGTACATGGAACGCTTGGATTGCTGACGTTCGAAGAAATTGGCATAACTTTCGTATACGGTATTGTTTTGGGCCATAACCCCATTTCAAAAAGCTCACGATGATTTTGAATGAACTCATAGCTTTGTCATTACGTATTATGGATTTTGACAATTTGAATTCATGTAGAAGAACATGCACTTGTGTACATGGAATGCTTGGATTATCGACATTTGAAGAAATTAGCATAATTTTCGCATATGGTGTCTGTTTTGGGCCCATATAACAATTTCGGAATGGTCTCTATGATTTGAATGAACTCATAGTTTCACTATGACGTATGATGAATATTTAGCAATTTGAATTCGAGTGGAAGAATAGGCGCTGGCGTACATGGAACTCTTGGATTGTTGACGTTCGAAGAAATTGGCATAACTTTCTCATACGGTGTCCATTTTGGGCCCATAAACTATTTCAGAATCGTCACAATGATTTTGAATGAACTCATAGTTTCACCGTGATGTATGATAGATTTTGACGATTTGAACTCAAGTGGAAGAACAGGCACTTGCGAACATGGAACGCTTGGATTGTCGACGTTCGAAGAAATTGGCATAACTTTCGCATACGGTGTCCGTTTTTGGCCCATAACCCCATTTCAAAAAGTTCACGATGATTTTGAATGAACTCAAAGCTTCACCATGATGTATGATAGATTTTGACAATTTAAATTCCTGTGGAAGAACAAGCGCTTGCGTACATGGAATGCATGGATTGTCGACGTTCGAAGAAATTGGTATAACTTTCGCATACAGTGTCCGTTTGGGGCCCATTATCTCATTTCGAAAAGTTCACGATAATTGTAAATGAACTCAAATCTTTGCCATGATGTATGATGGATTTTAGCAGTTTGAATTCGTGTGGAACAATAGACGTTTGCATACGTGGAACGCTTGGATTATCGTCGCTCGAAGAAATCAACATAACTTTCGCATACGGTGTTGATTTTGGGCCGTAACACCATTTCGAAAAAGTTCATGATGGTTTTGAATGAACTCATAGCTTTACCATGATGTATAATGGATTTTAGTAGTTTGAATTCATGGGGAAGAACAGGCGCTTGCGTACATGGAACGCTTGGATTGTCGACGTTCGAAGAAATTGGCATGACTTTCGTATATGGTGTCTGTTTTGGGCCCATGACCCCATTTCAAAAAGCTCGTGATAATTTTGAATGAACTCATAGCTTCACTATTACGTATTATGGATTTTAATAGTTTGAATTCGTGTGGAAGAATAGGTACTTACGTACATGAAACGCTTGGATTGTTGACATTCGAAGAAATTAGCATAACTTTCGCATTCAGTGTCCATTTTGGGCCTATAACCCTATTTCAAAAGGCTCACGATGATGTAGAATGAACTCATGGCTTTACAATGACATTTGATTGATTTTGGCAGTTTGAATTCACGTGGAAGAACTGGCGCTTACGTACATGGAACGCTTGGATTGTCAACGTTCGAAGAAATTGGCATAACTTTCGTATACTATGTCCGTTTTGGGCCCACAACCTTATTTCGGAAAGCTCACAATGATTCTAAATGAACCCACATATTTTCCATGATGTATGATGGATTTTTTCAGTTTGAATTCGTGTGGAACAATAGACGCTTGCATACATGGAAAGCTTGGATTGTCGACATTCGAAGAAATCAGAATAACTTTTGCATACGATGTTCATTTTGGCCCCATAACACCATTTCAGAATGGTCATGGTGATTTTGAATGAACTCATATCTTCATCATGATGTATGATGAGTTTTAGCAACTTGAATTCGGGTGGAAGAACAGGCCCTAGTGTACATGGAACGCTTGGATTGTCGACGTTCGAAGAAATTGGCATAACTTTCGCATACGGTATCTGTTTTAGGCCCATAACCCCATTTCAAAAAGCTCACAATGATTTAGAATGAACTTGTAGCTTTACCATAATGTATGATAGATTTTGTCCGTTTAAATTCATGTGGAAGAATAGGCACTTTCGTACATGTAATGCTTGGATTGTTGACGTATGAAGAAATTGACATAACTTTTGCATGCGGGGTCCGTTTTGGGCCCATAACCCCATTTGAAAAAGCTCACGAGGATTTTAGGCATCACCATGATGTATGATAGATTTTGGCAATTTGAATTCGTGTGGAAGAATAAGCGCTTGCGTACATTGAACGCTTGGATTGTCGATGTTCGAAGAAATTGGCATAACTTTCGCATATGGTGCCTGTTTTGGTCCCATAACCCCCCACATTTCAGAAAGCTTGCAACGATTCTGATTGAACTTGCAGCTATGCCATGACGTATGATGGATTTTGGCAGTTTAACTTCATGTGGAAGAACAGGCACTTGCGTACATTGAACGCTTGGATTGTCGACGTTCGAAGAAATTGGCATAACTTCCGTATGCGGTGTCTGTTTTGGGCCCATAACTCCATTTTGGAAAGCTCACAATGAATCTGGATAAACTCATAGCTTTCTTGTGATGTATGATGTATTTTGATAGATTGAATTCATGTGGAAGAATAGGTGCTTGCGTACATGGAACGCTTGGATTGTCAACATTCAAAGAAATTGGTATAGCTTTCGCATACGGTGTCCATTTTGGGCCCATAACCCCATTTCAAAAAGCTCACGAGGATTTTGAATAAACTTAAAGTGTCACTATGATGTATGATGGATTTTGGCGGATTGAATTCCTGTGGAAGAACAGGCACTTGCGTACATTGAATACTTAGATTGTCGACGTTCGAAGAAATCGGTATAACTTTCATATACGGTGTCTGTTTTTGGCCCATAACCCCATTTCAAAAGGGTCACGATGATTTTGAGTGAACACATAGCTTCTCCATGATGTATGATTGATTTTGGCAGTTTGAATTCATGTGGAAGAATAGACACTTGCGTACATAGAACGCTTGAATTGTCGACGTTCGAAGAAATTGGCATGACCTTCGCATACGGTGTCCATTTGGGGCCCATAATCCCCCACATTTCAGAAAGCTCACGATGATTTTAAATGAACTCCTAACTTCACCGTGACGTATGATGAATTTCAATAGTTTGAATTCGTGTGGAACAACAAACGCTTGCATAAATTGTCGACGTTCGAAGAAATTGGTATAACTTCCCATACGGTATCCGTTTTGGGCCCATAAGACCATTTCAGAATATACACTATGATTTTGAATGAACTCATAGCTTTCCTATAACATATGATGAATATTAAGCAGTTTGAATTCGGGTGGAAGAATAGGTGCTTGCGTACATGGAACGCATGGATTGTCGACGTTCGAAGAAATTGGCATAACTTTCGCATACAGTGTTCGTTTTGGCCCCATAAAATCATTTCGGAATCATCACAATGATTTTGAATGAACTCATAGTTTTATCATGATGTATGACAGATTTTGGTAATTTTAATTCGTGTGGAAGAACAAGCGTTTGCGTACATGGAACGCTTGGATTGTAAACGTTCGAAGAAATTGGCATAACTTTTGCATACGGTGTCCGTTTTGGGCCCATAAACCCATTTTGAAAAGCTCTTGATGATTTAGATTGAACTCAATGCTTCACCATGATGTATGATAGATTTTTGGCAATTTGAATTCATGTGGGAGAATATGCGCTTGCATACATGGAACGCATGGATTGTCGACCTTCAAAGAAATTGGCATAACTTTCGCATACGGTGTCCGTTTTGGGGCCATTATCCCATTTCAGAAAGTCACGATAATTCTGAATGTACTCAAATCTTATCCATGATGTATGATGGATTTTAGCAGTTTGAATTCCTGTGGAACAATAGACGTTTGCATATATAGAATGCTTGGATTGTTAACGCTAGAAGAAATTGGCATAACTTTTGCACACGATGTCCATTTGGGCCCATAACACCATTTTGGAAAGGTCACAATGATTTTGAATGAACTTCATAGCTTCTCCATGACGTATGATGGATTTTAGCAGTTTGAATTCGTGTGGAAGAACAGGCGCTTGCGTACATAGAATGCTTGGATTGTCGACATTCGAAGAAATTGACACAACTTTCGTATACGGTGTCCGTTTTGGACCCATAACCCCATTTCAAAAAGGTCACAAGGATTTTGAATGAACTCGAAGATTCATCATAATGTTTGATGGATTTCTACAATTTGAATTTGTGTGGAATAACAAATGCTTGCGTACATGGAATGTTTGGATTGTCGACGTTCGAAGAAATTGGCGTAACTTTCGCATACGGTGTCCATTTTTGGCCCATAACCCCCAACATTTCGAAAACCTCATGATGATTCTAAATGAACTCGCAACTTTTCCATGACGTATGATAGAATTTGGTAGTTTGAATTCGTGTTGAACAACAAACGTTTGCGTAAATGGAACACTTGGATTGTCGACATTCAAAGAACCTGGCATAACTTTTGCATACGATGCCTATGCTGGGCCCATAAAATCATGTCAGAATCATCACATTGATTTTAAATGAGCTCATAGCTTTACCATGGCGTATGATAGTTGAAGAATAGGCGCTTGTGCACATGGAAAGCTTGGATTGTCGACATTCGAAGAAATTAGCATAACTTTCGCATATGGTGTCTGTTTTGGGCCCAAAACCCATTTCAAAAAGTTCTCGATGATTTTGAATGAACTCATATATTTTCCATGATGTATGATGGATTTTTCTAGTTTGAATTCGGGTGGAAGAATAGGCGCTAGTGTACATGGAACACTTGGATTGTCGACGTTCGAAGAAATTAGCATAACTTTCGCATACGATGTCCTTTTTGGGCCCACAACCCCATTTCAAAAAGCTCACGATGATTTAGAATAAACTCATCTCTTCACCATGATGTATGGTAGATGTAGAACCCCAAATAATTCTAGACACCTTAGTGGCACTAAAACATGAATATTTGATGACTAAAGTATACTTCAGATTTTTAGTCTCATTTGTGACCCATTTTCGACATAGGAAACATTCGATTTGGAAAATGATATCTAAATAAAAGTTATATCACTTTGAGTTGGCTTTCCAACGCACTTTGAATTACCTCAATCGGATATCGGGAGAAGAAGTTATGATAGAAACACTGAAGGCTGTGAAGTGTCAACCGGACTACAACCGATCGACCGAAACTGCCTGAAATGAAAAATTCTCATTTTTCTCTAGAATTTAAATATTTATTTTCATCAATTATTTTCTCAAACGGCCACCCATGTTTTTGGCAATAAAAACCCCACTAAATTGAAACATTTATTCTCAAACTTAAATGGTACCCATATTTTCTCTCTTAAATGAAATTTGACCCTTCATTTGCTTTAAGTTATGGATATTTACCTATAAATAGAGACCTCATTTCACTCATTTTTCTCACACCAAAAGCAAGAGCTTTTACATACTAAAGAAAGAGGTTCCAAGAGAGAAAAAGAGAGGGAGGAAAACTATTTTTCCTAGAAGTTTAAGAAGTGTTTTCAAGCATCAATTCTTAACGGTTTTCAAACATCCAAGGAGTGCATTTCTTTCAACGTCCAAGTTTCATCGAAGTTTTCAACCCAAGTTTTCAAAGTTTCAAAAGCATCAATCAAGGTAGGTAGAGGTGCAATGTGTTTAATCGTGTTAAGTTATAAGTTTCGATTCATGCTAATGTTTGTATGTCAAATGGTACTCTGGTAAGGCGTGTCCCTCTATGTTAATGGTTGTATGTCAAATAGTACTCCGGTACGACATACCCCTCTATGTTGAAGAAATGTTCGTATGTCAAATGGTTCCCTCGGGTAAGGCATACCCCTTCATGTCAAATGGTGCCTCCGAGTACAGCATGTATGAGAAGTTATAAAGTTAATGTTTTGAAATGTATGTCTTGATCACGAATGCACTTATGACACCTATTGAGTTTTTTGACTCACGGGTTTAATCCCATCTCTACAGATTGAAGGAATTCTACCTCGGGCATGGATGGAGGAGAAGATGGAGAGTGATGCAACGAGCCCATGGAAATCCGGTGAATAAGTGATTTGGATTTATTTTTATGAAATGTTTTTCAATGTTATTTCTTTAAAGTTTTGAATAACGCAGAATGCGAGAACAAGTTATGTTTCTTCAAATAAATTACATTTTGTTGTTTTGAAAAATTATTCAGTGTTTTTGTTTAAAGTATTTGAAGTATTGTTATTTAAATTATTATCCGAAGATATAAGCTTCCGTTAAAACGTATACACTTGTTACTAAACCACTGGTTAAACTAAGTAAAGTAAGTAGCGTTCCGGTCCACTAGGGGTCGGGGCGTTACATATGATGGATTTTTACAAATTTGAATTCATGTGGAACAACAGATGCTTGCGTACATGGAAAGCTTGGATTGTCGACGTTCGAAGAAATTAGAATAACTTTTGCATTCGATGTTCGTTTTGGGCCCATAACACCATTTCGGAATGGTCACGATGATTTTGAATGAACTCATATCTTCATAATGATGTATGATGAATTTTAACAACTTGAATTCGAGTGGAAGAACAGGGGCTAGCTTACATGGAGCGCTTGGATTGTCGACGTTCGAAAAAATTGGCATAACTTTCACATACGGTGTCTGTTTGGGCCCATAACCTCATTTTGAAAAGCTCACGATGATTTAGAATGAACTTGTAGCTTCACCATAACGTATAATGGATTTTGGCAGTATGAATTCTTGTGGAAAAATAGGCGCTTGGATACATGGAACACTTGGATTGTCGACGTTCAAATAAATTGACATAACTTTCCCATACGGGGTCCATTTTGGGCCCATAACCCATTTCAAAAAAGTGCACGAGGATTTTAAATGAACTAAAGGCATCACCATGATGTACAATGGATTTTGGCAATTTGAATTCGTGTTGAAGAATAGGCACTTGTGTACATTGAATGCTTGGATTGTCGACGTTCAAAGAAATTGGCATAACTTTCGCATACGGTGTCCATTTTGGTCCCGTAATCCCCATATTTGAGAAAGCTTGCGACCATTCTGAATGAACTCGCAGCTACGCCATGGTGTTTGATGGATTTTTGTAGAATACCTTCATGTGGAAGAATAGACGCTTGCGTACATTAAACGCTTAGATTGTCGACGTTCAAAAAAATTGGCATAACTTTCTCATACGGTGTTCGTTTTGGGACCATAACCTCATTTCGAAAAGCCTACGATGAATTTGGATGAACTCATAGCTTTCTTATGAGGTATGATGTATTTTGGTAGTTTGAATTCTTGTGGAAGTATAGGCGCTTGCGTGCATGGAGCGCTTGGATTGTCGACGTTCGAAGAAATTGGTATAGCTTTCACATACGGTGTCCATTTTGGGCCCATAACCCCATTTCAAAAAGCTCACAAGGGTTTTGAATGAACTCAAAGCATCACCATGATGTATGATGGATTTTGGCAAATTGAATTCGTGTGGAAGAACAGGCGCTTGCGTACATTGAATGCTTGGATCGTTGACGTTTGAAGAAATTGGTATAACTTTCGCATACAGTGTCCATTTTGGGCCCATAACCCCATTTCAGAAAGATCACGATGATTTTGAATGAACACATAGCTTCACCATGATGTATGATTGATTTTGTCAATTTGAATTCGTATGGAAGAATAGGAACTTGCGTACATGGAACTCTTGGATTGTCGACGTTCAAAGAAATTGGCGTGACTTTCCCAAATGTTGTCCATTTTGAGCCCATAATCCTCACATTTCAGAAAGCTCACGATGATTTTGAATGAACTCATAACTTCACCGTGACATATGATGAATTTTGGCAGTTTAAATTCATGTGGAATAACAAACGCTTGTGTATGTGAAGCGCTTGGATTGTCGACGTTCGAAGAAATTTGCATAACTTTCGCATACGGTGTCCGTTTTGGGCCCATAAAACCATTTCAGAATGGTCTTTATGATTTTGAATGAACTCATAGTTCACTATGACGTATGATGAATATTAAGAAGTTTGAATTCGGGTGGAAAAAAAGGCGCTTGCGTACATGAAACGCTTGGATTGTCGACGTTCAAAGAAATTGGCATAACTTTTGCATACGGTGTCCGGTTTGGGCCCATAAAACCATTTTAGAATCATCACAATGATTTCGAATGAACTCATAGTTTCACCTTGATGTATGATAGATTTTGGCAGTTTGAATTCTTGTGGAAGAACAGACACTTGCGTACATGGAATGCTTGGATTGTCGACGTTCGCAGAAATTGGCATAACTTTCGTATACGGTGTCCATTTTGGGCCCATAACCCCATTTCAAAAGGCTCACGATGATTTAGAATGAACTCAATGCTTTACCATAACGTATGACAGATTTTTGACCGTTTGAATTCGTTTGGAAGAACAAGCGCTTGCGTACATGGAACGTATGGATTGTCGACGTTCGAAGAAATTGGCATAACTTTCACATCCGATGTCTGTTTTGGGCCCATTATCCCATTTCAGAAAGTTCACGATAATTCTGAATGAAATCACATCTTTGCCATGATGTATGATGGATTTTAGCAGTTTGAATTCATGTGGAACAATAGACGTTTGCATACATAGAACGCTTGGATTGTCGACACTCGAAGAAATTGGCATAACTTTCGCATACGATGTCCGTTTTGGGCCCATAACACTATTTCAAAAAGGTCACAATGATTTTGAAGGAAATCATAGCTTTTCTATGACGTATGATGGATTTTAGTAGTTTGAATTCGTGTGGAAGAACAAGCGCTTGTGTACATGGAATGCTTGGATTGTCGACGTTTAAAGAAATTGGAATAACTTTCGTATACAGTGTCTGTTTTGGGCCCATAACCCCATTTCAAAAAGCTCACAAGGATTTTGAATGAACTCGAAGATTCATCATAACGTGTGATGGATTTCTGCAGTTTGAATTTGTGTGGAACAACAGACGCTTGCGTACATGGAATGCTTGGATTGTCAACGTTCAAAGAAATTGGTATAACTTTCGCATACAGTGTCCAATTTTGGCCCATAACCCCCATCATTTATGAAAGCTCATGATGATTCTAAATGAACTTGTAGCTTTGCCATGACGTATGATGGATTTTGGTAGTTTGAATTCATGTTGAACAACAGACGCTTGCGTAAATGGAACACTTGGATTGTCTTCATTCGAAGAAATTGGCATAGCTTTCGCATACGGTGCCTGTTTTGGGCCCATAACCCTCCACATTTTGGAAATTTCACAACGATTTTGAATGAACTCATAGCTTCATCGTGACGTATGATGGATTTTGATAGTTTGAGTTCGTGTGGAAGAACAGGTGCTTGCGTAATTGGAATGCTTGGATTGTCGACGTTCGAAAAAATTGGCATAACTTTCGCATACGGTGTTCATTTTGGGCCCATAACCCCAAAAATTTTGAAAAGCTCACGATGATTTTGCGTGAACTCGTAGCATTGTAGTGACGTATGATCAATTTTGGCTGTTTGAATTCATGTGGAAGAACAGTCGCCTGCAGACATGGAACGCTTGGATTGTCGACGTTCAAAGAAATTGCATAACGTTCGCATACGGTGTCCATTTTGGGCCCATAACCCCCACATTTCAAAAAGGTCATGATGGTTCTGCATGAACTCATAGCTTTATCGTGACGTATGATGGATTTTGGCAGTTTGAATTCATGTGGAAGAACAGGCTCTTGCATACATGGAATGCTTGGATTGTCGACGTTCGAAGAAATTGACATAACTTTCGCATATTATTCCATTTTGGGCCCATAACCCCCCACATTTTGAAAAGCTCATGATGATTCTAAATGAATACATAGCTTCATCTTGGGGTATGATGGATTTTAGCAGTTTGAATTCGGGCAGAAGAACAGGCGCTTACGTACATGGAACGCTTGGATTGTTGATGTTCGAATAAATTGGCATAACTTTAGCATACGATGTCGATTTTGGGCCTATATAACCATTTTAGAAAGCTCACGATGATTCTGAATGAAGTCATAGCTTCGCCATGATGTGTGATGGATTTCAGTAGTTTGAATTCGTGTGGAAGAACAACGCTTGTGTACATGGAACGCTTGGATTATCGACGCTTGAAGAAATTGGCATAACTTTTGCATAGGGTGTCTAGTTTGGGCCCATAACCCCCCACATTTCAAAAGGCTCACGACAATTTAGAATGAACTCGTACCTTCACCATGACGTATGATGGATTTTGGCAGTTTGAATTCGTGTGGAAGAACATGTTCTTGCATACATTGAACGCTTGGATTGTCAACATTTGAAGTAATTGGCATAACTTTCGCATACAATGTCCATTTTCGGCCCATAACACCCCACATTTCAAAAAGCTCAAGACGATTCTAAATGGACTCGTAGCTTTATCATAAAGTATAATGGATTTTGGCAGTTTGAATTTGTATAGAAGAATAGGTGCTTGCGAACATGCAACACTTGGATTGCCGACCTTCAAAGAAATTAGCATAACTTTCGCATAAGATGTCTATTTTGGGCCCATAACCCCATTTCAAAAGTTCAAGATGATCTTGAATGAGCAAAAAGCTTTACTGCAATGTATGATGGATTTTGGCAATTTGAATAAGTGTGGAAGAACAGGCGCTTGCGTACATGGAACTCTTGGATTGTCAACGTTCGAAGAAATTGGCATAACTTTCACCTACGGTGTCCATTTTGGGCCCATAACACCCTTTCGGAAAGCTCACGTGATTCTGAATGAACAAATAGCTATGACATATGATAGATTCTGCCAGTTTGAATAAATGTGGAAGAATAGGCGCTTGCGTACATAGAACGCTTGGATTGTTGATGTTCTAAGAAATTGGCATAACTTTCGTATACGGTGTCCATTTAGGGCCATAACACCATTTCAGAAAGCTCACGAGGCTTTTGAATGAGAATTAGCTTTTTCATGATGTATGATGGATTTTGGTAGTTTGAATTCGTGTAGAAGAACAGGCACTTGCGTACATGGACCACTTGGATTGTCGATGTTCGATGAAATTGGCATAACTTTTGCATACGATGTCTGTTTTGGACCCATAACCCTATTTCAGAAAGTTCACAAAGATTCTGAATGAACAAATTGCTTTGCCACTATGTTTGATAGGTTTTGGTAATTTGATTTCATGTTGAAGAACAAGCACTTGCGTACATGGAACGCTTGGAGTGTCGATGTTAGAAGAAATTGGCATAACTTTCACATATGGTGTTCGTTTTGGGCCCATAACCCCATTTCAAAAAGCTCATGATGATTCTAAATGAACTCATAGCATCATCATGACCTTTGATGGATTTCAACAGCTTGAATTCGTGTCGAAGAACAAATGCTTGCGTATATGGAATGCTTGGATTGTCAACATTCAAAGAAGTTGGCATAACTTTTGTATAAGATGTCCGTTTAGGGTCCATAACCCCATTTCGAAAAGCTCACAATGATTTTGAATGAATTCATAGCTTTGCCAGGGTATATGATGGATTTTGGCAGTTTGAATTCGTGTGGAAGAATAGGCGCTTCCCTACATGGAACGTTTGGATTGTCGACGTTCAAAGAAATTGGCATAACTATCGCATTCGGTGTCCATTTGAGGCCCATAATCTCCCACATTTCAAAAACCTCACAATGATTCTGAATGAACTTGTAGCTTCACCGTGATGTATGATGGATTTTGGCAGTTTGAATTTAGGTAAATGAACAGGTTCTTGCGTACATGGAATGCTTGGATTGTCGACGATAGAAGAAATTGGCATAACATTCGCATACGGTGTCTAGTTTGGGCCCATAACACCATTTCAAAAAGCTCATGATGATTTTGAATGAACTCATAGCTTCGCCATAATGTAAGAAAGATTTTTGTAATTTGACTTTGTGTGGAAGAATAGGCACTTGTGTACATGGAACGCTTGGATTGTCGACGTTCAAAGATATTGACATAACTTTTGTATACGGTGTCTGTTTTAGGCCCATAACTTCATTTCAAAAAGCTTACGATGATTTTGAATGAACTCACCACTTTGACATGATGTATGATGGATTTTGGTAGTTTGAATTCATGTGGAAGAATAGGTGCTTGCGTACAAGGAGCACTTGGATTGTCACTGTTCGAAGAAATTGCCATAACTTTCGTATACTGTGTCCGTTTTGGGCCATAACACCGTTTTGAAAAGCTCACGATGATTCTAAATGAACAATCAAATTTATCATGATGTATAATAGATTTTGGCAGTTTGAATTCACGTAGAAGAGCAGACACTTGTGTACATGAAACGCTTAGATTGTCGATGTTCAAAGAAATTGGCATAACTTTCGCATACAATGTCCATTTTGGGCCCTTAACTCCCCACATTTTTGAAATATCACTACAATTCAGATTGAACTAGTAGGTTCATCGTGATGTATGATGGGTTTTGGCAGTTTGAAATCGTGTGGAAGAACAGGCTCTTGCGTACATGGAATGCTTAGATTGTCGACGTTCGAAGAAATTGGCATAACTTTCGCATACGGCATCCGTTTGGGGCCCATAACACCATTTTGGAAAGCTGACGACGATTTAGAATGAACAAAAAGCTTCACCATGATGTATGATAGATTTTTCCAGTTTGAATAAGCATGGAAAAATAGGCGCTCGCATACATGGAATGCTTGGATTGTCGACGTTCGAAAAAATTGGCATAACTATCAGATATGGTGTCCATTTTGGGCCCATGACCCCATTTCGAAAAGTTCACAATGATTCTGAATGAATAAACTACTTCGTCGTGATGTATGATGGATTTTGGTAGTTTAAATTTGTGTGGAAGAGCAGGCACTTGCGTACATGGAATGCTTGAATTGTTGACGTTCGAAGAAATTGACATAACTTTCGCATATGGTGTCTGTTTTGGGCTCATTACCCCATTTCGAAAGGCTCACAATGATTTTGAATGAACGAATTGCTTCACCATGATGTATGATGGATTTTGACAGTTTAAATTCGAGTGGAAGTACAGGCCCTTGCATACATGGAACGGTTGGATTGTTGACGTTCGAAGAAATTGGCATAACTTTCGCATACGATGTCTATTCTGGGCCCATAACACCATTTTGGATAGCTCACAATGATTTTGAATGAACAAATTACTTTGTCATGACCTATGATAGATTTTTCCAGTTTAAAATCATGTGGAAGAACAGGTGCTTGCGTGCATGGAAGGCTTGGATTGTCGACATTTGAAGAAATTGGCATAACTTTCGCATGCGGTGTTTGTTTTGGGCCATAACACCATTTCAAAAAGGTCACAGTGATTTTGAAAGAACTCATAGCTTCACCACGATGTATCATAGGTTTTGGTTGTTTCAATTCATGTTGAAGAACATGCGCTTGCGTACATGGAACGCTTGGATTGTATACGTTCAAAGAAATTAGCATAACTTTCGAATACGATGTCTGTTTTGGGCCCATAACCCAATTTCAAAAAGCTCATGATGATTCTGAATGATCTCATAACTTTTCCACAATGTATGATGGATTTTGGCAATTTGAATTCATGTGGAAGGACAGGCGCTTGAGTACATGAAACGCTTAGATTGTCGACGTTCGAAGAAATTGGCATAACTTTCCCATACGATGTCCATTTTGGACCCATAACCTCCCACATTTCGAAAAGCACATGATGATTCTGAATGAACTTGTAGCTTCACCATGCGTAAAATGGATTTTGGTAGTTTGAATTCGGGCAGAAGAACAGGCGATTGCGTACATGGAACGCTTGGATTGTCGACGTTCGAAGAAATTGGCATAACTTTTGCATACGGTGCCCGTTTTGGGCCAATAACACCATTTCAGAAAGCTCACGAAGATTTTGAATGAACTCATAGCTTCACCATGATGTATGATGAATTTTGGTAGTTTGAATTCGTGTGAAAGGAAGGACGCTTGCACACATGGAACGCTTGGATTGTCGACATTTGAAGAAATTTGCATAACTTTCACATACGGTGTTCATTTTGGGCCCATAACACCCCATATTTCAGAAAGCTCACGATGATTCTGAATGAACTCCAGCTTTGTCGTGACGTATGATGGATTTTGAAAGTTTGAGTTTGTGTGGAAGAATAGGCACTTGCGTACATAGAACGCTTGGATTGTCAACATTCGAAGAAATTGGCATAACTTTTGCTTACGGTGCCTGTTTTGAGGCCATAATCCCTTTTCAAAAAGCTCCCGATGATTCTTAAGGAACTCTTAGCCTTGCCCAAACATATGATAGATTTTAACAATTTGAATTTGTGTGGAAGAATAGGCGCTTGCGTACATGGAACGCCTGGATTGTCGACGTTTGAAAAAATTGGCATAACTTTCGCATACGATGTATGTTCTGGGCCCATAACCCCATTTCGAAAAGCTCATGATGATTCTGAATGAACAAATTGCTTCATCGTGACCTATGATAGATTTTAACTGGTTAAATTAGTGTGGAAGAATAGGCGCTTGCGTACATGGAATGCTTGGATTGTCGACGTTTGAAGAAATTGACATAACTTTCACATACGGTGTTCATTTTGGGCCCATAACCCCATTTCGAAAAGCTCAAGATGATTTAGAATGAACTCAATGCTTCACCATGATGTATGTTAGATTTTGGGCAATTTGAATTCGTGTGGAAGAACAAGTGCTTACGTACATGGAACGCATGGATTGTCGACATTCGAAGAAATTAGCATAACTTTCGCATACGGTGTCCATTTTGGGATTATAACCTCCCACATTTCAAAAAGCTCATGATGATTCTAAATGAAATGGTAGCTTCACTATGGCATATAATGGATTTTGCCAGTTTGAATTTGGGTAGAAGAATAGGCGCTTGCGTACATGGAATGCTTGGATTGTCGACGTTCAAAGAAATTGGCATAACTTTCGCATACGGTGTCCTTTTGGGCCAATAACACCATTTCAGAAAGCTCACGATGATTTTGAATGAACTCCTAGCTTCGCCATGACGCATGATGGATTTTCAAAGTTTGAATTCGTGTGAAAGAACAGTGCTTGCACACATGGAACGCTTGGATTGTCTACGTTTGAAGAAATTTGTATAACTTTCGCATACAGTGTTCATTTTGGGCCTATAACCCCCCACATTTTGGAAATCTCACGATGATTTTGAATGAACTTGTAACTTCATTATGGCATATGATGGATTTTGATAGTTTGAATTCGTGTAGAAGAACAAGCGCATGCGTACATAGAACGCTTGGATTGTCGATGTTCAAAGAAATTGGCATAACTTTAGCATATGGCTTCCGTTTTGGGCCCATAACCCCATTTTGAAAAGCTCCCAATGATTTTTAATGAACCCTTAGCTTTTCCCAGACATATGATAGATTTTAACAATTTGAATTCGTGTGGAAGAACTGGCGCTTGCGTACATAAAACGCTTAGATTGTCGACGTTCGAAGAAATTGGCTTAACTTTCGCATACAGTATCCTTTATTGGCCCATAACCCCCAACATTTCAAAAAGCTCACGATGATTGTGAATGAACTTGTTGCTTCACTATGACGTATGATGAATTTTGGCAGTTAGAATACCTGTAGAGGAATCAGTGCTTGCATACATAGAATGCTTGGATTGTCGACGTTCGAAAAAATTGGCATAACTTTCGCATACGGTGTTCATTTTGGGCCCATTTTCCCATTTAGAAAAGCTCACGATGACTCTAAATGAACAAATAGGCTCATTGTGATGTATGATGGATTTTAGCAGTTTGAATTAGTGTGGAAGAATAGGCTCTTGCATATATGGAACGCTTGGATTGTCGACGTTCGAAGAAATTGGCATAACTTTCGTATACGGTGTCTGTTTTGGGACCAAAACACCATTTTAGAATGCTCTCAATGATTTTGAATGAACTCATAGCTTTTCCATGATGTATGATGGATTTTGGTGATTTGAATTCATGTGGAAGAAAAGGCGCTTGCGTACTTTGAACGCTTGGATTGTTGACGTTCGAAGAAATTGGCATAACTTACGTATACGGTGTTTGTTTTTGGACCATAACACCATTTCAGAAAGCTCACGATGATTTTGAATGAACTCATAGCTTTTCCATGATGTATGATGGATTTTAGTAGTTTGAATTCATGTGGAAGAACAAGCACTTGCGAACATGGAATGCTTGGATTGTCGACGTTCAAAGAAATTGGCATAACTTACGTATACGGTGTTCGTTTTTGGACCATAACACCATTTTAGAAAGCTCAAGATGATTTTGAATGAACTCATAGCTTTTCCATGATGTATGATGGATTTTAGTAGTTTGAATTCATGTGGAAGAACAAGCACTTGCAAACATGGAATGCATGAATTGTTGACGTTCGAAGAAATTGGCATAACTTTTGCATACGGAATCCCTTTTTGGCCCATAACACCATTTTAAAATGGTCACGATGATTCTGAATGAACTCATAGCTTTTCCATGATGTATGATGGATTTCGGTAGTTTGAATTTAGGTGGACGAACAGCACTTATGTACATGGAACGCTTGGATTGTAGACGTTCAAAGAAATTGACATAACTTTCGCATATGGTGTTCGTTTCGAGCCGATAACCCCATTTTGAAAAGCTCATAACGATTCTAAATGAACAAACAACTTTTTTGTGATGTTTAATAGATTTTGGTAGTTTGAATTCATGTGGAAGAACAGGCGCTTGTGTACACGCAACGCTTGGATTGTCAACGTTCCAAGAAATTGGCATAACTTTAGCATACAGTGTCCGTTTTGGGCTCATATCACCATTTTCAAAAGTTCACGATGATTTTGAATGAACACATAGCTTCATGATGACGTATGATGGATATTGTTAGTTTGAATTCGTGTGGAAGAATAGGCGCTTGCATACATGGAACGCTTGAATTGTCGACGTTCAAGGAAATTGGCATAACTTTCGCATACGGTGTCCATTTTAGGACCATAAAACCATTTTTGAAAGCTCAAGATGATTTTGAATGAACACATAACTTTTCCATGATGTTGGTAGTTTGAATTTGTGTGGGAGAACTAGCACTTGCGTACATGGAACGCTTGGATTGTCGACGCTTGAAGAAATTGGCATAAGTTTTGCATACGGTGTCTGTTTTGGGCCCATAACTCCATTTCGAAAAGGTCACAATGATTTTAAATGATTCATAGCTTCTTCATGATGCATGATAGATTTTGACAGTTTGAATTCGTGAGGAAGAACAGGCCCTTGCTTACATGGAACACTTGGATTGTCGACGCTTGAAGAAATTGGCATAAGTTTTGCATACGGTGTTTGTTTTGGGCCCATAACTCCATTTCGAAAAGGTCACAATGATTTTAAATGATTCATAGCTTCTTCATGATGCATGATAGATTTTGGCAGTTTGAATTCGTGAGGAAGAACAGGCCCTTGCGTACATGGAACACTTGGATTGTCGTCGTTCGAAGAAATTGGCATAACTGTCGCATACGACTTTCATTTTGGGACCATAACACCATTTCCTAAAGTTCACGATGATTTTCAATGAAATCATGGCTTCACGATGAAGTATGGTGGATTTTGACAGTTTGAATTAGTGTTGAAGAACAGGCGCTTGCGTAAATGGAACGCTTGGATTGTCAACATTCAAAGAAATTGGCATAACTTTCGAATACGGTGTCCATTTTGGGCTATAACACCATTCCGAAAAGTTCACGACAATTCTACTTTACTGTGATGTATGATGGATTTTGGTAGTTTGAATTTGTGTAGAAGAATAGGCGCTTGTGTACATGGAACGTTTGGATTGTCGACGTTCGCTGAAATTGGCATAACTTTCGCAT
This sequence comes from Olea europaea var. sylvestris, assembly GCF_002742605.1. Taxonomy (NCBI): domain Eukaryota; kingdom Viridiplantae; phylum Streptophyta; class Magnoliopsida; order Lamiales; family Oleaceae; genus Olea; species Olea europaea. Next base: position 9,025,643 of record NC_036237.1, read on the forward strand.
ACGGTGTCCATTTTGGGCACATAAACCCATTTGGGAAAGCACACGACAATTCTGAATGAAGAAAAAGCTTTGCCCTCATGTTTAATGGATTTTAGCAGTTTGAATTTGTGTGGAAGAACAGGCGCTTGCATACATGAACGCTTTGATTGTCGACGTTCGAAGAATTTGGTATAACTTTCACATACGGTGTCCTTTTTGGACCCAAACCCCCATTTCAAAAATGTCACGATGATTCTGAATCAACTCATAACTTGATTTCATCAACTTGAATTTGTGTGGAAGATGGGACGCTTGCATACATGAAATGCTTGGATTGTCGGCCTTCGAAGAAATTAGCATAACTTTAGCATACGGTGTCCGCTTTGGGCCTATAACACCATTGTGGAAAGCTCACGATGATTTTGAATGAACTCATAGCTTCGGCATGATGTATGATGGATTTTAGCTGTTGGAATTCGTGTGGAAGAACTGACGCTTTGTCACGCCCCCAAATTAACATTGATATCTAGACACAACCTAGATATAGAATTTTACATATATTTTTTTTTCTTCGAGTTTGTTAACTTCTAATCACCTGTGACACGATCATATAACATATCGAAACCCAAAATCATATTGCCATAATCCAACATATATATTCAGAGCTTATAAACATGTCTACAGGCCATTTCAAAAGTACACTATATAGGATTCCAAAATATAACCCTACAGATGGCAGCCTACAAAATAACCCTACAGGTCGTCATCCATGTACATCAAACTCTGGAATCCTGTAGGAGCTCCACAGCTAGCCATGCTCTCTATGTATTTCCATGCTCACCTACAATGCAAGAACTACATAAGCCAATGCTTAGTAAGCAAAATCATGCATGTCCTGAACATGAGTAATAACAACATATGACACCATGCCATTTACTTTAAATATCACGATAAAAATATCATATTTCAATATTCGTCAAAGTCGACTAGAAATCATTTCACTTGAAATCTTTCATTTCATTGGGCCCTTGACCCACCTACTATGCACCGGATAGAGCTCTGCATAATATCAATATCAATAATCAAGTGGCCAATATGAAATCGACACCGGCGAGTGGACCATCCTCTCGTGACCACTAGAGGCCCATCCCCTAACTACCCCTATGATCACCCAAGAAGTCTCCCACCCGACAGCGCCAATAGTCATAACAAGGGCATAGTCGAGTGGTCCGCCCTCCCGTGATCACCAAAGGCCCATCCCCTATCTACCTTTGTAATCACCCAGGAAGTAACACCCGCAATGCCAAACATATCACATAAGCATGCCTCACATGCCTCGGTGCCCTAGTAGTGGTCAATAAAACATTTATAATGAAACTCACTTTGAAATCATATTTTGCATGCAGTATTTTCAACCATGTTACATGTCGTGCATGCATATGAAAATGCTCATAAATGAAAATCGATGTCAATAGGTTACGCAATCTCATACTCAATGATCGTAACCACCATATGATGTGCTATAAGCCTCTTATCAAAGTTATGTAGATATTTCAACATTACTATGTCACATATACTAGGTTCTTGCATTGTAGTTGCAAATGGATTTTCACTTACCTTTCGCCTTTATGTGTGTAAGCTCCTATGGAGTGTGTATCAATTCCCTTTTTCGCTCAACGTCGAAAAGTCGCCTGTATTGTCATCTAATATTAAATACAATCCTCCATTTAATAATCTTAACACACACAATCCCAAAATACGTCCATTCACGCCGAAACAATTTAGACAAAATCATTATTTCAAGTTACCGATGGCATTATAAACTAATCCCATAAGTCTCTCTATCTCTCGAGTCCAATTATGAACGTCAACGTCATCCAATTGTTTTCGACAACCTAGTATTCCTTAGGATATATTTTCTAGGCCCAAGAGTTCATTAGGGGACATCTAAATGTTGAAATCACATTAAATACCCAAATGGACAGAATCTGTTTTCTAGGTTTCCGTCACCGTCCACTCATTTTTCAAATTGTTTTTCATGTCCTTACCTATATTTAACGGTTCCCAAACTTTTAACACATACCTATAACATATATGTGAAGATAATCAGATCATAACATTGTGACAAATGAAGTGTTTGGAGCTTCAAAAACAGTCCATTTTTCACTACACAAAATCAGGCAGTTTTTACCTTTGACTGTTTTCGGTTTCCATTTTATTATTATGATACCAACAGAATTATAGGCCATTAAAATCATTTCTACACTCCCTAATTACATATAAAAACGTTCATATTGATATATATAAGTTAAACACTAAGTATC
>NC_036237.1:9028184-9285714 GCF_002742605.1 Olea europaea var. sylvestris
TCATGGGCTGCAGCCACCTCAAGCAATCAAGGTGAGTCACTAAGCTGGAGCTGTCATCTTGGCTGCAATACTTGACTTTTCTACCATTTTTTTTGTGTCCATTTATGATATTTAAGATATATATTCATCCTATATTAAGTCCTTGGGGATTAGACACGAAATTTATGCCTTAGGGTTGAAGCAATTATATATTAAAGTAAAAAGTCTCCTAGCATGAGCTGTCCAAGTAGGAGGTGGCTTCTTGCAGCCAACTTTGACTTCTCCCTTGCACCACATGGAGCCATATGTGACTTATAAGAGTTATAAATATCTTGTGTAAAGTTCTAAGGACTTATAGGACGTGTTGGAGGCTTAAGGTTGAAGGAATTGAGTGCTAAAATGACAAACATCCCAAGCGCGAGGTGTTCAAGCATGAGGTGGTCACTTGTAGCAAAATCTGATTTTATATCTATCTTTGCAAGCACAAACCAAGTATCCTCGGCTTATTTTGACATGTTTGCAATCCATTTCGCTTGTCCTAAGATCCCAAAGTATTTCATAGAACTAATTCCTCAACCGTTCATTTAATTTCTTACCCGATTCTCAACCGATTTCAACAATTCGCACCTCAATATTTATAATGTCATATAAGACATATATTATTATGTTGTGATAATGTCACTTCATCCCTCATGTCCCAAATATGTGAATTACCTATCTAGGGTTTAAGGTGACCTCGATTAGCCGAATGGAAAGCTTGAACCTTCGTTGATACAAATTTTCGGCCTTTCAAATATTACATTACTTACCAAGCCAATCTCCAACATTTTGTTAATCTAACTTTCTATCATAGCTCAATATAAAATTCACCACCTAAATCGAAGAGTCGAAGGTTATCATCATGTAAAGATTTTAAAGCCTTGATGATCAAATGCATCATTTTAAGAGAAGGCAATCAGGAAATTGATACAAATGACAATGTAATTAGCATGGAATGCGTGAATCATATTGGCCAAATGTAGAACGTGAAGTTCGGGGTATTACACGCTTGCGTACATAGAGCGCTTGGATTGTCGACATTCGAAGAGAATTGGCATAACTTTCGCATACGGCTTCCGTTTTGGGCCCATAACCCCATTTTGGAAAGCTCACGACAAATCTGAATGAACAGGTAGCTTTGACATGATGTATGATAGATTCTGGAAGTTTGAATTCGTGTGGAAGAACAGGTATTTGCGTACATGGAAAGCTTGGATTGTCGAAGTTCGAAGAAATTGGAATAACTTTTGCATACGGTGTCCATTTTGGTCCCATAAGCCCCACATTTCGAAAATATCACGAAGATTCTGAATGAACTCATAGCTTCACCATGAAGTTTTATAGATTTTGGCAGTTTGAATTCATGTGGAAGCACAGACGCTTGTGTAATGGAACGCTTGAATTGTCAACGTTCGAATAAATTGCCATAACTTTCGCATAGGGTGTCCGTTTTGGGCCCCTGAACCATTTTGGAAAGCTCACAATGATTTTGAATGAACAAACAGCTTCACCATAATGTATGATGAATTTTGGCAATTTGAATTTGTGTGGAAGAACAGGCACTTACGTACATGGAATGCTTGGATTGTAGACGTTCGAAGAAATTGGAATAACATTCGCATACTGTCCGCTTTGGGCCCATAATACCATTTCAGAAAGTTCACGATGATTTTGAATGAACTCATAGCTTTGCCATGATGTATGATGGATTTTGGTAGTTTGAATTCGTGGGGTAGAACAAACGCTTCCGTACAAGGAACGCTTGGATTGTCGTCGTTAAAAGAAATTGGCATAACTTTCACATGCGATGTTCATTTTAGGCCCATAACACCATTTCAAAAAGCTAACGATGATTCTAAATTAACAAATAGCTTTACCATGATGTATGATAGATTTTGGTAGTTTGAATAAGTGTAGAAGAACTGCTGCTTGCGTACATGGATCAATTGGATAGTCGATGATTGAAGAAATTGGCATAACTTTCGCATACGGTGTCCATTTTTTGCCATAACACCATTTTGAAAAGCTTGTGATGATTTTGAATGAACAATCAACTTTATCGTGATGTACAATAGATTTCGTGAGTGTGAATTCATGTAGATGAATAGGTGCATTCGTACATGGAATGCTTGAATTGTCGACGTTCAAAGAAATTAGCTTAACTTTTATGTACGGTGTCTGTTTTGGGCCCATAACCCCATTTTAGAAAGGTCACAATGATTCTAAATGAGAAAATAGCTTCCTCAACATGTATGATGGATTTTAGCATATTACATTCGTGTGGAAGGACAAGTGCTTACGTACATCGAACACTTGGATTGTCGACATTCGAAGAAATTGACATAAGTTTCATACACTATGTCCATTTTTGAACCATAACATCATTTCAAAAAGTTCACGATGATTTTGGAAGAACTCAAAGTTTTCCATGATGTATAATGGATTTTGGTAGTTTGAATTCGTATGGAAGAACTGGCACTTGCGTACATGGAACGCTTGGATTGTCGACGTTCGAAGAAATTGGCATAACTTTAGCATACGGTATCTGTTTTGGGCCCATAACCCCATTTCGAAAAGTTCACGACGATTTTGAATGAACCCATAGCTTTCCCATGATGTATGATGGATTTTGGTAGTTTGAATTTGAGTGGAAGAATAGGTGCTTGCGTACATGGAACGCTTGGATAGTCGACGTTCGAAGAGATTAGAAGAACTTTCGCATACGGTGTCCATTTTAGGCTCATAACCCCATTTTAAAAAGCTCACGATGATTCTGAATGAACAAATAGCTTCACCATAATATATGATGGATTTTGGCAGTTTAAATTCGTGTGGAAGAACAGGCGCTTGTGTACGTGGAACGCATAGATTGTCAACGTTCGAAGAAATTGGCATAACTTTTGCATACGATGTACGTTTTGGAGCCATAACACCATTTCGGAAAGCTCTCGATGATTTTGAGACAACTCATAGAATTTCCATGATATTTTATGGATTTTAGTAGTTTGAATTCGTGTGGAAAAATAGGCGCTTGCGTACATGGAACGCTTGGATTGTCGATGTTCGAAGAAATTGGCACAAATTTCGCATACGGCATCTGCTTTGGGCCTATAACCCCATTTCGAAAAGCTCACGATGATTTTGAATGAATTGAAAGCTTTACCATAATAAATGACAGATTTTTGCAATTTTAATTCATGTGGAAGAAAATGCACTTTTTTACATGGAACACTTAGATTGTCGATCTTCGAAGAAATTGGGTTAACTTTCACATACGGTGTCCATTTTGGCCCATAACCCCATTTTAGAAAGTTCACGATGATTCTAAATGAATACACAACTTTTCCATGACATATGATGGATTTTGGTACATTGAATTCATGTGGAGGAACAGGCGCCTGCGTACATGGAATGCTTGGATAGTCGACGTTCGAAGAAATTGGCATAACTTTCGCATACGGTATCTATTTTGCGCCCGTAACCCCATTTCAAAAAGCTCACAACAATTCTAAATGAACTCATAGCTTCACTATAACGTATGATAGATTTGGGCAGTTCGAATTCGTGTGGAAGAAAAGGCGCTTACGTACAATGAATGCTTGGAAAGGCGAGTTTCGAAGAAATTGGCATAACTTTCGCATACGATGTCCATTTTGGGCCCATAACCCCATTTTGAAAAACTCACAATGATTCTAAATGAATAAATATCTTTTCCATGATGTATGATGGATTTTGGCAGTTTAAATTCGTGTGGAAGAATAGGCGCTTGCGTACATGGAACACTTGGATTGTCGACATCCGAAGAAATTGACATAACTTTTGTATACGGTGTCTGTTTTGGGGCCATAAAACCATTTCGAAAAGCTCGTGACAATTTTGAGTGAACTCATTACTTTACCATGGCATATGATGGATTTTGGCAGTTTGAATTTGTGTGGAAGAATAGGCGCTTGTGTGCACGGAATGCTTGGATTGTCAACGTTCGAAGAAATTGGCATAACTTTCGCATACGGTGTCCGTTTGGGCCCATAACCCCCCACATTTCAAAAAGCTCATGATGATTCTGAATGAACTATTAGCTTCACCATGACATGTGATGGATTTTTGCAGTTTGAATTTGGGTAGAAGAAAAGGTGTTTGCGTACATAGAACGCTTGGATTGTCGACGTTCGAAGAAATTGGCGTAATTTTCACATACGATGTCCATTTTGGTCCCATAAACCCCCACATTTTGAAAAGCTCACGACGAAACTTTCGCATACTATGACCATTTTGGTCCCATAACCCCCCACATTTCGAAAAGCTCACGACAATTCTGAATAAACTCATAGCTTCGCCATGAAGTTTGATGGATTTTGACAGTTTGAATTCGTGTGGAAGCATAGGGGCTTGCGTACATAGAACGCTTGGATTGTCGATGTTTGAATAAATTGGCATAACTTTCGTATACGGTGTTCGTTTTGGGCCCATGATCCCATATTGAAAAGCTCACGATGATTCTAAATGAACAAACACCTTCACTATAATGTATGATGAATTTTGGTAATTTGAATTTGTGTGGAAAAATAGGCACTTACGTACATGGAATGCTTGGATTGTCGACTCTCAAAGAAATTGGCATAACTTTTGCATACGGTGTTCGCTTTGGGCCCATAATACCATTTCAGAAAGTTCACAATGATTTTGAATGAACTCATAGCTTTGCCATGATGTATGATGGATTTTAGTAGTTTGAATTTGTGTGGAAAAACAAGCGCTTCCATACAAGGAGCGGTTGGATTGTCTTCGTTCGAAGAAATTGGCATAACTTTCATATGCGATGTTCGTTTTGGGCCCATAACACCAATTCGGAAAGCTAACGATGATTCTAAATGAACAAATAGCTTTACCATGATGTATGATAGATTTTGGCAGTTTGAATAAGTGTGGAAGAACTAGTGCTTGTGTACATGGATCGCTTGTATTGTCGACGATCGAAAAAATTAGCATAACTTTCGTATACGGTGTCTGTTTTGGGCCATAACACCATTTTGAAAAGCTCATGATGATTTTAAATGAACAATCAACTTTGTCATGATGTATGATGGATTTTTTGAGTGTGGATTCGTGTAGACGAACAGGTGCCTTCGTACATGGAACGCTTGGATTGTCGACGTTCGAAGAAATTAGCTTAACTTTCACATATGGTGTCTGTTTTAGGCTCATAACCCCATTTCAGAAAGCTCACGATGATTCTAAATGAAGAAATAGCTTCATCATGATGTATGATGGATTTTGGCAGTTTAAATTCGTGTGGAAAAATAGGCGCTTGTGTACATGGATCGTACGTTCGAAAAAATTGGCATAACTTTAGCATACGGTGTTTGTTCTGGGCCCATAACCCCAATTCGAAAAGTTCACAACAATTCTAAATGAACTTATAGCTTCACCCTGACGTATGATGGATTTTGGCAGTTTGAATTCATGTGGGAGTATAGGCGCTTGTGTACATGGAACGCTTGGATTGTCGACGTTCGAAGAAATTGGCATAACTTTCACATACAGTGTCCATTTTGGGCTCATAACCCCATTTCGAAAAGGTCACGATGGTTTTGAATGAACAAAAAGCTTCATCATGATGAAATTGGCATAACTTTCGCATACAGAGTCCATTTTGGGCCATAACACCGTTTAAAAAAGCTCACAATGATTTGGAATGAACAATCAGCTTTGTCATGATGTATGATGGATTTTGGGAGTTTGAATTCGTGTCGACGAACAGGCGCTTGCATACATGCGCTTGGATTGATGAAGTTCGAAGAAATTGGGATAACTTTCGTGTACGGTGTCCATTTTAGGACAATAAGCCAATTTCGAAAAGCTCACAATGATTATAAATGAACAAAAGCTTAGTCGTGATGTAGGATGAAGAATGGCAGTTTAAATTCGTGTGAAAGAATAGGCGCTTGCGTACATCGAATGCTTGGATTGTCGAGATTCGAAGAAATTGGAATAACTTTTGCATACGTTACCTGTTCTGGGCCCATAACCCCCCACACCATTTCAAAAAGCTCACAATGATTCTGAATGAACTCATAGCTTCACCATAACGTATAGTGGATTTTGGCAATTTGAATTCGTGGGGAAGAACATGCGCTTGTGTACATGGAACGCTTGGATTGTCGACGTTAGAAGAAATTTGCATAACTTTCGCATACAGTGTCCATTTTGGGCCCATAACCCCCATATTTTGAAAAGATGTCGACGATTCTAAATGAACTCGTAGCTTTGTCGTGACATATGATGAATTTTGGCAGTTTGAATTCAGATAGATAAACAGGCGCTTGTGTACATGGAATGCTTGGATTGTCGACGTTCGAAAAAGTTGGCAAAACTTTCGAGTACGGTGTCCATTTTGGGCCCATAACACCGTTTCTGAAGCTTACGATGATTTTGAATGAACTCATAGCTTTGCCAAGACGAATGATGGATTTTGGCAGTTTGAGTTCATGTAGAAGAACAGGCACTTGTGTACATGGAACGCTTGGATTGTCGACGTTTGAAGAAATTGGCATAGCTTTCGCGTACGGTGTCCGTGTTAGACCCATAACCCCATTTTCAAATGCTCAGGATGATTTTGAATGAACTCATGGCTTCACCATGATGCGTGATGGTTTTCAATACCTTGAATTCGTTTGGAAGGACAGGTGCTTGCGTAAATGGAACACTTAGACTGTCGACGTTCGAAGAAATGGGCATAACTTTCGCATACTGCATCCATTTTGGGCCCATAACCCAATTTCGAAAACGTCACGACGATTTTGAATGAACTCACAACTTTATCATGATGTATGATGGATTTTCGGCAGTTTAGATTCATGTGGAAGAAAAGGCACTTGCGTACATGGAACGCTTGGATTGTCAACGTTCGAAGAAATTGGCATAACTTTCACATACGGTGTCCATTTTGGGCCCATAACACGTTTTGAAAAACTCACTATGATTTTGAAAGATTGCCATGATGTATGATGGATTTTGGTTGATTGAATTCGTGTGGAAGAATAGGGGCTTGCGTACATGGAACGCTTGGATTATCGATGTTCGATGAAATAGGCATAACTTTCGTATACGGTGTCTGTTTTGGGCCCGTAACCCTATTTCGAAAAGCTCATGACAATTTTGAATGAACTCATAGCTTCGTTGTGACATATCATTGATTTAGGCAGTTTGAATTCGTGTGGAAGAATAGACGCTTGCGTACATGGAATGTAGAACCCTAAATAATTCTAGACACCTTAGTGGCACTAAGACATGAATATTGGATGACTAAAGTATACTTCAGATTTTTAGTCTCATTTGAGACCCATTTTCGACATAGGAAACATTCGATTTGGAAAATGATTCTAAATAAAAGTTGTAGTTCTTTGAGTTAGCTTTCCAACTCACTTTGAATTACCTCCATCGGGTATCGGGAGAAAAAGTTATGATAGAAACATTGAATGCTGTGCAGTGTCAACCGGACTACAACCAGTCGACCGAAACTGTCTGAAATGAAAATTCTCGTTTTTCTCTAGAATTTAAATATTTATTTTCATCAATTATTTTCTCAAAGGGCCACCCACGTTTTTGGCAATAAAATCCCACTAAATTGAAGCATTTAACCTCAAACTTAAATGGCACCCATGTTTTCTCTCTTAAATGAAATTTGACCCTTCATTTGCTTTAAGTTATAGGATATTTACCTATAAATAGAGACCTCATTTTACTCATTTTTTTCTCACACCAAAAGCAAGAGCTTTTACATACTAAAGACAGAGTTTTCAAGAGAGAAAAAGAGAGGGAGGAAAACTATTTTTCCTAGAAGTTTAAGAAGTGTTTTCAAGCATCAATTCGCAATGGTTTTCAAACATCCAAGGAGTGCATTTCTTTCAACATCCAAGCTTCATTGAAGTTTTTAAAGTTTCAAAAGCATCAATCAAGGTAGGTAGAAGTGCAATGTGTTTAATCGTGTTAAGTTATAAGTTTCGATTAATGTTAATATTTGTATGTCAAATGGTACTCCGGTACGGCATATCCCTCTATGTTAATGGTTGTATGTCAAATGGTACTCCGGTATGACATACCCCTCTATGTTGAAGAAATATTCATATGTTAAATGGTGCCCTCGGGTACGGCATACCCTTTCATGTCAAATGGTGCCTCCGGGTACGACATGTATGAAAATTTATAAAGTTAATGTTATAGATGTACCAGTAGTACAGAAATTCGTAGATGTGTTTCCAGAAGATCTATTTGGTATTCCACCCGATAGACAAGTGGAATTCACCATAGACCTAATTCCCAGGGCAGCACTAGTATCTAAGGCCCCATACCAAATGGCCCCAAAGGAACTACAAGAATTGAAGAAGCAGTTGCAAGAACTCCTAGATATGGGCTTCATACGACCAAGCGTATCTCCATGGGATGAGCCTGTGTTGTTTGTAAAGAAGAAAGATGGAAGCATGAGGATGGGCATCGATTATAGAGAGATAAATCAATTAACCATCAAGAATAAGTACCCACTCCCCAGGATCGAGGATCTGTTAGATCAACTGAAAGGAGCTAAGGTATTTTCCAAGATCGACTTACGATCGGGATATCATCAACTGAAAGTAGAGACAAAGGATATACCTAAGATAGCTTTTAGAACTCGATATGGACACTACGAGTTTACGGTGGTGCCGTTTGGGCTAACCAATACACCTGCAGTGTTCATGGACCTGATGAATCGAGGGTTTCATCAATACTTGGATAAGTTTGTCATAGTCTTCATCGATGGCATTCTGATATATTCCAAGAGTAAGGAACAACATGAAGAGCACTTGAGAATAGCCTTAGAGGTATTATGCAAGGAGAAGTTGTATGCCAAATTCAAGAAGTGTGAGTTTTGGCTTGAACGAGTTGGATTTCTTGGACATGTAGTCACTGCCCAAGGGATTGAAGTAGATCCAGCAAAAGAAGAAGCAGTAACCAACTGGAAAGCACCAACAAATGCTGGCGAAGTACGGAGTTTTCTAGGATTGGCTGGATATTATAGGAGATTCATAGAAGGATTCTCCAAAATAACTGGACCAATGACGCAGCTTACAAGGAAGGGAGTAAAATTCCGATGGACGGAAAAATGCGAACAAAGTTTCCAAGAACTTAAGCAGAAGTTGATATCAGCACCTGTATTAAAAATATCTGAAGGTAAGGAAGGGTTTGTTATTTACAGCAACACATCCAAGCGAGGATTGGGATGTGTACTAATGCAGAATGGAAAAGTGATAGCCTATGCTTCAAGACAATTGAAGAAACATGAGCAGAACTACCCGATGCATGATTTAGAACTTGTAACGATAGTACACGCTTTGAAGATATGGCGACACTACTTGTGTAATACCCCGAACTTCACGTTCTATATTTGGCCAATATGATTCATGCATTTTATGCTAATTACATTGTCATTTGTATCAATTTCCTGATTGCCTTCTCTTAAAATGATGCATTTGATCATCAAGGCTTTAAAATCTTTACATGGTGATAACCTTCGACTCTTCGATCTAGGTAGTGAATTTTATATTGAGCTATGATAGAAAGTTAGATTAACTAAATGTTGGAGATTGGCTTGTTAAGTAATGTAATATTTGAAAGGCCGAAAATTTGTATCAACGAAGGTTCAAGCTTTCCATTTGGCTAATCAAGGTCACCTTAAACCCTAGATAGGTAATTCACATATTTGGGACATGAGGGATGAAGTGACATTATCACAACGTAATAATATATGTCTTATATGACATTATAAATATTGAGGTGAGAATTGTTGAAATCGGGTAAGAAATTAAATGAACAGTTGAGGAATTAGATCTATAAAATACTTTGGGATCTTAATGCAAGTGAAATAGATTGTAAGCACATCAAAATAAACCGATGACACTTGATTTATACCTGCAAGGATAGATGTAAAATCAGAATTTAATCAAAGGAGACAACACCTACTTAACATGTGACAACTTGCCACTTAAACCTCTAATTCCTTCAACCTTAAGCCTCCAACACGTCCTATAAGTCCTTAGAACTTTACACAAGATATTTATAACTCTTCCAAGTCACATATGGCTCCATGTGGTGCAAGGGAGAAGTCAAAGTTGGCTGCAAGAAGCCACCTCCTACTTGGACAGCTCATGCTAGGGGACTTTTCACTTTAATATATAATTGCTTCAACCTTAAGGCATAAATTTCGTGTCTAATCACCAAGGACTTAATATAGGATGAATATATATCTTAAACATCATAAATGGACACAAAAATAATGGTAGAAAAGTCAAGTATTGCAGCTAAGATGACAGCTCCTGCTTAGTGACTCACCTTGATTGCTTGAGGTGGCTGCAGCCCATGATATTCTTAATCCTTAAGTAATATGCACGACTTCAACCATTTAAAGACCACTCATTTACCTCCTAGATAATATATTAACTCCCTTAACTCGTCCCTAAGTGATTCCAAGTGAAAAGAGGGTGAAACAGTCAAAGAGAAATAGAAACAAGAAGCTGGAATTTCTGAACAGCTTTGTTACTCCACAGTTTTGAGGTTTGTTTCTATTATTTCTTAAAGGGTTTATGCTTTCTTGAACATTTGAACTTGTTTGTGATTAAGTTGGAGCACTGTTAATGATGTTATGATGCCTAAATAGGGGTAATTAATTTCAAGAATTTGAAAGAAAGTAATCTGGACAGAGATGAGGAATTGCTGGATTGAGTGATTTATACCTTGATTTTGGGATGATATGTAGTGTTTAACTTATATATATCAATATGAACGTTTTTATATGTAAGTAGGGAGTGTAGAAATGATTTTAATGGCTTAGAATTCTGTTGGTATCATAATAATAAAATGGAAACCGAAAACAGTCAAAGGGAAAAACTGCCCGATTTTGTGTAGTGGAAAATGGACTGTTATTGAAGCTCCAAACACTTCATTTGTCACAACATTATGATCTAATTATCTTCACATATATGTTATAGGTGTGTGGTAAAAGTTTGGGAGCCGTTAAATGTAGGTAAGGACATGAAAAAGAATTTGAAAAATGAGTGGACGGTGATGGAAACCTAGAAAATAGATTCTGTCCATTTGGGTATTTATTGTGATTTCAACATTTAGATGTCCCCTAATGAACTCTTGGGCCTAGAAAATATATCCTAAGGAATACTAGGTTGTCGAAAACAATTGGATGACGTTGACGTTCATAATTGGACTCGAGAGATAGCGAGACTTATGGAATTAGTTTGTAATGTCATCGGTAACTTGAAATAATGATTTTCTCTAAATTGTTTTGGCGTGAATGGACGTATTTTGGGATTGTGTGTGTTAAGATTATTAAATGGAGGATTGTATTTAATATTAGATGATAATACAGGCGACTTTTCGACTTTGAGCGAAAAAGGGAATTGATACACACTCCATAGGAGCTTACACACATAAAGGCGAAAGGTAAGTGAAAATTCATTTGCAACTACGATGCAAGAACCTAGTATATGTGACATAGTAATGTTGAAATATCTACATAACTTTGATAAGAGGCTTATAGCACATCATATGGTGGTTACGATCATTGAGTACGAGGTTGCGTAACCTATTGACACTTATTTTTATTAAATACGTCATTTATGAGTATTTTCACATGCATGCATGACATGTAACATGGTTGAAAATCCTACATGCAAAATATGATTTCAAAGTGAGTTTCATTATAAATGTTTTATTGACCACTACTAGGGCACCGAGGCATGTGAGTCATGCTTATGTGATATGTTTGGTATTGCGGGTGTTACTTCCTGGGCGATTGCAAAAGTAGATAGGGGATGGGCCTTTGGTGATCACGGGAGGGCGGACCACTCGACTATGCCCTTGTGATATTATGATTATTGGCGCTGTCGGGTAGGAGACTTCTTGGGTGATCATAGGGGTAGTCAGGGAATGGGCCTCTAGTGGTCACGAGAGGATGGTCCACTTGTCGGTGTCGANAGCGACTTTTCGACGTTGAGCAAAAAAGGAAATTGATACACACTCCATAAGAGCTTACACACATAAAGGCGAATGGCAAGTGAAAATCCATTTGCAACTACGATGCAAGAACTAGTATATGTGACATAGTAATATTGAAATATCTACATAACTTTGATAAGAGGCTTATAGCACATCGTATGGTGGTTACGATCATTGAGTATGAGGTTGCATAACCTATTGACACCGATTTTTATTAAATACGTCATTTATAAGTATTTTCATATGCATGCACGACATGTAACATGGTTGAAAATCCTGCATGCAAAATATGATTTCAAAGTGAGTTTCATTATAAATGTTTTATTGACCACTACTAGGACACCGAGGCATGTGAGGCATGCTTATGTGATATGTTTGGCATTGTGGGTGTTACTTCCTGGGTGATTGCAAAGGTAGATAGGGGATGGGCCTTTGGTGATCACGGGAGGGCGGACCACTCGACTGTGCCCTTGTGCTATTATGATTATTGGCGCTACCGGGTGGGAGACTTCTTGGGTGATCATAGGGGTAGTCAGGGGATGGGCCTCTAGTGGTCACGAGAGGATGGTCCACTTGTCGGTATCGATTTCATACTGGCCATTCGATTATTGATATTGATATTATGCAGAGCTCTATCCGGTGCATAGTAGGTGGGTCAAGGGCCCAATGAAATGAAAGATTTCAAGTGAAATGATTTCTAGTCGACTTTGACGAATATTGAAATATGATACTTTTTATCGTGATATTTAAAGTAAATGGCATGGTGTCATATGTCGTTATTACTCATGTTCAGGACATGCATGATTTTGCTTACTAAGCATTGGCTTATGTAGTTCTTGCATTGTAGGTGAACATGGAACTACATAGAGAGCATGGCTAGCTGTGGAGCTCCTACAAGATTTCAGAGTTCGATGTACATGGATGACGACCTGTAGGGTTATTTTGTAGGCTGCCATCTGTAGGGTTATATTTTGGAATCCTATATATTGTACTTTTGAAATGGTCTATAGACATGTTTATAAGCTCTGAATATATATGTTGGATTATGGCGATATGATTTTGGGTTTCGATATATTATATGATCGTGTCACGGATGATTAGAAGTTAACAAACTCAAAAAAAATATATATGTAAAATTCTATGTCTAGGTTGTGTATAGATATCAATATTAATTTGGAGGTGTGACAACTTGTATGGACGGAAGTGTGATATCTACACAGATCACAAAAGTCTCAAGTATTTCTTCACACAGAAGGAATTGAATATGCGATAAAGACGATGGTTAAAATTGGTGAACGATTACGACTGCATTATTCATTACCATCCAGGTAAGGCTAATGTTGTGATTGAGGCTCTAAGTAGAAAATCAATGGGACAATTGATGTCACTAACCACCTCTCAAGTGGAGTTAGTCAAGGATTTGGAAAAGTTACAGATCGAAGTGGTTACCACACCAAGACAAGTCACTGCTCGTCTAGCAACTTTAATAATTCGACCTACTCTTAGAGATCGAATTATAGAAGCACAAAATAAAGACTCATTTTTGCAGAAGATTAAGAATAAAGTTGGTACCGATAAGAAAAAGGACTTTGGAGTAGCTGAGGATCAGGCACTGATATTTAGAGGAAGAATTTGTGTGCCTAAGGATGAAGCCTTGAGAAACGAGATATTAAAAGAAGCTCATTTCACCCCGTACACCGCACATCCCGATGGTATGAAAATGTATCGAGATCTACGAGATACATTTAGGTGGAGAAATATGAAAAGAAGTATAGGGCTATACGTGCAGAAGTGCATGGTATGTCAATAGGTTAAGGCAAAACACCAAAAACCAGCTAGAATGTTAAATCCACTAGATATACCTGAATGGAAATGGGAAAATATCACGATGGACTTTGTGGTTGGATTCCGGTAGTCAGCAAGAGGAAATAATGCTATATGGGTAGTAGTGGATCGACTAACGAAGTCAGCTCATTTTCTTCCAGTGAAAATGACATTCAGTTTAGACCAATTGGCACAGTTATACATTAAAGAGGTTGTGAGATTACACGGTGTACCTGTATCCATTGTGTCTGACAGAGACCCAAGGTTCACGTCCAAATTTTGGAAAAGTCTACAAGGAGCTATGGGAACGAAGCTGAACTTTAGTACAGCATATCACCCTCAGTCCAATGGTCAGTCTGAAAGGACCATCCAAACTTTGGAAGACATGCTGAGAACATGTGTTTTGGATCTTGGAGGTAATTGGGAGTCATACTTACCTCTAGTAGAGTTCGCTTATAATAACAGTTTCCAAGTAACTATTGGAATGGCACCATACGAATGCTTGGATTTTCGACTTTCAAAGATATTGCCATAACTTTTGCATATGATGTCAGTTTTGGGCCCATAACTCCATTTCGAAAAGCTCACGATGATTCTGAATGAACAAACTACTTTGTTGTGACGTATGATGGATTTTGGCACTTTAAATTCATGTGGAAGAATAGGCGCTTGCATACATGGAACGCTTGGATTGTCGATATTCGAAGAAATTGGAATAATCTTCGTATACGGTGTCCATTTTGGGACCATGATGCAATTTCGAAAAGCTCACAATGATTCAGAATGAACGCATCACTTCATCATGATGTATGATGAATTTTGGCAGTTTGAATTTGGGGGGAAGAACAAGCACTTGCGTACATGGAAAGCTTGGATTGTTGATGTTTGAAGAAATTGGCATAACTTTCATATACAGTGTCCATTTTACCCCCATAACCACACACATTTCGAAAAGCTCACAACGATTCCAAATGAACTCATAGCTTCACCATGGCGTATGATAGATTTTAGCAGTTTGAATTCGGGTAGTAGAACAGGCGCTTGCGTACATGGAACGCTTGGATTGTCAATGTTCAAAGAAATTGGCATAACTTTCACCCACGGTGTCCGTTTTGGGCCCATAACACCATTTTGAAAAGCTCAAGATGATTTTGAATGAACTTATAGCTTCTTCATGACGTAAGATTGATTTTGGTTGTTTGAATTCGTACGGTAGAACAGGCACTTGCGCACGTGGAACGCTTGGATTGTCGACGTTCGAAGAAACTGGCATAACTTTCGCATATGGTGTCCATTTTAGACCCATAACCCCCTAAATTTCAGAAAGGTCACGACAATTCTGAATGAACTCACAGCGTCGTCATGATGTAAGATGGATTTTGGTAGTTTGAGTTCATGTGGAAGAACAAGTGCTTGCGTACATGGAGCTCTTAGATTGTCGAGGTTCGAATAAATTGGCATAACTTTCGCATACGGTGTCCATTTTGGGCTTGTAACCCCCCACATTTCGAAAAGCTCATGAAGATTCTGAATGAACTCGTAGTTTTGTCGTGACGTATGATGGATTTTGGCAATTTGAATTCAGGTAGATGAATAGGCGCTTGCATACATGGAACACTTGGATTGTCGACATTCAAAGAAATTGGCATAACTTTCGAATATGGTGTCTATTTTGGGCCCATAACACAATTTTGAAAAGCTCACGATGATTGTCAATGAGCTCATAGCTTCGCCATGATGTAAGATGGATTTTGGTAGCTTGAATTCGTGTTGAAGAACAGGCGCTTGCATACATGAAACGCTTGGATTGTCGACGTTCAAAGAAATTGGCATAACTTTTGCATACAGTGTCCATTTTGGGCCCATAACGCCCCCATATTTGAAAAGCTCACGATGACTCTGAATGAACAATTAGCTTCATCATGATGTATAATGAATTTGGTCATCTGAGTTCATGTGGAAGAACAGGCGCTTGCGTACATGGAATGCTTGGATTGTCGACGTTCAAATAAATTGGTATAACATTCACATACGGTATCCGTTTTGGGCCGATAACACCATTTTGAAAAGCTCACGACAATTTTGAATGAACTCATAGCTTCATCATGACGTATGATGGATTTTGGCTATTTGAATTTGTGTGGAAGAATAGGTGCTTGCGTACATGGAATGCTTGGATTGTCGATGTTCGAAGAAATTAGCATAACTTTTGCATATGGTGTCCATTTTGGGCCCATAATCCCCCACATTTTGAAAAGCTCACGATGATTCTAAATGAGCTCATAGTTTTACCGTAATGTATGATGGATTTTGACACTTTGAATTCATGTGGAAGAATAGGCGCTTGCGTACATGGAACGCATGGATTGTCGACGTTAGAAGAAATTGGACTAATCTTCACATACGATATCCGTTTTGGGACCATGACCCAATTTTGGAAAGCTCACGATGATTCAAAAAGAACTCATTGCTTCAGCATGATGTATGATGAATTTTGGCAGTTTAAATTCGTGTAGAAGAATAGGAGCTTGCGTACATGGAAAGCTTGGATTGTCGACGTTCAAAGAAATTGGCATAACTTTCGCATACGGTGTCCATTTTAGGCCCAAACCTCACACATTTTGAAAAGCTCACGATGATTCTGAATGAACTCATAGCTTCACCTTGGCGTATGATGGATTTTGGCAGTTTGAATTTGGGTAGTAGAATGGGCACTTGCATACATGGAACGCTTGGATTGTCGATGTTCAAAGAAATTGGCATAACTTTCACCCACGGGGTCCGTTTTAGGCTCATAACACCATTTCAAAAAGCTCACGATGATTTTGAATGAACTCATAGCTTCGTCATGATGTATGATGGATTTTGGTAGTTTGAAATCATGTGGAAAAATGGGCACTTGTGTACATGGAATGCTTGGATTGTCTACGTTCGAAGAAATTGGCACAACTTTTGCATACGGTGTCCTTTTTGGGCCTATAACCCCATTTCAAAAAGGTCACGATGAAATTGAATGAACTTATATCGTCACCATGATGTATAATGGATTTTAGCACATAAGGAAGAACAGATACTTTCGTACATGGAACGCTTGGATTGTCGACGTTCGACGAAATGAGCTTAACTTTCGCATAATGTGTCCATTTTGGGCCTATAACCCCCCATATTTTGAAAGCTCACGATGATTCTGAATGAACTCGTAGCTTCACCGTGATGTACGATGCATTTTGGCAGTTTGCATTCGGGAAGAAGAACAGGTGCTTGCGTACATGGAACGCTTGGATTGTCGATGTTCGAGGAAATTGGCATAACTTTCGCATACTGTGTCCATTTTTGGCCCAAAACACCCCACATTTCAAAAAGCTTACGACGATTTTGAATGAACTAATAGCTTCATCGTGGCATATGATGGATTTTGGCAGTTTGAATTCAGGTAGAATAACAGGCGCTTGTGTACATGGAATGCTTAGATTGTCGACGTTCGAAGAAATTGGCATAACTTTTGGATACGGTGTCTATTTTGGGCCCAAATTCCCACATTTCGAAAAGCTCATAATGATTTTGAATGAACTCATAGCTTTATCATGACGTATGATGGATTTTGGCAGTTTGAATTTGTGTGGAAGAAAAGGCACTTGCGTACATGGAACGCTTGGATTGTCGACGTTCGAAGAAATTAGGATAACTTTTGCTTACGGTGTCCATTTTGGGCCCATAACCCCATTTCGAAAAGCTCACAATGATTCTGAATAAAGTAATAGCTTCACAATGATGTGTGATTGATTTTAACAGTTTGAATTCATGTGGAAGAATAGACGCTTGCGTACATAGAATGCTTGGATTGTGGATGTTCGAAGAAATTGACATAAATTTCGCATACTATGTCTGTTTTAGGTACATAACCCCATTTCGAAAAGCTCAGGATGATTCTAAATGAACTCATTGGTTTTCCATGATGTATGATGGATTTTGGTAGTTTGAATTAGTGTGGAAGAACAGGTGCTTGGGTCCATAGAACGCTTGGATTGTCGACGTTCGAAGAAACTGGCATAACTTTCGCATACGGTGTTCATTCTAGGCCCATAACCCCCCACATTTTGGAAAGCTCACAACGATTCTGAATGAGCTTAGCGCTTCACCGTGACATATGATGGATTTTGGTAGTTTGAATTTGTGTGGAAGAACAGGCGCGTGCTTGCATGGAACGCTTGGATTGTCGACGTTCGAAGAAATTGGCATAACTTTTGTGTACCGTATCCATTTTGGGCCCCTTACCCCCCACATTTTGAAAAGCTCACTACGATTCTGAATGAACTCATAGCTTCGCCATGACGTATGATGGGTTTTGGTAGTTTGAATTCGCGTGGAAGAACAGGCGCTAGCGTACATGGAATGCTTGGATTGTCGATGTTCGAAGAAATTGGCATAACTTTCGCATATGGTGTCCATTTTGGACCTATAAACCCCACATTTCGGAAAGCTCACGATGATTCAGAATGAACTCACAGCTTTATCGTGACGTAAGATGGATTTTGGCAATTTGAATTTGTGTGGAAGAACATGCACTTACGTACATGGAACTCTTGGATTGTCGACGTTCGATGAAATTGGCATAACTTTTGCATACGGTGTTCGTTTTGGGAACACAACATCGTTACGAAAAGCTCTCAATGATTCTGAATGAACTCATAGCTTCACTCTAACATATGATGGATTTTGGTAGTTTGAATTCGTGTGGAAGAACAACGCTTGCATACATAGAATGCTTAGATTGTCGACGTCTGAAGAAATTGGCATAACTTTCGGATATGGTGTCTATTTTGGGCCCATTACCCCCCACATTTTGAAAAGCTCACGTCGATTATGAATGAACTCGTAGCTTCACCATGACGTATTATGGATTTTGGTAGTTTGAATTCGTGTTGGAAGAATAGGTGCTTGCGTACATGGAACGCTTGGATTGTCGACGTTCGAAGAAATTGGCATAACTTTCGCATACTGTGTCTGTTTTGGGCCCATAATCCCATTTCAAAAAGTTCACAATGATTCTAAATGAACTCATAGCTTTTTCGTGGCATATGATGGATTTTGACAGTTTAAATTCGTGCGGAAGAATAGGTGCTTGAGTACATGGAATGCTTGGATTGTCGACGTGCGAAGAAATTGGCACAACTTTCGCATACTGTGTCCGTTTTGGGCCCATAATCCCATTTCAAAAAGCCCAAGATGCTTCTGAATGAACAAACAGCTTCATCGTGACATATGATGGACTTTAGGAATTTGAATTAGTATGAAAGAATGGACGCTTGCGTACATAGAACGCTTCGATTGTCGACGTTCGAAGAAATTGGCATAACTTTCACATACGGTGTTCGTTTTAGGCCCATAACCCCATTTTGGAAAGTTCATGATGATTCTGAATGAACTTATAGCTTTACCATGATGTATGATGGATTTTAATAGTTTGAATTAGTGTGGAAGAACAGACGTTTGCATATATGGAACGTTTGGATTGTCGACGTTTGAAGAAATTAGCATAACTTTCGCATACGATGTCCGTTTTGGACCCATAATCCCCCATATTTTGGAAAGCTCATGACGATTCTGAATGAATTCGTAGCTTTTCGTGATATATGATGGACTTTAGCAGTTTGAATTCGTGTGGAAGAACAGACGCTTGCGTACATAGAACGCTTAGATTGTCGACGTTCGGAGAAATTGGCATAACTTTCATATACGATGTCCATTTTAGGACCATAACCCCAAACATTTCAAAAAGCTCACGACGATTCTAAATGAACTCATAGCTTCACCATGACGTATGATGGATTTTACAAGTTTGAATTCGTGCAGAAGAACAAGCCCTTACGTACATGGAACGCTTAGGTTGTCGACCTTTGAAGAAATTGGCATAACTTTCACATATCGTGTCCATTTTGGACCCATAACCCCATTTTGGAAAGCTCACGATGATTCTGAATGAAAAACTAGTTTGTCGTAACATATGATTGATTTTTCCAGCTTGAATTTGTGTGGAAGAATAGGCGCTTGCGAACATGGAATGCTTGGTTTGTCGACATTCAAAGAAATTGGTATAAGTTTAGCATACGATGTACATTTTGGGCCCATAACCCCATTTCGAAAAGCTCACGATGATTTTGAATTAACAAACTGCTTCATCATGATGTATAATAGATTTTAGTAATTTGACTTCGTGTCGAAGAACTGACACTTGTGTACATGGAAAGCTTTGATTGTTGACGTTCGAAGAAATTGACATAAATTCCACATACGGTGTCCGTTTTGTGCCCATAATCCCATTTTGAAATTTCACAATGATTTTGAATGATCTAATAGCTTTGCCATGACGTATTATGGATTTTAGTAGTTTGGATCAATGTGGAAGAACAGGCATTTGCATATATGGAGCGCTTGGATTGTCGACGTTGGAAGAAATTGGCATAACTTTCGCATAAGGAGTCCATTTTGGCCCATAAGCCCCCACATTTCGAAAAGCTCACGACAATTTTGAACGAACTTGCAACTTCTTCATGATGTATGATGGATTTTGGCAATTTGAATTCGTTTGGAAGAACAGACGCTTGCGTACATGGAACGCTTGGATTGTCGACGCTCGAAGAAATTGGCAAAACTTTTGCATACGGTGTCCGTTTTAGGCCCATAACCCCCCACATTTCGAAAAGCTCACGATGATTCTGAATAAACTTGTAGTTTCACCATGACTTATGATGGATTTTGGTAGTTTGAATTCGTGTAAAAGAATAGGGGCTTGCGTACATAGAAGGCTTGGATTGTCGACGTGCGAAGAAATTGGCACAACTTTCGCATACTGTGTCCGTTTTGGGCCCATAATCCCATTTCAAAAAGCCCAAGATGATTCTGAATGAACAAACAGCTTCATCATGACATATGATGGACTTTAGGAATTTGAATTAGCATGAAAGAACGGACGCTTGCGTATAGAGAACGCTTCGATTGTTGACGTTCGAAGAAACTGGCATAACTTTCACATACGGTGTCCGTTTTGTTCCCATAACCCCATTTCGAAAAGTTCATGATGATTCTAAATGAACTTATAGCTTTACCATGATGCACGATGGATTTTGACAGTTTGAATTAGTGTGGAAGTACTGGCATTTGCGTATATGGAACGTTTGGATTGTCGACGTTCTAAGAAATTGGCATAACTTTCGCATACGGTACCCATTTTAGGCCCATAACCCCCCATTTTTGGAAAGCTCATGATGATTCTGAATGAACTAGCAGGTTCTTCGTGATGTATGATGGATTTTGGTAGTTTGAATTCGTGTGGAAGAACAAATGCTTACATACATGGAAAGCTTGGATTGTCGACGTTCGAAGAAATTGGCATAACTTTCACATACGGTGTCGATTTTGAGACCATAACCCCCACATTTCGAAAAGCTCACGATGATTCTGAATGAACTCGTAGCTTCGCCATGACGTATGGCAGATTTTTGCAGTTTGTATTCGTGCAGAACAATAAGCACTTGCGTGCATGGAATACTTAGGTTGTCGACGTTTGAAGAAATTGGGATAACTTACTTATATCGTGTCCATTTTGGGCCCATAACCCTATATTGGAAAGCTCACGACGATTCTGAATGAAAAACTAGTTCGTCGTAACATATGATTGATTTTGGCAGCTTGAATTTGTGTTGAAGAACAGGCGCTTGCATACATGGAACGGTCGACTTGTCGACATTCGAGGAAATTGACATAAGTTTCACATACGGTGTACGTTTTGGGCCCATAACACCATTTTGAAAAGCTCACGATGATTTTGAATGAACAAACAGCTTCATCATGATGTATAATAGATTTTAGTAGTTTGAATTCGTGTGGAAGAATAGACGCTTGCATACGTGGAACGCTTCGAATGCCGAAGTTCAAAGAAATTGGTATAACTTTCGCATACAGTGTCTGTTTTGTTCCCATAACCCCATTTTGGAAATTTCACAATGATTCTGAATGATCTCATAGCTTTTCCATGATGTATTATGGATTTTGGCAGTTTGAATTAGTGTGGAAGAACATGTGTTTGCATATACGGAATGCTTGGATTATCGACGTTCGAAAAAATTTGCATAACTTTCGCATAAGGTGTCCATTTGGGGCCCATAACCCCCCACATTTCGAAAAGCTCACGATAATTCTGAATGAACTTGCAGCTTCTTCATGATGTATGATAGATTTTGGCAATTTGAATTCGTGTGAAAGAACAGACGCTTGCGTACACGAAACGCTTGGATTGTCGACGTTCGAAGAAATTGGCAAAACTTTCACATCGGTGTCCGTTTTGAGTCCATAACCCCCCACATTTCGAAAAGCTCGTGATGATTCTGAATGAACTTGTAGTTTCACCATGAAGTATGATGGATTTTTGTAGTTTGAATTCGTGTAGAAGAACATGCGCTTGCGTACATGGAACGCTTGGATTGTCGACGTTCGAAGAAATTGGCATAACTTTCCCATACGGTGTTCGTTTTGGGCCCATAATCCTATATCAGAAATCCCACGATGATTTTGAATGAACAAACAGTTTAATAGTGACGTATTATCGACCTTAGCAATTTGAATTCATGTAGAAGAACAGATGCTTGCGTACATGG
Organism: Olea europaea var. sylvestris; assembly: GCF_002742605.1. Classification (NCBI taxonomy): domain Eukaryota; kingdom Viridiplantae; phylum Streptophyta; class Magnoliopsida; order Lamiales; family Oleaceae; genus Olea; species Olea europaea. The sequence goes on from NC_036237.1 coordinate 9,050,723, forward strand.
AACGCTTTGATTTTCGATGTTCGAAAAAATTGGTGTAACTTTAGCATACGGTGTCTGTTTTCGGCCGATAATCCCATTTCTGAAAGCCCACGACGATTTTAAATGAACAAACAACTTCATCGTGACGTATGATGTACTCCCACAGTTTGAATTAGTGTGGAAAAATAAGCATTTGCATACATGGAACATTTGGATTGTCGACAACCGAAGAAATTGGCATAATTTTTGTATACGGTGTCCATTTTGGGCCCATAACCCCCCACATTTCGAGAAACTCAAGATGATTTTGAATGAACTCATAACTTCTTCATGATGTATGATGGATTTTGGCAGGTTGATTTTATGTGGAGAACAGACGCTTCCATACATGGAACGCTTGGATTGTCAACGTTCAAAGAAATTGGCATAACTTTCGCATACGATGTCCATTTTGGGATCATAACCCCTCACATTTTGAAAAGCTCACGACAATTTTGAATGAACTCATAGCTTCACCATGACGTATGATGGATTTTGGCAATTTGAATTCGTGTAGAAGAACAGGCGCTTGCGAGCATGGAACGCTTAGATTATCGATGTTCAAAGAAATTGGTATAACTTTCGCATACGGTATTCGTTTAGGGCCTATAACCCCGTTTCAAAAAACTCACTATCATTCTGAATGTTCAAAAAGCTTCATCGTGACGTATGATGAATTTTGGCAGTTTGAATTTGTGTAGAGGAACAATCTTGCGTACATGGAACACTTCGATTGTCGACATTCGAAGAAATTGGCATAACTTTCGCATACGATGTCCATTTTCGGGCCATAAACCCCCACATTTTGAAAAGCTCATGACGATTTTAAATGAGCTCATAGATTCACCGTGACGTATGATGGATTTCGACAGTTTTAATTCATGTGGAAGAATAGGCGCTTGTGTACATGGAACACTTGGATTGTCAACGTTCGAAGAAATTGGCATAACTTTCGCATATAGTGTCCATTTTCGGCCCATAACCCCTCACATTTCAAAAAGCTCATGATGATTTTGAATGAACTCATACCTTCATCGTGGCGTATGATGGATTTTGGCAAGTTAAATTTGGATTGAAGAATAGGAGCTTGCGTACATGGAACACTTGGATTGACGACGTTCGAAGAAATTGGGATAACTTTAGCATATGGTGTCCGTTTTCGGCCCATAACCCCCCACGTTTTTATAAGCTCAAGAAGATTTTGAATGAATTCACAGCGTCACTGTGACATATGATGGATTTTCGCAGTTTGACTTTGTGGGGAAGAACATGCGCTTGCATACATGGAATGCTTGGATTGTCGACGTTCGAAGAAATTGGCATAAATTTTGCATACGGTGTCCATTTTTGGCCCATAACCGCCACATTTTGAAAAGCTCACGTTGATTTTGAATGAACTCACAGCTTCGTAATGTATGATGGATTTTAACAATTTGAATTCCTGTGGAAGAACAGGCGCTTGCTTACATGGAATGCTTGGATTGTCGACATTCGAAGAAATTGGCATAACTTTCGTATACGGTGTCCATTTTGGGCCCGTAACACCACTTCAAAAAGCTCATGATGATTTTGAATGAACTCTTAGCTTCGCCATGACTCATGATGGATCTTGGCAGTTTGAATTCGTGTGGAAGAATAGGCGCTTGTGTACATGGAACACTTGGATTGTCGACGTTCGAAGAAATTAGCATAACTTTCACATACAGTGTCCATTTTGGGCCCATAACCCCCTGCATTTCGAAAAGCTCATGATAATTCTGAATGAACTTGTACCTTTATTGTGGCGTATGATGGATTTTGGACGGTTAAATTCACGTAGAAGAATAGGAGCTTGTGGATATGGGACGCTTGCATTGTCGACGTTCGAAGAAATTGGGATAACTTTCACATACGGTGTCGATTTTGGCCCCATAACCCCCCACATTTTTGAAAACTCTAGATGATTCTGAATGAACTCAAAGCTTTGCGTGACGTATAATGGATTTTTGCAGTTTGAATTCGTGTGGAAGAATAGGCACTTGCGTACATGGAACGCTTGGATTGTCGACATCCGAAGAAATTGGCATAACTTTCGCATACGGTGTCCATTTTCGAGCCATAATCCCCCACATTTTGAAAAGCTCATGATGATTTTAAATGAGCTCGTAGCTTCACTGTGATGTATGATGGATTTTGTTAGTTTTAATTCGTGTGGAAAAATAGGCGCTTGCATACATAGAACACTTGGATTGTCGACGTTCGAAGAAATTGACATAACTTTCACATACAATGTCCATTTTGGGCCCATAACCCTCACATTTCGAAAAGCTCATGATGATTTTGAATGAACTCATGCCTTCACCGTGGCGTATGATGGATTTTGGCAGGTTAAATTTGGATTGAAGAATAGGAGCTTGCGTACATAGAACGCTTGGATTGTCGACGTTCGAAGAAATTGGGATAACTTTTGCATACGGTGTCTGTTTTGGGCCCATAACCCCCCATATTTTTGAAAGCTCAAGACGATCTTGAATGAACACAAGCTTCATCGTGACGTATGACGAATTTTCGTAGTTTGAATTCGTGTGGAAGAACAAGCGCTTGCGTACACGGAACGCTTGGATTTTCGACGTTCGAAGAAATTGGTAGAACTTTCGCATACGGTGTCCATTTTTTGCCTATAACCCCCACATTTCGAAAGGCACACGATGATTTTGAATGAACTCACAGCTTCACCGTGATGTATGATGGATTTTGGCAGTTTGAATTCGTGTGGAAGAACAGGCCCCTGCTTACATGGAACGCTTGGATTGTCGACGTTCGAAGAAATTGGCATAAGTTTCATATATGGTGTCCATTTTGGGCTTATAACACCATTTTGAAAAGCTCACCATGATTCTGAATGAACTCTTAGCTTCGCAATGACTTATAATGAAATTTGGAAGTATGAATTTGTGTGTAAGAATAGGCGCTTGCGTTCATGGAACACTTGAATTGTCAACGTTTGAAGAAATTGGCATAACTTTTGCATATAGTGTCCATTTTGGGCCCATAACCCCCGATAATTTGAAAAGCTTATGATGATTCTGAATGAACTCGTACCTTCAACATGGCATATGATGGATTTTGGAAGGCTAAGAGCTTGCGTACATGGAACGCTTAGATTGTCGACGTTCGAAGAAATTGGGATAACTTTCGCATACGGTGTTCATTTTGGGCCCATAGCCCCCCACATTTTTGAAAGCTCAAGACGATTCTGAATGAACTCATAGCCTTCCCGTGACGTATAATGGATTTTTTTAGTTTGAGTTCGCGTGGAAGAACAGGCACTTGCGTACATGGAACGCTTGGATTGTTGCATCTGAAGAAATTGGCATAACTTTTGCATACGGTGTTCATTTTCGGGCCATAACCCCCCATATTTCGAAAAACTCATGACGATTTTAAATGAGCTCGTAGCTTCATCATTACGTATGATGGATTTTGATAGTTTTTTTGTGTGGAAGAACAGGCGCTTGCATAATAGAACATCTGGATTGTCGACGTTCGAAGAAATTGGCATAACTTTTGCATACAGTGTCCATTTTGGGCCCATAACCCCTCACATTTCGAAAAGCTCGTGATGATTCTGAATGAACTCCTACCTTCCTCGTGGCGCATGATGGATTTTGGTAGGTTAAATTTGGATAGAAAAATAGGAGCTTGCGTACATGAAATACTTGGATTGTTGACGTTCGAAGAAATTAGGATAATTTTCGTATACGGTGTTCGTTTTGGGCCCATAACCACCCACATTTTTGGAAGCTCAAGACGATTCTGAATGAACTCATAGCTTTGCTGCGATGTATGATGGATTTTTGCAGTTTGAATTCCTGTGGAAGAACAGGCGCTTGCATACACGGAACGCTTGGATTCTCGGCATTCGAAGAAATTGGCATAACTTTCTCATACAATGTCCATTTTTGGCCCAGAACCCCCACATTTTGAAAAGTACATGATGATTATGAATAAACTCACAACTTTACCGTGACGTATGATGGATTTTGACAGTTTGAATTCCTATGGAAGAACATGCGCTTGCTTATAAGGAATGCTTGGATTGTCGACGTTCGAAGAAATTAGCATAACTTTCGCATACGGTGTCCATTTTAGGCCTATAACACTGTTCTGAAAAGCTCACAATGATTCTGAATGAACTCTTAGCTTCACCATAACTTATGATGGATTTTGGCAGTTTGAATTCATGTGGAAGAACAGGCGCTGGCATACATGGAACACTTGGATTGTTGACGTTCGAAGAAATTGGCATAACTATTGTATACGGTGTCCACTTTGGGCCCATAACCCCCCAAATCACGAAAAGCTCATGATGATTCAAAATGAACTCGTACCTTCATCGTGGCATACGATGGATTTTGGCAGGTTGAATTTGGGTAGAAGAATAGGAGCTTGCGTACATGGAACTCTTGGATTGTCGACGTTCGAAGAAATTGGGATAACTTTTGCATACGATGTCCGTTTTGGGCCCATAACCCGCCACATTTTTGAAAGTTCAAGATAATTCTGAATGAACTCATAGCTTTCCTGTGACGTATAATGGATTTTTGCAATTTGAGTTCATGTGGAAGAATAGGCACTTGCCTACATAGAACGCTTGGATTGTCGACATCCGAAAAAATTGGCATAAGTTTCACATACGGTGTCCATTTTCAGGCCATAACCCCCCACATTTCAAAAAGTTCATGATGATTTTAAATGAATTCGTAGCTTCGTCATGACGTATGATGGATTTCGATAGTTTTAATTTGTGTGGAAGAATCGATGCTTACGTACATGGAACACCTGGATGTCGACGTTCGAAGGAATTGGCGTAACTTTCGCATACAGTGTCCATTTTTGGCCCATAACTCCCCACATTTCAAAAAGTTCATGATGATTCTGAATGAACTCGTACCTTCATCGTGGCATATGATGGATTTTGGTAGGTTAAATTCGGATAGAAGAGTAGGAGCCTGCGTACATGGAATACTTGGATTGTCGACGTTTGAAGAAATTGGGATAACTTTCGTATATGATGTTCGTTTTGGGCCCATAACCCCCCACATTTTTGAAAGCTCAAGATGATTTTGAATGAACTCACAGCTTCACCGTGACGTATGATGGATTTTCACAGTTCGAATTCGTGTGGAAGAACAGGCACTTGCGTACATAGAATGCTTGGATTCTCGACGTTTGAAGAAATTGGCATAACTTTCACGTACGGTGTCCATTTTTGGCCCTTAACCCCCACATTTCGAAAAATAGACGATGATTCTGAATAAACTCACAGTTTTATCGTGACGTATGATTGATTTTAGTAGTTTGAATTCGTGTGGAAGAACAGGCGCTTGCTTACATGGAACGCTTGGATTGTCGACATTCGAAGAAATTGGCATAACTTTCGCATATGGTGTCCATTCTGGGCCTATAACACTGTTTCAAAAAGCTCACGATGATTCTGAATGAACTCTTAGCTTCGTCATGACTTATGATGGATTTTGGCAGTTTGAATTCGTGTGGAAGAACAGGCGCTGGCATATATGGAACACTTGGATTGTTGACGTTTGAAGAAATTGGCATAACTATCGTATACAGTGTCCACTTTGGGAACATAATCCACCACATTACGAAAAGCTCATGATGATTTAAAATGAACTCGTACCTTCATTGTGGCATACGATGGATTTTGGCTCGGGTAGAAGAATAGGAGCTTGCGTACATGTAACGTTTGGATTGTCGACGTCCGAAGAAATTGGGATAATTTTCGCATACGGTGTCCGTTTTGAGCCCATAACGCCCCACATTTTTGAAAGCTTAAGATGATTTTGAATGAACTCATAGCTTTCCTGTGACGTATAATGGATTTTTACAGTTTGAGTTCGTGTGGAAGAACAGGCACTTGCGTGCATGGAATGCTTGGATTGTCGACATCCGAAGAAATTGGCATAACTTTCGCGTACGGCGTCCATTTTCGGGCCATAACCCCCCACATTTCAAAAAGCTCATGATAATTTTAAATGAGCTCGTAGCTTTATCTTGACGTATGATGGATTTCGATAGTTTTAATTCGTGTGGAAGAACAGGCGCTTGCGTACATGTAACAGGTGGATTGTCGATGTTCGAAGAAATTAGCATAACTTTCACATACAGTGTCCATTTTGGGCCCATAACCCCTCACATTTCGAAAAGCTCATGATGATTCTGAATGAACTCGTACCTTCATCGTGGCATATAATAGATTTTGGCAGGTTAAATTTGGATAGAAAAATAGGAGCTTGCGTACATGGAACACTTGGATTGTCGCGTTCAAAGAAATTGGGATAACTTTCGCATACGGTGTCCATTTTGGGCCCATAACCCCCCACATTTTTGAAAGTGCAAGACAATTCTGAATGAACTCAGAGCTTTACCGTGATGTATGATAGATTTTCGCAGTTTGAATTCATGTTGAAGAACAGGCGCTTGCGTACACGGAACGCTTGGATTGTCGACGTTCGAAGAAATTGGCATAACATTCACATGCGGTGTCCATTTTTGGTCCATAACCCCCACATTTCAAAAAGTACAAGATGATTTTGAATAAACTCACAGCTTTACCATGACGTATGATGGATTTTGACAGTTTGAATTCGTGTGGAAGAATAGGTGCTTGCTTACATGGAACACTTGGATTGTCGACGTTCGAAGAAATTAGCATAACTTTCGCATACGGTGTCCATTTTGGGCCTATAACACTGTTTCGAAAAGCTCACGATGATTCTGAATAAGCTCATAGCTTCACCATGACTTATGATGGATTTTGGCAATTTGAATTCTTGTGGAAGAACAGGCGCTTGCATACGTGGAACACTTGGATTATCGACGTTCGAAGAAATTTGCATAACTTTCGCATATAGTGTCCACTTTGGGCCCATAACCCCCCCCCCACATTTCGAAAAGATCATGATGATTTTGAATGAACTCTTACCTTCATCGTGGCATATGATGGATTTTGGCAGGTTAAATTAGGGTAGAAGTCTAGGAGCTTGCGTACATGTAACGCTCGGATTGTCGACGTTCGAAGACATTGGGATAAGTTTCGCATACGGTATCCATTTTGGGCCCATAACCCCCCACATTTTTGAAAGCTCAAGATGATTCTGAATGAACTCATACTTTACCATGACGTATAATAGATTTTGGCAGCTTAAATTTGTGTGGAAGAATAGGCACTTGCGTACATGGAATGCTTTGATTATCTGACGTTCAAAGAAATTGGCATAACTTTCGCATAGGGTGTCCATTTTCGGGCCTTAACCCCCCACATTTTGAAAAGCTCATGATGATTTTAAATGAGCTCGTAGCTTCATCGTGATGAATGATGAATTTTGATAGTTTTAATTCGTGTGGAAGAATAGGCGCTTGCTTATATGGAACACTTGGATTGTTGACGTTCGAAGAAATTGACATAACTTTCGCATACAGTGTCAATTTTAGGCCCATAACCCCTCACATTTCGAAAAGCTCATGATGATTCTGAATGAACTCATACCTTCATCGTCACGTATGATGGATTTTGGTAGGTTAAATTCGGATAGAAAAATAGGAGCTTGCGTACATGGAACACTTGGATTGTCGACGTTTGAAGAAATTGGGATAACTTTCGCATACAGTGTTCGTTTTGGGCCCATAACCCCCCAGATTTTTGAACGCTCAAGATGATTATGAATGAATTCACATCTTTGTCATGACGTATGATAGATTTTACCAGTTCGAATTCGAGTGAAAGAATTGGCGCTTGCGTACATGGAACGCTTGGATTGTCGACGTTCCAAGAAATTGGCATAAATTTCGCATACGGTGTCCATTTTTTGCCCATAACCCCCACATTTCGAAAAGCTCACAATGATTTTAAATGAACTCACAGCTTCACAATGACGTATGATAGATTTCGGAAGTTTGTATTCATGTGGAAGAACAGGCGCTTGCTTACATGGAACGTTTGGATTGTCGACGTTCGAAGAAATTGCATAACTTTTGCATATGGTGTCCATTTTGGGCCCATAACCCCCCACATTTTAAAAAGCTCATGATGATTCTGAATGAAATCGTACCTTCATCATGGCATATGATGGATTTTGGTAGGTTAAATTTGGGTAGAAGAATAGAAGCTTACATACATGGAACGATTGGATTATCGACGTTCGAAGAAATTGGGATAACTTTCGCATACAGTGTCCGTTTTGGGCCCATAACCCCCCACATTTTTGAAAGCTCAAGACAATTTCGAATGAACTCACCACTTTGTCGTGGCCACGTATGATGGATTTTGACAGTTTGAATTCGTGTGGAAAAATAGGCGCCTGCGTACATGGAACGCTTCAATTGTCGACGTTCGAAGAAATTGGCATAACATTCGCTTACAGTATCCCTTTTTGGCACATAACCACCACATTTCAAAAAGCTCACGATGATTCTGAATGAACTCACAGCTTCACTGTAACGTATGATGGGTTTTGGCAGTTTGAGTTCGTGTGGAAGAACAGGCGTTTGCTTACATGGAACGCTTGGATTGTCGACGTTCAAAGAAATTGGCAAAACTTTCGCATACGGTGTCCATTTTTGGCCGATAACACCGTTTTGAAAAGCTCACGATGATTCTGAATGAACTCATAGCTTCGTCACCACTTATGATGGATTTTGATAGTTTGAATTCATGTGGAAAAACAGACGCTTGCGTACATGTAACACTTGGATTGTCGACATTCGAAGAAATTGGCATAACTTTCGCATACAATGTCCGTTTTGGGCCCATAACCTCCCACATTTCAAAAAGCTCATGATGATTCTGAATGAACTTGTACCTTCATCGTGGCGTATGAGGGATTTTGATAGGTTAAATTCGGGTAGAAGAATAGGAGCTTGCGTGCATGGAATGCTTGGATTGTCGACGTTCGAAAAAATTGGGATAACTTTCGCATACGGTGACCATTTTGGGCCCATAACCCCCCACACTTTTTAAAGCTCAAGGCGATTCTTAATTAACTCACAACTTTTTTGTGACGTATAATGGATTTTGGCAATTTGAATTCGTGTGGAAAAACAGGCGCTTGCGTACATGGAATTTTGGATTGTCGACGTTCGAAGAAATTGGCATAACTTTTGTATATGGTGTCCATTTTTAGCCCATAACCCCCACATTTCGAAATGCTCACGATGATTCTAAATGAACTCACAGCTTCACCGTGATGTATGATGGATTTTGGCAGCTTGAATTCGTGTAGAAGAATGGGGGCTTGCTTACATGGAACGCTTGGATTGTCGACATAAAAAGTAATTAGCATAACTTTCACATACGGTGTCCGTTTTAGGCCCATAACACCATTTTGAAAAGCTCACGATGATTTTGAATGAACTCATAGCTTTACCATGATGAATGATGTATTTCAGCAGTTTGAATTCATGTGGAAGAATAGGCGATTGCGTACATGAAACGCTTGGATTGTCGACATTCGAAGAAATTGGCATAACTTTCGCATACGATGTCCATTTTGGGCCCATAACACCGTTTCAAAAAGCTCACGATGAGTCTGAATGAACTCATACCTTCACCATGGCATTTGATAGATTTTGGCAGTTTGAATTCGAGTAGAAGAATAGGTGCTTGCGTACATAGAACGATTGGATTGTCGACGTTCGAAGAGATTGGCCTAACTTTTGCTTACAGTGTCCGTTTTGGGGCCATAACACCATTTCGAAAAGCTCACGATGATTATGAATGAACTCATGGCTTTGCTATAACATATGATGGATTTTGGCAGTTTGAATTCATGTGGAAGAATAGGTGCTCGCATACATGTAACGCATGGATTGTCGAAGTTCAAAGAAAAAGACATAACTTTCGCATACGATGTCCATTTTGGGCCCTTAACCCCACATATTTTGAAAAGCTCACGACAATTCTGAATGAGCTAGTAGCTTTACTGTGATGTATGATGGATTTTGGCAGGTTGAATACGTGTGGAAGAACAGGCGCTTGAGTACATGGAATGCTGAGATTGTCTATGTTCTGAGAAATTCGCATAACTTTTGCATACGGTGTTCGTTTTGGGTCCATGACCCCCCACATTTCGAAAAGCTCACAATGATTCTAAAGGAACTCATAGCTTTACAGTGACATATGACGGATTTTGGCAGTTTGAATTCCAGCAGAGGAATAGACGCTTGCGTACATGGAATGTATGAATTGTCAACGTTCGAAGAAATTTGTGTAACTTTTGCATATGGTGTCCGTTTTAGGCCCATAACCTCCCAAATTTTGGAAAGCTCATCATGATTCGGAATGAATCATAGCTTTACTGTGATGTATGATGGATTTTGGCAGTTTGAATTCTTGTGGAAGAATAGGCGTTTGCGTACATAGAATGCTGAGATTGTCGATGTTCGAAGAAATTGACATAACTTTCGCATACGGTGTTTGTTTTGGGCCCATAATCCCCCACATTTTGAAAAGCTCACGATAATTTTGAATGAACTCGGAGCTTCACCGTTACGTATGATGAATTTTGGCAATTTGAATTCGTGTGGAAGAACAGGCGCTTGCGTACATGGAACGCTTAGATTGTCGACGTTCGAAGAAATTGGCATAACTTTTACATACGGTGTCCGTTTGGGTTCACGACCCCACAATTCAGAAAGCTCATGATGATTCTGAATGAACTTACAGCTTCAACGTGACATATGATGGATTTTGGCAGTTTGAATTCGTGTGGAAGAACAGGCACTTGCATATATGAAACACTGAGATTGTTGACGTTCCAAGGAATCGACATAACTTTCGCATTTGTGGTCCCTTTTTGGCCCATAACCTCCTACATTTCGAAAAGTTCACAATGATTCTGAATGACCTCATAGCTTTGTCATGACGTATGATGGATTTTGGCAGCTTAACTTCGGGTAGAAGAACAAGTGCTAGCGTAAATGGAACACTTGGATTGTCAACGTTCGAAGAAATTGACATAATTTTCGCATACAGTGTCAATTTTGGGCCCATAACTCCTCACATTTCGAAAAGCTTATGATGATTCTGAATGAACTCATACCTTCATCGTCGCGCATGATGGATTTTGGCAGGTTAAATTCGGATAGAAGAATAGGAGCTTCCGTACATGGAATGCTTGTATTATCGACGTTTGAAGAAATTGGGATAACTTTCGCATACGATGTCCTTTTTGGGCCCATAACCCCCACATTTTTGAAAGCTCAAGACAATTCTGAATGAACTCACAGCTTTGTCATGATGTATGATGGATTTTGGCAGTTCAAATTTGTGTGGAAGAACAAGTGCTTGCATACATGGAACGCTTGGATTGTCGACGTTCGAAGAAATTAGCATAACTTTTGCATACGGTGTCCATTTTTAGCCCATAACCCCCACATTTTCAAAAGCTCACAATGATTTCGAATGAACTCACGACTTTACCATGATGTATGGTGGATTTCGACAGTTTGAATTAGTTTGGAAGAACAGGCGCTTCCTTACATGGAACGCTTGGATTGTCGACGTTGGAAGAAATTGGCATAACTTTCGCATACGGTTTCCATTTTAGGCCCGTAACACCGTTTCGAAAAGTTCACGATGATTCTGAATGAACTCTTAGCTTCATCATGACTCACGATGGATTTTGGTAGTTTGAATCCGTGTGGACGAATAGGCGCTTGCGTACATGGAACACTTGGATCGTCGATGTTCGAAGAAATTGGCATAACTTTCGCATACAGTGTCCATTTTAGGCCCATAACCCCCCACATTTTGAAAAGCTCATGATGATTCTGAATGAACTCGTACCTTCATCATGGCATATGATGGATTTTGGCAGGTTAAATTCGAGTAGAAGAATAGGAGCTTGCGTATATAGAACGTCTGGATTGTCGACGTTAGAAGAAATTGGGATAACTTTCGCATACGATGTCCTTTTTGGGCCCATAACCCCCACATTTTTGAAAGCTCAAGACAATTTTGAATGAACTCACCACTTTTTTGTGGCGGCCACATTTGATGGATTTTGACAATTTGAATTCATGTGGAAAAATAGGAGCTTGCATACAAGGAACGCTTGGATTGTCGACGTATGTAGAAATTGGCATAACTTTCACATACGGTGTCCCTTTTCGGCCCATAACCCCCACATTTTGAAAAGCTCACAATGATTCTGAATGAACTCATAGCTTCGTCGTGACGTATGATGGATTTTGGTAGTTTTAACTCGTGTGGAAGAACAAGCGCTTGCTTACATGGAATGATTGGATTGTCGACGTTCGAAGAAATTGACATAACTTTTGCATACGGTGTTCATTTTTCGCCCATAACACCGTTTCGAAAAGCTCACGATGATTCTAAATGAACTCATAGCTTTCCCAAGACCTATGATGGATTTTGCCAATTTGAATTCGTTGGGAAGAACAGGCACTTGCGTACATGTAACACTTGAATTGTCGACGTTCGAAGAAATTGGCATTACTTTCGCATACAATGTCCATTTTGGGCCCATAACCCCCCACATTTCGAAAAGCTCATGATGATTCTGAATGAACTCGTGCCTTCATCATGGCGTATGATGGATTTTGGTAGGTTAAATATGGGTAGAAGAATAAGAGCTTGCGTACATAGAACGCTTGGATTGTTGACGTTTGAAGAAATTGGGATAACTTTCGCATACGGTGTCCGTTTTGGGCCCATAACCCCCCACATTTTTTAAATCTCAAGACGATTCTTAATGAACTTACAACTTTACCGTGATATATGATGGATTTTGCAAGTGTGAATTCATGTGGAAGAATAGGCGCTTGCGTACATGGAACGTTTGGATTGTCGACATTCGAAGAAATTGGCATAACTTTCACATACGGTGTCCATTTTTGGCCCGTAACCTCCACATTTCGAAAAGCTCACAATGACTCTGAATGAACTCACAGCTTCACCGTGACGTATGATGGATTTTGGCAGTTTGAATTCGTGTAGAAGAACAGGCGCTTGCTTACATGGAACGCTTGGATTGACGACATACGAAGAAATTGGCATAACTTTCGTATACGATGTACGTTTTAGGCCCATAACAATGTTTCGAAAAGCTCACGATGATTTTGAATGAACTCATAGCTTCACCATGATGAATGATGGATTTCAGCAGTTTGAATTCGTGTTGAAGAACAGGTGCTTGCATACATGGAATGCTTGGATTGTCGACATTCGAAGAAATTGGCATAACTTTCGCATACGATGTCCATTTTGGGCCCATGACACTGTTTCGAAAAGCTCACAAAGAGTCTGAATAAACTCATACCTTTACCTTGGCATTTGATGGATTTTAATAGTTTGAATTTGGGTAGAAGAATAGGTGCTTGCATACATAGAATGCTTGGATTGTCGACGTTCGAAAAGATTGGCATAACTTTTGCATACGGTGTTCGCTTTGGGGCCATATCACCATTTCGAAAAGCTCACAATGATTTTGAATGAACTCATAGCTTTGCTATGACATATGATGGATTTTGGTGGTTTGAATTCATGTGGAAGAATAGGCGCTCGCGTACATGTAAAGCTTGGATTGTCGACGTTCGAAGAAATCGGCATAACTTTCGCATACGGTATCCATTTTGGGCCCTTAACCCCCCACATTTCGAAAAGCTCACAACGATCCTGAATGAACTCATAGCTTTACTGTGATCTATGATGGATTTTGGCAGGTTGAATATGTGTAGAAGAATAGACGCTTGCATACATGGAATGCTGAGATTGTCTACGTTCGGAGAAATTAGCATAACTTTTGCATACGGTGTCCGTTTTGGGTCCATGATCCCCCACATTTCGAAAAGGTCATGACGATTCTAAATGAGCTCACAGCTTTACCGTGACATATGAAGGATTTTGACAGTTTGAATTCAGGTAGAAGAACAAGTGCTTATGTACATGGAATGCATGGATGGTCGACGTTCGAAGAAATTGGCATAACTTTTGCATACGATGTCCATTTTGGACCCATAACCCCCAACAATTTGGAAAGCTCATGATGATTCTAAAGGAACACATAGCTTTGCCATGACATATGATGGATTTTGGCAGTTTGAATTCGTGTGGGAGAACAAGCCCATGCATACATGGAACGCTGAGATTGTCGACGTTCAAAGAAATTGGCATAACTTTTACATTCGGTGTCCATTTTGGTTCCATAACCGCACACATCTTGAAAAGTTCACGATGATTCTGAATGAACTCGTAGCTTCGCCGTGATGTATGATGGATTTTAAACATTTGAATTCAGGTAGAAGGACAACGCCTGCGTACATGGAATGCATGGACTATCGACGTTCGAAGAAATTGGCATAACTTTTGCATACGGTGTCCGTTTTGGGTCCATAACCCCAAACATTTTAGAAAGCTCATGACGATTCTAAAGGAACTCATAGCTTTGCCGTGACATATGATGAATTTTGGCAGCTTGAATTCGTGTGGAAGAACAAGGCCATGCATACATGGAATGCTGAGATTGTCTACGTTCGAAGAAATTGGCATAACTTTCGCATACAGTGTAAGTTTTGGGCCCATAACCCCCACATTTCAGAAAGCTCACGATGATTCGAAATGAAATCTCAGCTTTGGCATGACATGTTATGGATTTTGGCAGTTTGAATTTAGGTAGAAGAACAGGCGCTTGCGTACAAGGAATGCTTAGATTGTCGACATTCGAAGAAATTGGAATAACGTTTGGATGCAGTGTTCGTTTTAGGCTATAAACACCATTTCGGAAAGCTCACGAAGATTTGGAATGAACTCATAGCTTTGCCATGACATATGATAGATTTTGACATTTTGAATTCATGTGGAAGAATAGGCGCTTGCGTACATCGAACGCTTGGATTGTCGACGTTCGAAGAAATTGGCATAACTTTCACATACGGTGTCCGTTTTGGGCACATAACCCCCCCACATTTCGAAAAGCTCACCACGATTCTGAATGAACTCGCAGGTTCATCGTGACGTCTGATGGATTTTGGTAGTTTGAATTCGTGTGGAAGAACAGGCGCTTGTGTACATGGAACGCTGAGCTTGTCGACGTTCGAAGAAATTGGCAGAACTTCTGCATATGGTGTCTGTTTTGGGCCCATAACCCCCCACATTTCGAAAAGCTCATGATGATTCTAAATGAACTCGTAGCTTCACCGTGACATATGATGGATTTTGGTAGTTTGAATTCGGGTAGAAGATCAAGCGCTTGCGTACATGGAATGCTTGGATTGTCGACGTTCGAAGAAATTGGGATAACTTATGCATACAGTGTCCGCTGGGGCCATAATGTAACGCCCCGACCCCTTGTGGACCGGAACGCTACTTACTTTACTTAACTAACCGGTGGTTTAGTAATAGGAGAATATATTTTAGCGGAAGCTTAATTTTTACAATGATAATTTTAACAACAACCTTTCGAATACTTTAAATAAAACACTGAATAAAAAATAACGGAACCTAATTTATTTGAAGAAAACACAACTTGTTCTTGCGTTCAGCGTCATTCAAATACTTTAAAGAAATAACATTGAAAACGTTCACAATAATAAATCTAAATAACTTGTTCACCGGGTTTTCCATGGGCTCGTTGCACCACTCTTCATCTTTTCCATCATCCAGGCCCAAGGTAGATCATATCAATCTGTAGGAAAGGGGTTAAACCCATGAGTTAAAAAAATTCAATAGATATCGTTGGTGCATTCGTGATTAAGCTATACATTTCAAAACTATAACTTTAGAAACCTTTTCTTAGTAGGATTTTCGGTAGAATTCCAAACATGTACAGTCATGACTTAACACGACGCCTCGACCGGAAGTACATGTCGTACCCGGAGGTACCATTAGACATGGTGGTATATGCCATACCGGAGGTACCATTAGACAAACAAATATTAACATAAATCATCATTTGCTAGAAACTTATAACTTAACACGAATTAACACTTTGCACCTCTACCTACCTTGATTGATGGTTTGAACCTTGTTGAAAAATGCATTCCTTTAATGTTTCAAAAAAAACACTCCGTTGAGAATTGATGCTTGGAAACACTTCTTGATAGCACCAAAACTTCTAGGAAAAACTAATTTTCCTCCCTCTCCTTTCTCTTTTTTCTAGACTTGAAAACTCTCTCTTTTATGCTTAGAAGCTTTTGTCTTGGTGTGAAAAATGTGTATGCATTGGGGCCTATGTATAGGTGAAAATCTCACAACTTAAGGGCAAGTGAAGGGCCTAATACTCATTAATACAGGTGCCATTTATGTGGGAGTTATAGGTTTAAGAAGGTGATAGAAAATCGTGTAGGAATTTGACTTTTCATATTCCACGTACTTCAGTTGATACTGTACAACCTTTAGAATTTATATCATAACTTCTTCTCCTGATATCCGATTGAGGTAATTCATAGTGCGTTGGAAAGATAACTCAAAGAGCTACAACTTTTCTTTAGATATCATTTTCAAAATCGAATATTTTCTATGTCGTAAATGGGTCTCAAATGAGACTAAAAACCTAAAGTATACTTTAGCCATCCAATATTCATGTTTTAGTGCCACTAAGGTGTTTAAAATTATGGGGTTCTACACATAACACCATTTCAAAAAGCTCATGATGATTCCGAATGAACTCATAGCTTCACCACGACATATGATGGATTTTGGTAGTCTGAATTTGTGTGAAAGAATAGGCGCTTGCGTACATATAATGCTGGGATTGTTGACATTCGAGAAATTGGCATAACTTTTGCATACGGTATCCATTTTAGACCCATAGCCCCCACATTTCGAAAAGCTCATGACAATTTTGAATGAACTCGTAGCTTCATCGTGACGTATGATGGATTTTGGCAGTTTGACTTCGTGTGGAAAAATAGGTGCTGGCGTACATGGAATGTTGAGACTGTCGACGTTCGAAGAAATTGGCATAACTTTTGCATACGGTGTCCGTTTTAGGACCATAACCCCCCACATTTTGGAAAGCTAATGACGATTCTGAATGAACTCCCAGCTTTACCATGACATACAATGGATTTTAGCCATTTGAATTTGTGTAGAAGAATAGGTGCTTGCGTACATGGAACGCGTGGATTGTCGACGTTTGAATAAATTGGCATAACTTTTGCATATGGTGTCCGTTTTGGGGTCATAACACCATTTTCAAAAGCTCATGGCAATTCCCAATGAACTCATAGCTTCGCAATAACATATAATGGATTTTGGTAGTTTGAATTCGTGCGAAAGAAAAGGCGTTTGCATATATGGAACGCTTTGATTGTCGACGTTCAAGGAAATTGGCATAACTTTCGTATACGGTTTCCATTTTTGGGCCTGTAACCCCCCACATTTCGAAAAGCTCATGGCAATTCTGAATGAACTCGTAGCTTCACCTTGATTTATGATGAATTTTAACAGTTTTAATTCCTGTGGAAGAATAGGCGATTGCATACATGGAACGCTGAGATTGTCAACGTTCAAAGAAATTAGCATAACTTTTGCATACGTGTCTGTTTTAGGCCCATAACCCCCCACATTTTGGAAAGTTCATGATGATTCTAAATGAACTTGTAGCTTCACCATCACGTATGATGGATTTTAGCAGTTTGAATTCGGGTAGAAGAATAGGCGCTTGCGTACATGGAGCGCTTGGATTGTTGACGTTCAAAGAAATTGGCGTAACTTTTGCATATGGTGTTTATTTTGGACCCATAACACCATTTCGAAAAGCTCACGATGATTTTGAATGAACTCACAGCTTTTACATGATGTATGATAGATTTTGGCATTCCGAATTCGTGTGGAAGAGCAGGTACTTACGTACATGGAACGCTTGGATTGTTGACATTTGAAGAAATTGGCTTAACTATCGCATGCGGTGTTCATTTTGGGCCCATGACCCAATTTCTAAAAGATCACGATGATTTTGAATGAACTCATAGCTTCACGATAATGTGTGATGGATTTTGGAAGTTTCAATTCATGTTGAATAACAGGCGCTTGCGTACATGGAACGGTTGGATTGTCGACGTTCAAAGAAATTGGCATAACTTTCGCATACGGTGTCCATTTTGGTCCCATAACCCCCCACATTTCAAAAAGCTCATGATGATTCTGAAAGAACTTGTACCTTCATCGCACATAATGGATTTTTGTAGTTTGAATTCGGGTAGAATACCAGGCGCTTGCGTAAATTGAACGCTTAGACTATCGACGTTCAAAGAAATTGGCATAACTTTCATATACGATGTCCATTTTGGCCCATAACCCCCCACATTTTAGAAAGCTCACAATGATTCTGAATGAACTCTTAGCTTTCCTATGATGTATGATGGATTTTAGCACTTTGAATTTGTGTGAAAGAATAGGGGCTTGCGTACATGGAACGCTTGGATTGTCGACGTTCAAAGAAATTGGCATGACTTTTGCATACGGTTTTCGTTTTGGACCCATAACACGATTTCGGAAAGCTTATGATGAATTTGAATGAACTCATAGCTTCTACATGACGTATAATGGATTTTGGCATTTTGAATTCGTGTGGAAGACCAGGCATTTGTGTACATGGAACGCTTGAATTGTCAACGTTGGGAGAAATTGGCATAACTATTGCATACGGTGTCCATTTTGGGCCCATGACCCCATTTTGAAAAGATCACGATGATTTTGAATGAACTCATAGCTTTACCATAATGTATGATGGATATTGGAAGTTTAAATTCATGTTGAAGAACAGACGCTTGCATATATGGAACGCTTCGATTATCGACATTCGAAGAAATTGGCATAACTTTCGCATACGGTGTCCAATTTGGTCCCATAACCCCCACATTTGAAAAAGCTCATGATGATTCTGAATGAACTCATACCTTCATCGTGACTTATGATGGACTTTGACAGTTTGAATTCGGGTAGAAGAACAAGCGCTTGCGTACATTGAACGCTTGGATTGTCGACGTTCAAAGAAATTGGCATAACTTTCGCATACGGTGTCCATTTTTGGCCCATAACCCCCCACATTTCGAAAAGCTCATGACGATTCTAAATGAATTCGTAGCTTCGCCGTGACGTATGATAGATTTTGGTAGTTTTAATTTGGGTGGAAGAACAGGTGCTTTCGTACATGGAACGCTTGGATTGTCGACGCTCGAATAAATTAGGATAACTTTTGTATACAGTGTCCATTTTAGGACCATAAGACCATTTCGAAAAGCTCACGATGATTTTGAATGAACTCTTAGCTTTTTCATGACATATAATGGATTTTAACAGTTTGAATTCGTGTGCAAGAGCAGGAGCTTGCGTACTTGGAACGCTTGGATTTTTGACGTTCGAAGAAATTGACATAACTTTCGCATACGGTGTCCATTTGGGCCTATAACCCCCCACATTTCGAAAAGCTCACGATGATTCTGAATGAACTTGTAGCTTTACCATGACGTATCATAGATTTTAGCAGTTTGAATTCATGGGGAAGAACAGGCGCTTGCGTACACAGAATACTGAGATTGTCAAAGTTCGAAGAAATTGGCATAACTTTCGCATACGGTGTCGATTTTGGGCCCATAACCCACATTTTGGAAAGCTCATGACGATTTTGAATGAACTTGTAGCTTCGCCGTAATGTATGATGGATGTTGGCAGTTTGAATTAGGGTAGAAGAACAGGAGCTTGCGTACATGGAATGCTTGGATTGTCGACGTTTGAGGAAATTGGCACAACTTTTGCATAATGTATCCATTTTTGGCCCATGACCCCCCACATTGTGAAAAGCTCATGACGATTCTGAATGAACTCATTGCTTCACCATGACGTATGATGGATTTTGGCAGTTTGAATTCATCTGGAAGAACAGGTGCTTGTGTACATGGAACTCTAAGATTGTCGACGTTCGAAGAAATTGGCATAACTTTCGTCTACGGTGTCCGTTTTGGGCCCATAACCCCCCACATTTCGGAAAGCTCAAAACAATTCTGAATGAACTCATAGCTTCACCATGACGTATGATGGATTTTGGCAGTTAGAATTCAATTAGAAGAATAGGTGCTTGCGTACATGGAATGCTTAGATTGTCTACGTTCAAAGAAATTGGCATAACTTTTGCATACGGTGTCTGTTTTAGAGCCATAAAACCATTTCAAAAAGCTCATGATGATTCCGAATGAAGTCACAGCTTCGCCATGACATATGATGGATTTTGGTTGTTTGAATTTGTGTGGAATAATAGGCTCTTAGATTGTCGGTGTTTTAGAAAATTGGCATAACTTTTGCATACGGTATCCATTTTGGGACCATAACCCCCCACACTTTGAAAAGCTCACGATGACTCTAAATGAACTCATAGCTTCACCGTGACGTATGATGGACTTTGGCAGTTTGACTTTGTGTGGAAGAGCAGGCGCTTGCATACATAGAATGCGAAGATCATCGATGTTCAAAGAAATTGGCATAAATTTTGTATACGGTGTCCATTTTGGGCCCATAACCCCACATATTTTGAAAAATTCACGATGATTTTGAATGAACTCGCAACTTCGTCTTGACGTATGATGGGTTTTGATAGTTTGAATTCGGTTAGAAGAACATGCGCTTTCGTAAATGGAATACTTAAATTGTTGATGTTCAAAGAAATTGGCATAACTTTTGCATACAGTGTTCGTTTTGGGGCCATAACACCATTTCGAAAAGCTCACAACAATTTCGAATGAACTCATAGCTTCACCATGACATATGATGGATTTTGGTTGTAATACTCAGAAATTTTATGCTCGTTTAAATTTCTTTTGGGATAGCGATTTAATTTTCAATATTATTTTTGGTCATAAGAAAAAGGGGGCACCACCTTTGTAGTGGTTAATGCTAGAGGTAGCTAATGAATGCAAGCATGAAGTGCTAAATGTTGTGTATACATGAAGTGATTATTAGTAGTCGAAATTCAAGTCAAGTTTGAATTTGAATGAAGTGGATTATCTTGTTAGGACTTCAATTGACCAAATGATTAAATTATTTTGTTGGGATTTATTTTACAATCTACAATATTTGAATATGTAGGGTGGATACAAATTTAAATTTGGGATACACTTTGCTAATAATGAAAGGTAGGGGGATTAGGTTATATTATTTGGAAAATGAGAGACTTCCTTTGTAAATCTAGAATTTGTGGCCACTTATTCCCTTATAATCAACCCACTTGTCATTTGTCATCACCATACACTTATGCAATAGACCAAACATGTGTAGAAGCAAGATTGGAAAAAAAATAGAAAATGGAAGAAAAAAGAGGTGAGGCGGTGGACATTGGAAAAAGGAAGAAAAATATCAATCCATTATCCTTATTCTTTTATATATATATATATATATATATATATATATCCATTGTCATAGACAAAAATTTCTTCACTTTGCAAAACATTTGCACACACAAATAGAGAGGAAAATCGAAAATAAGAAAGGAAAGGAAAAGGAAGTAAGCCTAGCACTTTCAATTCATATCTCAATCGAAATTTCTTCAAGTTTTACGGTAAGATACTTTTCATGCTTAAGGGGTATTATTTTCATGGTAATATTTATGCTTAAGTTATGCATGAAAAGCCATAATATGCATATGGTGGACAAGTCCACAAAGTTAGATATCTATTTATGACTTAGGACAAGTCCGAAGGGCACCGGCAAGCCGGAAGGTGCAAGTATGTGTTTGATTGCATTCTTTTGTGTAGTATTAACATGATAAAATCCAAGCATGGTATCTTACTGAGTATTCCTTATACTCATAGTATTCTATTCTAAATTTTTAGATCCATGATCGTTGGGTTGATGGAAGTTAGCTAGCATAAGTGATGATGGGATTAAGGACAAAGATGTTTTGCATCGAAAGTTTCCTTTTATATGTTTTGTTCGATGACTGCTTTCCATCTGTTTTTCTTATGGTATTATATAAAAACATGTACACGACATGATGTAATATGATATTAAAAGAAAATTTTGTAATCACATCTTTCATGTTATGTTAACAGACATTTTACAGTTTTTTTTTCTTGCAAGTGATGAAATAGGCAGAAACGGAACAGTTTTGGGGTCAATTTCAAAACAATATTTCCAACTCTATAAACGTCAATTTGACACTCTAAAACTATTTCTGAGTTCCTCTTTGAGTTTTCTAAATATGGCTGCAGGATTTACTCAATTTGGATATTTGTGGCCTGAGATATAAATTTTTAAACGTCAAGGGGTCAATCTGGATTTCCTGTGTAACCGATGGAAGTTAGTTGGCAAAAGCGATGATGGGTTAAGGACAAAGATGTTTTGCACCGAAAGTTTCCTTTTGTATGTTTTGTTTGATGATTGCTTTCCATCTGTTTTTTTATGGTATTATATAAAAATATGTACATGACATGATGTAATATGATATTAAAAGTAAATTTTGTAATCACATCTTTCATGTTATGTTAAGAGACATTTTACAGTTTTTTTTTTCTTGCAAGTGATGAAATAGGCAGAAACGGAACAGTTTTGGGGTCAACTTCAAAATGATATTTCCAACTCTATTAGTATCCGTTTGAGACTCTAAAAATATTTCTGAGTTCCTCTTTGAGTTTTCTAAATATGGCCGCAGGAATTACTCAATTTGGATATTTGTGGCCTGAGATATAAATTTTTAAACGTTAAGGGGTCAATCTGGATTTCCTGTGTAACACTTCACTGTTTTCAGTAAAACGTCCATATCATATGATCTTGGAAAATTTTCATATTTTAACCTAGAAAACCACTGGAAATTATCTTTCTAATTCCGCAAATTTTATGTGAAACGGAGTTGGGATGAATTTTATAAAAATTGTCAAACTTGCTGCCCCAACTAACCTTGATAGTGCCGAGTCCGTATATGTAAAGTATAATTTCTTGTCGACATGCACTTCTACTGGCTATTGAATTTTATAAGACTTATTTTACCAAATTGAAAATAAGTTTCCAACATGTAATACTTCTATTTAATAGTATTTACATGTACCAAAGGCAGAAGCTATTATGTTTAGTACGTGACTCTCGAAGCTTAAGTTCGGGTTGTCACAGCGTGGTATCAGAGCAGCTATACTTTTTTGTAGACTTTTTAAAAGAAAGTTACTGTCCTTCATCGTCGAGCATGCTAGCAACTGACTTCCAACCAATGATCAAGGTAAATTTTTTATTTTATTTTATGAGTTTTCTTATGCAACGAACTGCTATATCTATGGCTGGATATAGGAATACTTCGAATCAAGTCATGGTTGAGATTATGAAGTCATAAACACTTATATCTAAATATTTATTAGAGCCTTGTAGAGTAACATAATCAATTTTTGTCCTAGTTATGGCACGAACGGTAAGAACCCCCACAAGGACAGAAGCTTGTGGTTTTGCGAAGAAGCGGGACATATTATTGGCATTTTATTATAATTATTGTATGCATCCGCTCCATAGTCTCGAACAACATCTGAATTTGCTAGACTGTATTATTGAGATGTTATGGGAGATACACCATAGCTTAAGGGATAAGGTGAAGATACAGAGGTCATATGAAACTATTCCAGAACCTTGGGCCTCAGTCTATGGTCTGACGATGACCTTTCGTATGAGGACCTTACATATTTGCTTCGAGAAAGTTATGGAACTAGCCACGATTTACAGCGAAACTTTAGATTTGTTCTTTTTGGCGAGTTGCTAGTCTAAGTTGATTGGAATCGAGCCAACGAAAAGTGACTTTTCATTTAATGATAACTTCTGGTTTGTTCATTTTTAGTGAATTGCTAGTCTAATTCGATTTGAATCGAGCCAATGAAAAGTGGTTTTTGATTTCATGATCACTATGGGTTTGTTCATTTTTGGTGAATTACTATTCTAATTTGATTGGAATCGAGCCAATGAAAAGTGAGTTTTCATTTCATTATATCTTCGGGTTTGTTTGTTTTTGGCGAACTGCTAGTCTAATTCGATTGGAATCTAGCCAATTCAAAGTGGTTTCTGATTTCATGATAACATCGGGTTTGTTTGTTTTTGGTGAATTGCTAGTCTTATTCGATTGGAATCGAGCCAATGAAAAGTGATTTTTGATTTCATGATCACTACAGGTTTGTTCATTTTTGGCAAATTGTTAGTCTAATTCGATTGGAATCGAGCCAATAAAAAGTGGTTTTTGATTTCATGATAAGTTCGGGTTTGTTCTTTTTGGCGAATTGCTTGTCTAATTCAATTAGAATTGAGCTAATGAAAAGTGGTTTTGGAATTCATGATAAACTTTAGGTTTCTTCGTTTTGGTGAGTTGCTAGTCTAAGTCGATCGGAATTGAGCCGATGAAAAGTGGTTTTTTATTTAATGATAACTATTGGTTTGTTCATTTTTGGCAAATTACTAGTCTAATTCGATTGAAGTCGAGCCAATGAAAAGTGGTTTTTGATTTCATGATCACTACGGGTTTGTTCGTTTTTGGTGAATTGCTATTCTAATTCAATTGGAATTGAGCTAATGAAAAGTGGTTTTTGATCTCATGATAACTTCGGGTTCATTCATTTTTGGTGAATGACTAGTCTAATTTGATTGGAATCGACCCAATGAAAAGTGGCTTGTGATTTCATGATAACTCCGGGTTTATTCGTTTTTGACGAATTTCTTGTCTAACTGGATCGGAATCGAGCCAATGAAATGAGGTTTTTGATTTCATGATCACTACGGGTTTGTTCATTTTTGGTGAATTGCTATTATAATTCGATTGGAATCGAGCTAATGAAAAGTGATTTTTGATCTCTTGATAACTTTGGGTTCGTACGTTTTTGGCGAATGGCTAGTCTAATTTATCGGAATCGACCCAATGAATAGTGGCTTGTGATTTCAGGATAATTTCGGGATTATTCGTTTCTGACGAATTGCTTGTCTAACTCAACTGGAATTAAGCCAATGAAAAGTGGTTTTTGGTTTCAAGATAACTTCGGGTTTGTTCATTTTTGGTGAATTCCTAGTCTAATTCGAATGGATCCGAGCCAATGAAAAGTTGTTTTTGATTTCATTATCACTTCAGGTATGTTCGTTTTTGGTGAATTGCAAGTTTAATTCGATTGGAATCGAGCTAATGAAAAGTGGTTTTTGATCTCATGATAACTTTAGATTTGTTTGTTTTTGGCGAGTCGCTTGTCTAACTCGATTAGAATCGAGCCAATGAAAAGTGGTTTTGGAATTCATGATAACTTTAGGTTTGTTCGTTTTGGCGAGTTGCTAGTCTAAGTCGATTGGAATCGAGTCGATGAAAAGTGGTTTTTTATTTAATGATAACTTTTGGTTTGTTCATTTTTGGCGAATTACTAGTCTAATTCGATCGGAGTCGAGCCAATGAAAAGTGGTTTTTGATTTCACGATCACTACGGGTTTGTTCGTGTTTGGTGAATTACTATTCTAATTCAATTGGAATTGAACTAATGAAAAGTGGTTTTTGATCTCATGATAACTTCGGGTTCGTTCGTTTTTGGCGAATGGCTAGTCTAATTCGATTGGAATCGACCCAATGAAAAGTGGTTTGTGATTTCGTGATAACTCCGGGTTTATTCATTTTTGACGAATTTCTTGTCTAACTCGATCGAAATCGAGCTAGTGAAAAGTTGTTTTTGATTTCATGATCACTACGGGTTTGTTCATTTTTGGTGAATTGCTATTCTAATACGATTGGAATCGAGCTAATGAAAAGTAGTTTTTGATCTCTTGATAAATTTGGGTTCGTTCGTTTTAGGCGAATGGCTAGTCTAATTCTATTGGAATCGACCCAATGAAAAGTGGCTTGTGATTTCAGGATAACTCCAGGTTTATTCGTTTCTAACGAATTGCTTATCTAACTCAATTGGAATTGAGCCAATGAAATGTGGTTTTTGTTTTCAAGAAAACTTTCGGTTTGTTCATTTTTGGCGAATTCCTAGTCTAATTCGATTGGAACCGAGCCAATGAAAAGTTGTTTTTGATTTAATGATCACTTCGGGTTTGTTTGTTTTTGGCGAATTGCTTGTCTAATTCGATTGAATTGAGCTAATGAAAAGTGGTTTTTGATCTCATGATAACTTCAGGTTTGTTTGTTTTTGGCGAATTGCTTGTCTAATTCGATTAGAATCGAGCCAATGAAAAGTGGTTTCGGAATTCATGATAACTTTAGGTTTGTTCTTTTTTGGTGAATTTCTAGTCTAATTCGATTGGAATCGAGCCAATGAAAAGTGATTTTTCATTTCATTATAACTTCGGGTTTGTTCGTTTTTGGCGAACTGCTAGTCTAATTTGATTGGACTCTAGCCAATTAAAAGTGGTTTCTAATTTCATGATAACATCGGGTTTGTTTGTTTTTGGTGAATTGCTAGTCTTATTCGATTGGAATCGAGCCAATGGAAAGTGGTTTTTGATTTAATGATCACTACGGGTTTGTTCATTTTTGGCAAATTGTTAGTCTAATTCAGTTGAAATCGAGCCAATGAAAAGTGGTTTTGGATTTCTTGATAACTTCGGGTTTGTTCTTTTTGGCGAATTGCTTGTCTAATTCGATTAGAATCGAGCCAAGGAAAAGTGGTTTTGGATTTCATGATAACTTTAGGTTTGTTCATTTTTGGCGAGTTGCTAGTCTAAGTTGATTGGAATCGAGCCAACGAAAAGTGGTTTTTCATTAAATGATAACTTCTGGTTTGTTCATTTTTAGTGAATTGCTAGTCTAATTCGATTTGAATCGAGCCAATGAAAAGTGATTTTTGATTTCATGATCACTATGGGTTTGTTCATTTTTGGTGAATTACTATTCTATTTCGATTGGAATCGAGCTAATGAAAAGTGGTTTTTGATCTTTTGATAACTTCGGGTTCGTTCATTTTTGGCGAATGGCTAGTCTAATTCGATTGGAATCGACCCAATGAATAGTGGCTTGTGATTTCAGGATAATTTTGGGTTTATTCGTTTCTGAAGAATTGCTTGTCTAACTCAACTGGAATTGAGCCAATGAAAAGTGGTTTTTGGTTTCAAGATAACTTCTGGTTTGTTTATTTTTAGCGAATTCCTAGTCTAATTCGATTGGATCCGAGCCAATGAAAAGTTGTTTTTGATTTCATTATCACTTCGGGTTTGTTCATTTTTGGTGAATTGCTAGTCTAATTCGATTGGAATCGAGCTAATGAAATGTGGTTTTTCATCTCATGATAAATTAAGGTTTGTTTGTTTTTGGCGAATTGCTCGTCTAACTCGATTAGAATCGAGCCAATGAAAAGTGGTTTTGGAATTCATGATAACTTTAGGTTTGTTGGTTTTGGCGAGTTGCTAGTCTAAGTCGATTGGAATCGAGCCGATGAAAAGTGGTTTTTTATTTAATGATAACTTTTGGTTTGTTCGTTTTTGACGAATTACTAGTCTAATTCGATTGGAGTCGAGCCAATGAAAAGTGGTTTTTGATTTCATGATCACTACGGGTCTGTTCGTTTTTTGTGAATTGCTATTCTAATTCAATTGGAATTGAGCTAATGAAAAGTGGTTTTTGATCTCATGATAACTTCGGGTTCGTTCATTTTTGGCGAATGGCTAGTCTAATTCAATTGGAATCGACCCAATGAAAAGTGGCTTGGGATTTCATGATAACTCCGGGTTTATTCGTTTTTAACCAATTTCTTGTCTAACTCGATCGGAATAGAGCCAATGAAATGTGGTTTTCGATTTCATGATCACTACGGGTTTGTTCATTTTTGTTGAATTGCTATTCTAATTCAATTAGAATCGAGCTAATGAAAAGTGGTTTTTGATCTCTTGATAACTTCGGGTTGGTTCATTTTTAGGGAATGGCTAGTCTAATTCGATTGGAATCGACCCAATGAATAGTGGCTTGTGATTTCAGGATAATTTCGGGTTTATTCGTTTCTGACGAATTGCTTGTCTAACTCAACTAGAATTGAGCCAATGAAAAGTGGTTTTTGGTTTCAAGATAACTTCTGGTTTGTTTATTTTTAGCGAATTCCTAGTCTTATTCGATTGGATCCGAGCCAATGAAAAGTTGTTTTTATTTCATTATCACTTCGGGTTTGTTCATTTTTGGTGAATTGCTAGTCTAATTCGATTGGAATCGAGCTAATGAAATGTGGTTTTTGATCTCATGATAAATTAAGGTTTGTTTGTTTTTGGCGAATTGCTTGTCTAACTCGATTAGAATCGAGCCAATGAAAAGTGGTTTTGGAATTCACGATAACTTTAGGTTTGTTCGTTTTGGCGAGTTGCTAGTCTAAGTCGATTGGAATCGAGCCGATGAAAAGTGGTTTTTTATTTAATGATAACTTTTGGTTTGTTCGTTTTTGACGAATTACTAGTCTAATTCGATTGGAGTCGAGCCAATGAAAAGTGGTTTTTGATTTCATGATCACTACGGGTCTGTTCGTTTTTGGTGAATTGCTATTCTAATTCAATTGGAATTGAGCTAATGAAAAGTGGTTTTTGATCTCATGATAACTTCGGGTTCGTTCATTTTTGGCGAATGGCTAGTCTATTTCAATTGGAATCGACCCAATGAAAAGTGGCTTGGGATTTCATGATAACTCCGGGTTTATTCGTTTTTGACGAATTTCTTATCTAACTCGATCGGAATAGAGCCAATTAAATGTGGTTTTCGATTTCATGATCACTACGGGTTTGTTCATTTTTGGTGAATTGCTATTCTAATTCAATTGGAATCGAGCTAATGAAAAGTGGTTTTTGATCTCTTGATAACTTCGGGTTGGTTCATTTTTGGTGAATGGCTAGTCTAATTCGATTGGAATCGACCCAATGAATAGTGGCTTGTGATTTCAGGATAATTCCGGGTTTATTCGTTTCTGACGAATTGCTTGTCTAACTCAACTAGAATTGAGCCAATGAAAAGTGTACTTTGGTTTCAAGATAATTTCGAGTTCGTTCAATTTTTGCGAATTCCTAGTCTAATTCGATTGGATCCGAGCCAATGAAAATTGGTTTTTGATCTCATGCTAACTTTAGGTTTGTTCGTTCTAGCGAGTTGCTAGTCTAAGTCAATTGGAATCAAGCCGATGAAAAGTGGTTCTTTATTTAATGATAACTTTTGGTTTGTTCGTTTTCGGTGAATTACTAGTCTAATTCGATTGGAGTCCAGCCAATGAAAAGTGGTTTTTAATTTCATGATCACTACGGGTTTGTTCGTTCTTAGTGAATTGCTATTCTAATTCAATTGGAATTGAGCTAATGAAAAGTGGTTTTTGATCTCATGATAACTTCGGGCTCGTTCATTTTTTGGCGAATGGCTAGTCTAATTCGATTGGAATCGACCCAATGAAAAGTGGCTTGTGATTTCATGATAACTCCGGGTTTATTCATTTTCGACGAATTTCTTGTCTAACTCAATCGAAACCGAGCCAATGAAATGTTGTTTTTTATTTCATGATCACTACGGGTTTGTTCATTTTTGGTGAATTACTATTCTAATACGATTGGAATCGAGCTAATGAAAAGTTGTTTTTGATCTCTTGATAAATTTGGGTTCGTTCTTTTTTGGCGAATGGCTAGTCTAATTCGATTGGAATCGACCCAATGAAAAGTGGCTTGTGATTTCATGATAACTCCGGGTTCGTTCGTTTTTGACGAATGTCTTGTCTAACTCGATCGGAATCGAGCCAATTAAATGTGGTTTGGGTTCGTTCGTTTTTGGTGAATGGCTAGTCTAATTCTG
This sequence comes from Olea europaea var. sylvestris, assembly GCF_002742605.1. NCBI lineage: Eukaryota > Viridiplantae > Streptophyta > Magnoliopsida > Lamiales > Oleaceae > Olea > Olea europaea. The sequence goes on from NC_036237.1 coordinate 9,080,494, forward strand.
TTGGAATCGACCCAATGAATAGTGGCTTGGGATTTCAAGATAATTCCGAGTTTATTCGTTTCTGACGAATTGCTTGTCTAACTCAACTGGAATCGAGTCAATGAAAAGTGGTTTTTGGTTTCAAGATAACTTTGGGTTTGTTCATTTTTGGCGAATTCCTAGTCTAATTCGATTGGATCAGAGCCAATGAAAAGTTGTTTTTGATTTCATTATCACTTCGGGTTTGTTCATTTTTGGTGAATTGCTAGTCTAATTCGATTGGAATCGAGCTAATGAAATGTGGTTTTTGATCTCATGATAAATTAAGGTTTGTTTGGTTTTGGCGAATTGCTTGTCTAACTCGATTAGAATCGAGCCAATGAAAAGTGGTTTTGGAATTCATGATAACTTTAGGTTTGTTTGTTTTGGCGAGTTGCTAGTCTAAGTTGATTGGAATCGAGCTGATGAAAAGTGGTTTTTTATTTAATGATAACTTTTGGTTTGTTCATTTTTGGCGAATTACTAGTCTAATTCGATTGGAGTCGAGCCAATGAAAAATGGTTTTTGATTTCATGATCACTACGGGTTTGTTCATTTTTGGTGAATTGCTATTCTAATTCAATTGGAATTGAGCTAATGAAAAGTGGTTTTTGATCTCATGATAACTTCGGGCTCGTTCGTTTTTTGGCGAATGGCTAGTCTAATTCGATAGGAATCGACCCAATGAAAAGTAGCTTGTGATTTCATGATAACTCCGGGTTTATTCGTTTTTGACGAATTTCTTTTCTAACTCGATCGGAATCGAGCCAATGAAATGTGGTTTTCGATTTCATGATCACTACGGGTTTGTTCATTTTTGGTGAATTGCTATTCTAATTCGATTGGAATCGAGCTAATGAAAAGTGGTTTTTGATCTCTTGATAACTTTGGGTAGGTTCATTTTTGGCGAATGGCTAGTCTTACTCTATTGGAATCGACCCAATGAAAAGTGGCTTGTGATTGCAGGATAACTCCAGGTTTATTCGTTTCTGACGAATTGCTTGTCTAACTCAATTGGAATTGAGCCAGTGAAAAGTGGTTTTTGGTTTCAAGATAACTTCGGGTTTGTTCATTTTTGGCGAATTCCTAATCTAATTCGATTGGAACCGAGCCAATGAAAAGTTGTTTTTGATTTAATGATCACTTCGGGTTTGTTCATTTTTGGTGAATTGCTAGCCTAATTCGATTGAATCGAGCTAATGAAAAGTGGTTTTTGACCTCATGATAACTTCAGGTTTGTTTGTTTTTGGCGAATTTCTTGTCTAATTCGATTAGAATCGAGCTAATGAAAAGTGGTTTTGGAATTCATGATAACTGTAGGTTTGTTCATTTTTGGCGAATTTCTAGTCTAATTCGATTGGAATCGAGCCAATGAAAAGTGATTTTTCATTTCATTATAACTTTGATTTTGTTCGTTTTTGGCGAATTGCTAGTCTAATTCGTTTGGAATCTAGCCAATTAAAATTGGTTTCTGATTTCTTGATAACATCGGGTTTGTTTGTTTTTGGTGAATTGCTAGTCTTATTCGATTGAAATCGAGCCAATGAAAAGTGGTTTTTGATTTCACGATCACTATGGGTTTGTTCATTTTTGGCAAATTGTTAGTCTAATTCGATTGGAATCGGGCCACTGAAAAGTGGTTTTGATTTCATGATAACTTTGGGTTTGTTTGTTTTTGGTGAATTGCTAGCCTCATTCGATTGGAATTGAGCCAATGAAAAGTGGTTTGTGATTTCATGATAGCTTGGGGTTTGTTCATTTTTGGTGAATTGCAAGTCTAATTCGATTGGAATCGAGCCAATGAAAAGGGATTTTTGGTTTCATGACAACTTCGAGTTTGTTCATTTTTGGTAAATTGTAGTCTAATTCGATTGGAATCGGGCCAATGAAAAGTGGTTTTGATTTCATGATAACTTCAGGTTTGTTCGTTTTTGACGAATTGCTAATCTGATTCGATTGGAATCGAGACAATGAAAAGTCATTTTTGATTTAATGATAACTTCGAGTTTGTTCGGTTTTGGCGAATTGCTAGTCTAATTCGATTGGAATCGAGCCAATGAAAAGTTGTTTTTGATTTCATGATCAAATCGGGTTTTTTTCGTTTTCGGTGAATTGCTAGTCTAATTCGACTGGAATCGAGCTAATGGAAAGTGGTTTTTGATCTCATGATAGCTTTGGGCTCGTTCGTTTTTGGTGAATTGCTAGTCCAATTCGATTGGAATTGAGCAAATGAAAAGTGGTTTTTGTTTTCTTGAGAACTTCGGGTTTGTTCGTTTTTGGCGATTTGCTTGTCTAACTCGATTGGAATCGAGCCAATGAGTAGTAGTTTTTGATTTCGTGATAACTTCGGGTATGTTCGATTTTGGCGAATTGCTCGTCTAACTCAATTGGAATCGAGCTAATGAATAGGGGTTTTTGATTTCATCATAACTTTGTGTTAGTTCATTTTTGTCGAATTGCCAGCCTAAGTCGATTGGAATCTAACCAATGAAAAGTGGTTTTTCATTTAATGATAACTTCGGGTTTGTTCATTTTTGGCGAATTGCTAGTCTAATTCGACTGGAATCGAGCCAATGAAAACTTGTTTTTGATTTCATGATCACTGCGGGTTTGTTCATTTTTGGTGAATTGCTGGTCTAACTCGATTGGAATCGAGCTAATGAAAAGTGGTTTTTGATCTCATGATAACTTCGGGTTCGTTCTTTTTTGGCGAATGGCTAGTCTAATTCGATTAGAATCGACCCAATGAAAAGTGTCTTGTGATTTCATGATAACTCGGGGTTTGTTCGTTTCTGACGAACTACTAGTCTTACTCAATTGGAATTGAGCCAATGAAAAGTGGTTTTTGATTTCAAGATAACTTCGGGTTTGTTCGTATTTGGCTAATTGCTAGTCTAATTCATTTGGAATCGAGCAAATGAAAAGTGGTTTTTGAGGTCTGTTCATTTTTGGCGAATTGCTAGTCCAATTCGATTGGAATCGAGCTAATAAAAAGTGGTTTTTGATTTCATGATAACTTTAGGTTTGTTCATTTTTGACGAAGTGCTAGTCTAATTAGATTGGAATCGAGCCAATGAAAAGTGATTTTTGGTTTTAGGATAACTTCGGGTCTATTAGTTTTTGGAGAATTGTAGTCTAATTCGATTGGAATCAGACCAATGAGAAGCAGTCTTTGATTTCATGATAACTTCAGGTTTGTTTGTTTTTGGGGAATCGATAGTCTAATTCGATTGGAATCGAGCCAATGAAAAGTTGTTTTTGATTTTATGATAACTTCGGGTTTGTTTGTTTTTGGTGAATTGCTAGTCTAATTCAATTGGAATTGAGCAAATGAAAAGTGGTTTTTGATTTCATGGTAACTTCGGGTTTGTTCATTTTTGGCGAATTGCTAGTCTAACTCGATTGGAATCTAGTCAATGAATAGTGTTTTTGATTTCATGATAACTTCGGGTTTGTTCGTTTTTGGCGAATTACTGGTCCAATTCGATTGGAATCGAGCCAATGAAAATTTATTTTTGATTTCATGAACAATTCGGGTTTGTACGTTTTTAGTGAATTGCTAGTCTAATTCGATTGAAACTGAGCTAATGAAAAGTGGTTTTCGATCTCATGATAACTTTGGGTTTGTTCGTTTTTGGCGAATTGCTAGTCTAAGTCGATTGGAATCGAGTCAATGAGTAGTGGTTTTTGATTTCATGATAACTACGGGTTTGTTCGTTTTTGGAGAATTGTAGTCTAATTCGATTGGAATCGGGCCAATGAAAAGTTGTTTTTGATTTCATGATAACTTCAGGTTTGTTCCTTTTTTGGCAAATTGCTAATCTGATTCGATTGGAATCGAGCCAATGAAAAGTAGTTTTTGATTTAATGATAACTTCGGGTTTGTTCGGTTTTGGCGAATTACTAGTCTAATTTGATTGGAATCAAGCCAATGAAAAGTTATTTTTGATGTCATGATCACTTCGGGTTTGTTCATTTTGGGTGAATTACTTGTCTAATTCGAATGGAATTGAGCTAATGAAAAGTGGTTTTTGATCTCATGATAACTTTGGGTTCGTTCATTTTTAGCGAATTACTAGTCTAATTCAATTGGAATTGAGCAAATGAAAAGTGGTTTTTGATTTAATGATAACTACGGGTTTGTTCGTTTTTGGCGAATTGCTAGTCTAACTCGATTGGAATCGAGCCAATGAATAGTGGTTTTTGATTTCATGATAGCTTTGGGTTTTTTCATTTTTGGTGAATTGCTAGTCTAACTCAATTGGAATCGAGCTAATGAAAAGTGATTTTTGATCTCATGACAACTTCAGGTTCGTTCGTTTTTGGCTAATGGCTAGTTTAATTCGATTGGAATCGACCCAATGAAAAGTGTCTTGTGATTTCATGATAACTGGGGGTTTGTTCGTTTCTGACGAACTACTAGTCTTACCCAATTGGAGTTGAGCCGATGAAAAATGGTTTTTGATTTCAAGATAACTTCGGGTTTGTTCGTATTTGGCTAATTGCTAGTCTAATTCATTTGGAATTGAGCAAATGAAAAGTGGTTTTTGAGGTTTGTTCATTTTTGGCGTATTGCTAGTCCAATTTGATTGGAATCGAGCCAATGAAAAGTTGTTTTTGATTTCATGATAACTTTAGGTTTGTTCATTTTTGACGAAGTGCTAGTCTAATTAGATTGGAATCAAGCTAACGAAAAGTGGTTTTTGGTTTCAGGATAACTTCGGGTCTATTAGTTTTTGGAGAATTGTAGTCTAATTCGATTGGAATTAGGCCAATGAAAAGTGGTTTTTGGTTTCAGGATAACTTCGGGTCTATTAGTTTTTGGAGAATTGTAGTCTAATTCGATTGGAATTAGGCCAATGAAAAGTGGTTTTTGATTTTATGATAACTTCAGGTTTGCTTGTTTTGGGGGAATTGATAGTCTAATTCGATTGGAATCGAGCCAATGAAAAGTTGTTTTTGATTTCATGATCACTAAAGTTCGGGGTGTCACATTGGTAGTTTGAATTCGTGTGGAAGAATAGGCAATTACGTACATGGAATGCTTAGATTGTCAACGTTCGAGAAAATTGGCATAACTTTCGCATACGGTGTCCATTTTGGGCCCATAACCCCCCACATTTTGAAAAGCTCATGACAATTCTAAATAAACTCGTAGCTTCACTATGACATATGATGGATTTTTGTAGTTTGAATTCTTCTGCAAGAACAAGCACTTGCGTACATGGAACGCTGAGATTCTCGACGTTAGAAGAAATTGGCATAACTTTTGCATACGGTGTCCGCTTTAGGCCCATAACCCCCCACATTTCAAAAAGCTCATGATGATTCTGAATGAACTTGCAGCTTCATCGTAACATATGATAGATTTTGACAGTTTGAATTCGGGTAGAAGTACAGGTGCTTGCCTGCATGGATTGCATGGATCGTCGACGTTTGAAGAAATTGGCATAACTTTCGCATACGGTGTCCATTTTTGGCCCATACCTCCTCACATTTCGAAAAGCTCACGACGATTCTGAATGAACTCATAGCATTGTCGTGATGTACGATGGATTTTGGCCGTTTGAATTTGGGTAGAAGAACAGACACATGTGTACATGGAATGCTTGGATTGTCGACGTTCTAATAAATTGGCATAATTTTTGCATACGGTGTTCGATTTGGGGCCATAACACAATTTCGAATAGCTCACGATGATTCTGAATGAACTCATGGCTTTGCCATGACATATAATGAATTTTGACAGTTTGAATTCGTGTGGAAGAATAGGTGCTTATGTCGATGGAACGCTTGAATTGTCGACGTTTGAAGAAATTGTAATAACTTTCGTATACGGTGTCCATTTTGGGTCCATAACCCCCCACATTCTGAAAAGCTCATTATGATTCTGAATGAACTCATAGGTTCGCCATGACGTATGATGGATTTTCGTAGTTTGAATTCGTGTGGAAGAACAGGCGCTTGCGCACATGGAACGCTGACATTGTCGACGTTCAAAGAAATTGGCATAACTTTCGCATATGGTGTCTGTTTTGGGCCCATAATCCACTACATTTTGGAAAGCTCACGATGATTCTGAATGAACTTGTAGCTTCAATGTGATGTATGATGGATTTTGGCAGCTTGAATTCGGCTAGAATAACAGGCACTTGCGTACATGGAATGCTTGGATTGTCAACGTTCGAAGAAATTGGCAAAACTTTTGCATACTGCGTCCATTTTGGGGCCATAACACCATTTTGAAAAGCTCGCGACAATTTCAAATGAACTCGTAGCTTCCCCATAACATATGATGGATTTTGGTTGTTTGAATTCATGTGGAAGAATAGGCTCTTGCGTACATGGAATGCTTGTATTAACGATGTTCGAGGAAATTGGCATAACTTTCACATACGGAGTCCATTTTGGGCCCATAACCCCCCATATTTTGAAAGCTCACGATGATTCTGAACAAACACATAGCTTCGTCGTGACATATGATGAATTTTGGCCGTTTGAATTCGTGTGGAAGAACAGGCGCTTGCATACATGTAATGCTGAGATTGTTGACTTTTGAAGAAATTGGCATAACTTTTGCATACGATGTCCGTTTTGGGCCCATAATCCCCCAACTTTCGAAAAGCTCACGATGATTCTGAATGAACTCACAGCTTCACTATAATGTATGATGGATTTTGGCAGTTTGAATTCGGGTAGAAGAACAGGCGCTTGTGTATATGGAATGCTTGGATTGTAGGTGTTCGAAGAAATTAGCAAAACTTTTGCATACGGTGTCCATTTTAGGGCCATAACACCATTTCAAAAAGCTCACGACGATTCCAAATGGACTCATAGCTTCGACATGACATATTATGGATTTTGGTAATTTGAATTCGTGTGGAAGAATAGGTGCTTACGTACATGAAACGCTTGGATTGTCGATGTCCGAGGAAATTGTCATAACTTTTGCATACGGTGTCCATTTTGGGCCCATAACCCCCCACATTTTGAAAAGCTCACGATAATTTTGAATGAACTCATAGCATTGCCGTGACATATGATGGATTTTGGCAGTTTGAATTCATGTGGAAAAACAAGCGCTTGCGTACATGGAATGCTGAGATTGTCGACGTTTGAAGAAATTCGCATAAGCTTTGCATACGGTGTCCGTTTTGGGCCCATAACCCCCCACATTTTAGAAAGCTCACGATGATTCTGAATGAACTCGTAGCTTCATCGTGACGTATGATGGATTTTGGCGATTTGAATTTGGGTAGAAGAACAGGCGTTTGCGTACATGGAATTCTTGGATTGTCGACGTTCGAATAAATTGGCATAACTTTTGCATACGGTGTCCATTTTGGGCCCATAACCCCCCACATTTCAAAAAACTCATGATGATTCTGAATGAACTCGTAGCTTCATTGTAACATATGATGGATTTTGGCAGTTTGAATTCGTGTGGAAGAATAGGCGTTTGCGTACATGGAACGCAAAGATTGTCGACGTTTGAAGAAATTGGCATAACTTTCACATACAGTGTCCATTTTGGGCCCATAACCCCCTACATTTTAGAAAGTTAACAACATTTTTGAATGAACTTGTAGCTTCACAGTGACGTATGATGGATTTTAGCAATTTGAATTCAGGTAGAAGAACAAGCGCTTGCGTACATGGAGTGCTTGGATTGTCGACGATCGAAGAAATTGGTATAACCTTTGCATACGTTGTCCATTCTTGGGCCATTACACCATTTCAAAAAGGTCATGACAATTTTAAATGAACTCATAGCTTCACCATGACATATGATAGATTTTGGCAATTTGAATTCGTGTGGAAGAATAGGCACTTGCGTACATGGAATGCTTAGATTGTCGACCTTCGAAGAAATTGGCATAACTTTCGGATACGGTGTCCATTTTGGGCCCATAACCCCCCATATTTCAAAAAGCTCATGACAATTCTGAATGAACTCGTAGTTTCATCGTAACGTATAATGGATTTGGGCAGTTTGAATTCGTGTGGAAGAACATGCGCTTGCGTACTTGGAATGCTGAGATTGTTGAAGTTCGAAGAAATTACATAACTTTCGCATATGGCGTCCATTTTTGACCCATAAATCCCCACATTTTGAAAAGCTCACGATGATTTTGATTGAACTCATAGCTTTACTGTGATGTATGATGGATTTTGAAAGTTTGAATTCGGGTAGAAGAACAGGCGCTTGCATACATGGAACGCTTGGATTGTCGACGTTCGAAGAAATTGGCATAACTTTCGGATACGATGTCCATTTTGGGCCCATAAAACCATTTTTGAAAAGCTCACAATGATTCAGAATGAAGACATAGCTTTACCATGATGTATGATGGATTTTGGAAATTTAAATTCACGTGGAAGAACAGGCGTTTGCGTACATGGAACGGCTGGATTATCGACGTTCGAAGAAATTGGCATAACTTTCGCATATGGTGTCCATTTTGGGCCCATAACACCGTTTTGAAAAGCTCACGATGATTTTGAATGAACTTGTAGTTTCTCCATGATGTATGATAGATTTTGGCACTTTGAATTCCTGTGGAAGAACAGGGGCTTGCGTACATGGAAAGCTTGGATTGTCGACATTCAAAGAAATTGTCATAACTTTCGCATACGGTGTCCATCTTGGACCTACAAAACCATTTCGAAAAGCTCACGATGATTTTGAATGAACTCATAGCTTCTACATGATGTATAACAGATTTTTACATTTTGAATTCGTGTGGAAGAGCAGGCACTTTGGTGAATCGAACGCTTGGATTGTCAACGTTGGAAGAAATTAGCATAACTATCGTATACGGTGTCCGTTTTGTGCCCATGACCCCAATTCAGAAAGATCAAGATGATTTTGAATGAACTCATAGCTTCATCATGATGAATGATGGATTTTAGCAGTTTAAATTCATGTGGAAGAATAGACGCTTGCGTACATGGAATGCTTAGAATGTTGACGTTCGAAGAAATTGACATAACTTTCTCATACGATGTCCATTTTGGACCCATAATCCCCAACATTTTGAAAAGCTCACAACAATTCTAAATGAACCGTAGCATTATCATGGCGTATGATGGATTTTCGCAGTTTGAAGTCATGTGGAAGAATAGGCGCTTGCGTACAAGGAACGCTGAGATTGTCGACGTTCAAAGAAATTGGCATAACTTTCGCATACGGTGTCCGTTTTGGCCCATGACCCCCACATTTTAGAAAGCTCACGATGGTTCTGAATGAACTCACAACATTGCTGTGACGTATGATGGATTTCAACATTTTGAATTCAGGTAGACGAACAAGCGCTTGCGTACATGGAACTCTTAGATTGTCCATGTTCGAAGAAATTGGCATAACTTTCGCATACGGTGTCCGTTTTAGGGCCATAAAACCATTTCGAACAGGGCACGATGATTTTGAATGAACTTATTGCTTCACCATGACTTATGATAGATTTTGGCAGTTTGAATTCATGTGGAAGGATAGGCGCTTGCGTGCACCGAACGCTTGGATTGTTGACGTTCGAAGAAATTGGCATAACTTTCGCATATGGTGTCCGTTTAGGCCCATAACCCCCCACATTTCAGAAAGCTCACGAAGATTCTGAATGACCTATTAGCTTCACTATGATATATGATAGATTTTGGTCATTTGAATTCGGGTAGAAGAACATTCGCTTGAGTACATGGAATGCTTGGATTGTCGACATTCGAAGAAATTAGCATAACTTTCACATGCGATATCCATTTTTGGCCAATAACTCCCCACATTTTGGAAAGCTCACGATGATTCTGAATGAACTCATAGCTACGCCATGATGTTTGATGAATTTTTCCAATTTAAATTCATGTGGAAGAACTGGCGCTTGCATATATAGAATGCTTGGATTGTGAACGTTCAAAGAAATTGGCATAACTGTCGCACACGGTATCCATTTTGGGCCCATAACATCATTTAAAAAAGCTCACGTTGATTTTGAATGAACTTGTAGCTTCGTCGTGACGTATGTTTGATTTTGGCAGTTTTGATTCGTGTGGAAGAACAGGCACTTGCGTACATGGAACGCTAGAATTGTTGACGTTCAAAGAAATTGGCATAACTATTGCATACGATGTCCGTTTTAGGGCCATAACACCATTTCGAAAAGCTCACGATGATTCTGAATAAAATCATGGCTTTGCCATGACATATGATGGATTTTGGCACTTTGAATTCGTGTGGAAGAATAGGCGCTTGCATACAGGGAACGCTTGGATTGTCGACGTTTGAAGAAATTAGCATAACTTTCGCATACGGTGTCCGTTTGTGCCCATAACCCCCCACATTTTGAAAAGCTCACGACGATTCTGAATGAACTCGTAGCCTCATCGTGACATATGATGGATTTCATCAGTTTGAATTAAGGTAGAAGAACTAGAGTTTGTGTACATGGAACGCTTGGATTGTCGACGTTCGAAGAAATTGGCATAACTTTCGCATACAGTGTCCATTTTTGGCCTATAACTCCCCACATTTTGGAAAGTTCACGATGATTCTGAATGAACTCATAGCTTCATCGTAATGTATGATGGATTTTGGCAGTTTGAATTTGGGTAGAAGAACAGGCGCTTGCGTACATGGAACAATTGGATTGTCGACGTTCGAAGAAATTGGCATAACTTTCACATACGGTGTCTATTTGGGCCCATAGCCCCCTACATTTCGAAAAGCTCAGGATGATTTTGAATGAACTCATAGCCTTGTCATGATGTATGATGGATTTCAGCAGTTTAAATTAAGGTAGAAGAACTGGCATTTGCAAACATGGAAATCTTGGATTGTCGACGTTCGAAGAAATTGGCATGACTTTCGCATACGATGTCCATTTTTGGCCCATAACTCCCCACATTTCGAAAAGCTCACAACGATTCTGAATGAACTCTAGCTTTGTCGTAATGTTCTATGGATTTTAGCAATTTGAATTCGTGTGGAAGAATAGGCGCTGCATACAAGGAATGCTGAGATTGTCAACGTTCGAAGAAGTTGACATAACTTTCACATATGGTGTCCGTTTGGGCCCATGGCCCTCACATTTCGGAAAGTTCACGATGATTTTGAATGAACTCCCTGCTTTCCTGTGATGTATGATGGATTTCGACAGTTTGAAATCGAGTAGTAGAACAGGCTCGTTCATACATGGAACTCTTGGATTGTCCACGTTCGAAGAAATTGGTATAACTTTCGCATATAGTGTCCGTTTTGGGGCCATAAAACCATTTCGAAAAGCTCACGATGATTTTGAATGAACTCATTGCTTCACCATGACTTATGATGGATTTTGGCAGTTTGAATTCGTGTGGAAGAATAGGCACTTGCGTTCACGAAACGCTTGGATTTTCGCCGTTTGAAGAAATTGGCATTACTTTCGCTTACGGTGTCCGTCTGGGCCCATAACCCCCCACATTTTAGAAAGTTCACGATGATTCTAAATGAACTATTAGCTTCACTGTAACGTATGATAGATTTTGGCCGTTTGAATACAGGTAGAAGAACATTCGTTTGAGTACATGGAATGCTTGGATTGTCGACGTTCGAAAAAATTGGCATAACTTTCACATACGATGTCCATTTTTGGCCCATAACTCCCCACATTTTGGAAAGCTCACGAAAATTCTGAATGAACTCCTAACTTTACCATGACGTATGATGGATTTTGGCAGTTTGAATTCGGGTAGAAGAACAGGTGCTAGTGTACATGGAATGCTTGGATTGTCGACGTTCGAAGAAATTGGCATAACTTTCGTATACGATGTCCATTTTGTCCCATAAAACCATTTTAGAAAGCTCATGATGATTCTGAAAGATCACATAGTTTCACCATGATGTATAATGGATTTTGTCAATTTAAATTCTTGTGGAAAAACTGGCGCTTGCGTACACAGAATGCTTGGATTGTTGACATTTGAAGAAATTGGCATAACTTTTGCACACTGTGTCCATTTTGGGCCCATAACATCATTTCGAAAAGCTCACGATGATTCTAAATGAACTTATAGCTTTACCATAACGTATGTTGGATTTTGGCTATTTGAATTCATGTGGAAGAAAAGGCGCTTGTGTATAGGGAACGCGTGGATTGTCGACGTTCGAAGAAATTGGCATATCTTTTGAATACGGTGTCCGTTTTGGGGCCATAACACCATTTCGAAAAGCTCAAGATGATATTGAATGAACTCATAGCTTCGTCATAACATATGATGGATTTTAACAGTTTGAATTCATGTGGAAGAATAGGCGCTTGCGTACAAGGAACGCTTCAATTATCGACATTCGAAGAAATTCATATAAATTTCGCATACGATGTCCATTTTGAGCCCATAAACCCCCCACATTTCGAAAAACTCACATCGATTCTGAATGAACTCGTACCTTCGTCATTACGTATGATGGATTTTGACAGTTTGAATTCATGTCGATGAACAGGCGCTTACGTACATGGAACATCGAGATTGTCGACGTTTAAAGAAATTGGCATAACTTTCGCATATGGTGTCCGTTTGCGCCCATAACCCCCCACATTTTGAAAAGCTCTCAATGATTCTAAATGAACTCACAACTTGATCGTGATGTATGATGGATTTTGGTAGTTTGAATTCGGGTAGAAGAACATGCGCTTGCGTACATGGAACGCTTGAATGGTCGACGTTCAAAGAAATTGGCATAACTTTCGCATACAGTGTCTGTTCTGGGGCTATAACACCATTTCGAAAAGCTCACGATGATTTTGAATGAACTCATTGCTTCACCATGACATATGATGGATTTTGGCAATTTGAATTTGTGCGGAAGAATAGGCGCTTGCATTCATGGAACGCTTGGATTGTCAAAGTTCGAAGAAATTGGCATAACTTTCGCATACGGTGTCCGTTTGGGCCCATAACCCCCCATATTTTGGAAAGCTCACGATGATTCTAAATGAACTAGCAACTTCGCTGTGTCATATGATGGATTTTGGCAGTTTGAATTCAGGTAGAAGAACAAGCACCTGCGTACATAGATTGTCGTCGTTTGAAGAAATTGGCATAACTTTCGCATACGGTGTCCATTTTTGGCCCATAACTCCCCCATTTTGGAAAGCTCATGACGATTCTGAGTGAACTCAAAGCTTCACTATATGGTGAATTTTGGCAGTTTGAATTCAGGTAGAAGAACACGCTTACATGGAAAGCTTGGATTGTCGACGTTCGAAGAAACTGGCATAACTTTCACATACGGTGTTCGTTTTTGGCCCATAAAACCATTTTGGAAAGATCAAGATGATTCTAAATGAACACATAGCCTTGCTATGATGTATGATGGATATTTTCAATTCAAATTAATGTGAAAGATCTGGCGCTTGCATACATGGAACGCTTAGATTGTCGACGTTCGAAGAAATTGGCATAACTTTTGCATACGGTGTCCGTTTTGGGCCCATAACAACGTTTCAAAAAGTTCACGATGATTCTGAGTAAACTTTTAGCTTCACCATGATGTATGTTGGATTTTGGTAGTTTGAATTCGTGTGGAAGAACAGGCGCTTGCGTACATGGAACACTAGGATTGTCGACGTTTGAAGAAATTGGAGTAACTTTTGCATACGGTGTCCGTTTTGGGGCCATAACCCCCCACGAAAAGTTCACGTTGATTTTGAATGAACTCATAGCTTCGCCTTAACATATGATGGATTTCGACAGTTTGAATTCGTGTGGAAGAATAGGCGTTTGCGTACATAGAACGTTGAGATTGTCGACGTTCAAAGAAATTGGCATAACTTTCGCATAATGTGTCCGTTTGCGCCCATAACCCCCAAAATTTGAGAAAGCTCACGATGATTTTGAGTGAACTGCCAGCTTCACCATGACGCATGATGGATTTTGGTAGTTTGAATTCGGGTAGAAGAACAGGCGCTTGCGTACAGGGAATGCTTGGATTGTTGATGTTCAAAGAAATTGGTATAAATTTCGCATACGGCGTCTGTTTTGGGGCTATAACACCATTTGGAAAAGCTCTCGATGATTTTGAATGAACTCATTGCTTCACCATGACATATGATGGATTTTGGCAGTTTGAATTCGTGTGGAAGAATAGGCGTTTGCGTGCATGGAATGCTTGTATTGTCGACGTTTGAAGAAATTGGCATAACTTTCGCATACAGTGTCCGTTTGGGCCCATAGCCCCCCACATTTCGAAAAGCTCACGATGATTCTGAATGAATTAGTAGCTTCCCTATGTCATATGATGGATTTTGGTAGTTTGAATTCGGGTAGAAGAACAAGCGCTTATGTACATGGAATGCATGGATTGTCGTCGTACGAAGAAATTGACATAACTTTTGCATACAGTGTCCATTTTCGACCCGTAACTCCCCCATTTCGAAAAGCTCACGATGATTCTGAATGAACTTGAAGCTTCACTGTATGATGGATTTTGGCAGTTTGAATTCGGGTAGAAGAACAGGCGCTTGCGTAAATGGAATACTTGGATTGTGGATGTTTGAAGAAATTAGCATAACTTTCGCATACGGTGTCCATTTTGGGCCAAGAACCCTCCACATTTCAAAAAGCTCACGATAATTCTGAAGGAACTCGTAGCGTGGCGGTGACGTGTGATGGATTTTGGCAGTTTCAATTCGTGTGGAGGAATAGGCACTTGTGTACATAGAACGCTAAAATTGTCAACGTTCGAAGAAATTGGCATAACTTTTGCATACGATGTCCATTTATGCCCATAATCCCCCACATTTCGAAAAGCTCACAATGATTCTAAATGAACTCCCCGCTTCACCGTGACTTATGATGGATTTTGGCAGTTTCAATTCGGGTAGAAGAACCGGCGCTTGCGTACATGGAATGCTTGGATTGTCGACGTTCCAAAAAATTGGCATAACTTTCGCATACGGTGTGTATTTAGGGGCTATAACACCATTTTTAAAAGCTCACGATGATTTTGAATGAACTCATTGCTTCACCATGACATTTGATGGATTTTGGCAGTTTGAATTCATGTGGAAGAATAGGCGCTTGCATGCATGGAACGCTTGGATTGTCGACGTTCGAAGAAATTGGCATAACTTTCACATACGATGTCTGTTTGGGCCCATAGCTCCCCACATTTCTAAAAGCTCACGACGATTTTGAATGCACTAGTAGATTCACTGTGTCATATGATGGATTTTGGTAGTTTGAATTCGGGTAGAAGAATAGGCGCTTGCGCACATGGAATGCTTGGATTGTCGTCGTTTGAAGAAATTGGCATAACTTTCGTGTACGGTATCAATTTTTGGCCAATAACTCTCCCATTTTGGAAAGGTCAGGATGATTTTGAGTGAACTTGAAGCTTCGTTGTATGATGGATTTGGCAGTTTGAATTCGGGTAGAAGAACAGGCGCTTGCGTAAATGGAACACTAGGATTATGGGCGTTCGAAGAAATTGGCATAATTTTCGCGTACGGTGTCCATTTTGGGCAAAGAACCCTCCACATTTTGAAAAGCTCACGAAGATTCTAAATGAACTCGTAGCTTCACCATGACGTATGATGGATTTTGGCAGATTGAATTCGTGTGGAAGAATAGGCGCTTGCGTACATGGAACGCTGAGATTGTCGACATTCGAAGAAATTGGCAAAACTCTCGCATATGGTGTCCATTTGCCCCCATAACCCCCCACATTTCGAAAAGTTCACGATGATTTTGAATGAACTCCCAACTTCACTGTGACGTATGATGGATTTTGGCAATTCGAATTCTGGTAGAAGAACAGGTGCTTGCGTACATGGAGCGCTTGGATTGTCGACGTTCCAAGAAATTGACATAACTTTCCCATACGTATCTGTTTTGAGGTTATAACATCATTTTGAAAAGGTCACTATGATTTTGAATGAACTCATTGCTTCACCATGACATATGATGGATTTTAGCAGTTTGAATTTGGGAAGAAGAACAGGCGCTTGCGTACATGGAACGCTTGGATTGTCGTCATTCGAAGAAATTGGCATAAGTTTCGCATACGGTATCCATTTTTGGCCCATAACTCCCCCATTTTGGAAAGCTCATGATGATTCTGAATGAACTTGAAGCTTCTTCGTATGATGAATTTTGGCAGTTTGAATTCAGGTAGAAGAACAAGCGCTTTCGTACATGGAATGCATGGATTGAGGACTTTGAAAGAAATTGGCTTAACTTTCATATACAGTGTCCATTTCGAGGTTATAACTCCATTTTGAAAAGCTCACGATGATTTTAAATGAACTCATTGCTTCACCATGACATATGATGGATTTTAGCAGTTTGAATTCGTGTGGCAGAATAGGCGCTTGCATGCATAGAATGCTTGGATTGTCGACGTTCGAAGAAATTGGCATAACTTTCGCAGACAGTGTCCGTTTGGGCCCATAGCCCCAACATTTCAAAAAGCTCATGATGATTCTAAATGAACTAGTAGCATCACTGTGTCATATGATGGATTTTTGCAGTTTGAATTTGGGTAGAAGAACAAGCACTTGCATACACGAAACACTTGGATTGTTGTCGTTCGAAGAAATTGGCATAACTTTCGCATACAGTGTCCATTTTTGGCCAATAACTCCTCAATTTCGAAAAGCTCATGACGAATCTGAATGAACTCGAAGCTTCACCATATGATGGATTTTGGCAATTTGAATTTGGGTAGAAGAATAGGCGCTTGCATGTATAGAATGCTGAGATTGTCGACGTTCGAAGAAATTGACGTAACTTTCGCATACGGTGTTCGTTTGTGCCCATAACCGTCCACATTTCGAAAAGCTCACAATGAATCTGAATGAACTCCCTGCTTCACCGTGACATATGAAGGATTTTGGCAGTTTGAATTCGGGTAGAAGAACAGGTGCTTACGTACATAGAATGCTTAGATTGTCGACGTTCAAAAAAATTGGCATAACTTTCGCATACAGTGTCTATTTTGGGGCTATAACACCATTTTTAAAAGGTCATGATGATTTTGAATGAGCTCATTGCTTCACCATGACATATGACGGATTTTAGCAGTTTGAATTCATGCGGAAGAATAGGTGCTTGCGTGCATGGAATGCTTGGATTGTCAATGTTCGAAGAAATTAGCATAACTTTTGTATACGGTGTCCGTTTGGGCCCATAGACCCCCCCCCCCCACATTTTGAAAAGCTCATGACGATTCTGAATGAACTAGTCGCTTCGCTGTGTCATATGATGGATATTGCCAGTTTTAATTTGGGTGGAAGAATAAGCACTTGCGTACATGGAACATTTGGATTGCCGTCGTTCGAAGAAATTAGCACAACTTTCGCATACGGTGTCCATTTTTGGCCCATAACTTGCCCATTTCGGAAAGCCCATGATGATTATGAATGAACTTGAAGGTTCGTCGTATGATGGATTTTGGTAGTTTGAATTTGGGTAGAAGAACAGGCGCTTGTGTACATGGAATGCTTAGATTGTGGACGTTCGAAGAAATTGGCATAACTTTCGCATACGGTGCTCATTTTAGGCCAAGAACCCCCTACATTTCGAAAAGCTCATGTTGATTTTGAATGAACTCGTGGCTTCACCATGACGTATGATGGATTTTGGTAGTTTGAATTCGTGTGGAAGATCAGGCGCTTGCGTACATGAAACGCTGAGATTGTCGACGTTTGAAGAAATTGGCAAAAGTTTCGCATACGGTGTCCATTTGCGCCCATAACCCCTCACATTTTGGAAAGCTCACGATGATTTTGAATGAACTCCCAGCTTCATCGTGATGTATGAGGGATTTTGGCAGTTCGAATTCGAGTAGAAGAATAGGCGCTTTCCTACATGGAGCGCTTGGATTGTCGACGTTCTAAAAAATTGGCATGACTTTCGCATACGGTGTGTGTTTTGGTGCTATAACACCATTTTGAAAATTTCATGATGATTTTGAATGAACTCATACTTTACCATGACATATGATGGATTTTAGCAGTTTGAATTCATGTGGAAGAATAGGCGCTTGCGTTCATGTAACGCTTGGATTGTCGACGTTTGAAGAAATTAGTATAACTTTCTCATATGGTGTCCGTTTGGGCCCATAGCCCCCTACATTTCGGAATGCTCACGATGATTTTGAATGAACTAGTAGCTTCGCTGTGTCATATGATGGACTTTGGCAGTTTGAATTTGGGTAGAAGAACAGGCGCTTGCGTACATGGAACCCTTGGATTGTCATCGTTCGAAGAAATTGGCATAACTTTCGCATATGGTGTCCATTTTTGGCCCATAAGTCCCCATTTCAAAAAGTTCATGATGATTTTGAATAAACTTGAAGCTTTGTCATATGATGGATTTTGGCAGTTTGAATTCGAGTAGAAGAACAGGCGCTTGCATACACAGAACGCTTGGATTGTGGACGTTCGAAGAAATTGGCATAACTTTCGTACACGGTGTCCCCCCCATTTCGAAAAGCTCACGACGATTCTGAATGAACTCCTAGCTTCGCCATAACATATGATGGATTTTAGCAGTTTGAATTCGTATGGAAGAATAGGCGCTTGCGTACATGGAATGATGAGATTGTCGACGTACGAAGAAATTGGCAAAACTTCGCATGCGGTGTCCATTTGCGCCCATAACCCCCCACATTTCGAAAAGCTCACTATGATTCTGAATGAACTCCCAGCATCACCATGACGTATGATGGATTTTGGCGATTCGAATTCGGGTAGAAGAGCAAGCACTTGCGTACATGAAGCGTTTGAATTGTCAACGTTCTAAGAAGTTGGCATAACTTTCGTATACGGTGCCTATTTTTGGGCTATAACACCATTTTGAAAAGCTCACGATGATTTTTAATTAACTCATTGCTTCACCATGACATATGATAGATTTTCGTAGTTTGAATTCGTGTGGAAGAATGGGCACTTGCGTGCATGGAACGCCTGAATTGTCGACATTCGAAGAAATTGGCATAACTTTCGCATATGGTGTCCGTTTGGGCCCATAGCCCCTCACATTTTGAAAAGCTCACGACGATTCTGAATGAACTAATAGCTTCGCTGTGTCATATGATGGATTTTGACAGTTTGAATTTGGGTAGATAAATAGCGCTTGCGTACATGGAATGCTTGGATTGTCGTCGTTCGAAGAAATAGGCATAACTTTCGCATACGGTGTCCATTTTTGGCCCATAACTCCCCATTTCAGAAAGTTCACGACGATTCTGAATGAACTCGAAGCTTCGTCATACGATGAATTTTGGCAGTTTGAATTTGGGTAGAAGAACAGGCGCTTGCGTACATAGAAAACTTGGATTGTCGACGTTCGAAGAAATTGGAATAACTTTCGCATACGATGTCTGTTTTGGACCCATAAAACCATTTTAAAAAGCTCACGATGATTCTGAATGAGCAGATAGCTTCGCCATGATGTATAATGGATTTTGGTAATTTAAATTCATGTGGAAGAACTGGCACTTGCATACATGGAAATCTTAGATTGTCGATGTTCGAAGAAATTGGCATACCTTTCGCATACGGTATCCGTTTTGGGTCCATAACAACATTTCGAAAAGCTCACGATGATTTTGATTGAACTTGTAGCTTCACCGTGATCTATGTTGGATTTTAGCAGTTTGAATTTGTGTGGAAGAATAGGCGGTTGCGTACATGAACGCTTGGATTGTCGATGTTCGAAGAAATTGGCATAACTTTTGCATACAATGTCTGTTTTGGGGCCATAACACCATTTTGGAAAGCTCACAATGATTTTAAATGAACTCATAGCTTCAACCTGACATATGATGGATTTGGCAGTTTTAATTCATGTGAAAGAATAGGCGCTTGCGTACATAGAACGCTTGGATTGTTGACGTTCGAAGAAATTAGCATAACTTTTGCATATAATGTCCATTTTGGGCCCATAACCCCCCACATTTTGAAAAGCTCACGACAATTCAGAATGAACTTATAGGTTTGCCGTGACGTATGATGGATTTTAGCAGTTTTGAATTCGTGTGGAAGAACAGGTGCTTGTGTACATGGAACGCTTGGATTGTCGACGTTCGAAGAAATTGGCATAACTTTTGCATACGGTATCCGTTTTGGGGCCATAACACCATTTTGGAAAGCTCATGATGATTTTGAATGAACTCATAGCTTCACCATGATGTATGATGGATTTTGGCAGTTTGCGTACATCGAACAACTAAGATTGTTGACGTTCGAAAAAATTGGCATAACTTTTGAATTCGGTGTCTGTTTGGACCCATAACCTCCCACATTTTGGGAAGCTCATGATGTTTCTGAATGAACTCGTTGCTTCATCATGATGTATGGTGGATTTCGACAGTTTGAATCTGCGTAGAAAAACAGGCGTGTGCGCATATGGAACGCTTGGATTGTCAACGTTCGAAAAAATTTGCATAACTTTCATATACGATGTCCATTTTGGGCCCATAATATCATTTTCAAAATCTCATGATGATTTTGAATGAACTTGAAGCTTCACCGTGCCGTATGATGGATTTTGGCAGTTTGAATTCATGGGGAAGAACAGGCGCTTGCGTACATGGAATGCTTGGATTGTCTACGTTCGAAGACATTGGCATAACTTTCGTATAAGGAGTTCATTTTGAACCCATAACACCATTTCAGAAAGCTCACGATGACTTTGAATGAACTCCTAGCTTCATCGTGACGTATGATGGATTTTAGCATTTTGAATTCGCGTGGAAGAGCAAGCGCTTGCGTACATGGAATGCTTGGATTGTCGACATTCGAAGAAATTGTCATAACTTCCGCATACGGTGTCCATTTTGGGCCCATAACCCCCACATGCTGAAAAGCTCACGACAATTCTAAATGAACTTGCAGCTTCGCCATGACATATGATGGATTTTGGCAGTTTGAATTTGGGTAGAAGAACAGGCGCTTAAGTACATGGAACGCTTTGATTGTCGACTTTCGAAGAAATTGGTATAACTTTTGCATACGGTGTCTGTTTTAGGGCTATAACACCATTTTGAAAAGCTCACGATGAATTGGAATTTGTGTGGAAGATAGACGCTTGCGTAAATGGGACGCTTGGATTGTCAAGGTTCGAAGAAATGGGTATATCTTTCGCATACAGTGTCCATTTTTTACCCATAATCCCCCACATTTGGAATGCTCATGACGATTTTGAATGAACTCGTAGCTACGTTATGACGTATGATGGATTTTGGAAGTTTGAATATGAGTAGAAGAATAGGCACTTCCATACATGGGATGCTTGGATTGTCGATGTTCGAAGAAATGGGTATAACTTTCGCATACAGTGTCCATTTTTAGCCCATAACCCACCACATTTCAAAAAGCTCATGACGATTCTAAATGAACTCATAGTTTCATCGTGACGTATGATAGATTTTGGTAGTTTGAATTCGTATGGAAGAACAGGCACTTGCGTACATGAAATGTCGATATTGTCGAGTTCGAAGAAATTTGCATAACTTTCACATACGGTGTCCATTTGGGCCCGTGACGCACACATTTCGAAAAGCTCACGACATTTTTCAATGAACTCACAGCTTCGCCGTGATGTACAATGGATTTTGGCAGTTTGAATTTGGGTAGAAGAACAGGCACTTTCGTACATGGAACGCTTAGATTGTCGACATTCGAAGAAAATTGGCATAACTTTTGCATACGGTGTCCGTTTTAGTTCCATAAAACCATTTTGGAAAGATCACAATTATTCTCAATGAACATATAGCTTCACCATGATGTATGATGGATTTTTTCAATTTAAATTCATGTGGAAGAATAGGTGCTTGCGTACATGGAACGCTTAGATTGTCGACGTTCGAAGAAATTGGCATAACTTTCGCATACGGTGTCTGTTTTAGTCCCATAAAATCGTTTCGAAAAGCTCACGACGATTTTGAATGAACATATAGCTTCGCCATGATGTATGATGGATTTTTACATTTTGAATTCACGTGGAAGAGCAGGCGCTTGTGTACATGGAACGCTTGAATTGTGAACGTTCGAAGAAATTGGAATAACTTTCGCATACGGTATCCATTTTGGGCCCATAACCCCCCACATTTCAAAAAGCTCATGACGATTCTGAATGAACCTGTAGCTTTGCTATGACGTATGATGCATTTTCGTAGTTTGAATTCAGGGAGAAGAATAGACGCTTGCGTACATGAAACGCCTGAATTGTCGACGTTCGAAGAAATTGGCATAACTTTTAAATACGTTGTCCGTTTTGGGGCCATAACACCATTTTGGAAAGCTCACGATGATTTTGAATGAACTCATAGCTTCGCTATGATAGATGATGAATTTTGGCAGTTTGAATTCATGTGGACGAATAGGCGCTTGCGTACATGGAACGCTGAGATTGTCGACGTTCAAAAAAATTGGCATAACTTTTGCATAAGGTGTCATTTGGGCCCATAACCCCATATTTTGTGAAGCTCACGACATTTTTGAATGAACTCTTAGCTTCGTCATGACATATGATGGATTTCAAATGTTTGAATTCGAGTAGAAGATTAGGCGCTTGAGTATATGGAACGCTAAGATTGTCGACGTTCGAAAAATTTGGCATAACTTTCGAATACGATATCCGTTTTAGGCCCATAACATTGATTCAAAAATCTCATGACGATTCGGAATGAACTTGTAGCTTCACCGTGTCATTTGATGGGTTTTGACAGTTTGAATTTGTGTGGAAGAACAGGTGCTTGCATATATGGAATGCTTGGATTGTCGACGTTCGAAGAAATTTGCATAACTTTCGTATACGATGTCCGTTTTGGACCCATAACACCATTTCGAAAAGCTCATGATGATTTTGAATGAACTCATAGCTTCTACATGATATATGATGGATTTTAGCATTTTAAATTCGTGTGGAAGAGCAGGCGCTTGCGTACATGAAACCTTGGATTGTCGACGTTAGAAGAATTTGGCATAACTTTCACATATGGTGTCCATTTTGGGCCCATGACCCCCCACATTTTGAAAAGTTCACGATGATTTTGAATGAACTCATAGCTTTGGCATGACGTATGATGGATTTTGGTAGTTTGAATTCCGATAGAGGAACAGGCACTTACGTACATGGAATGCTTTGATTGTCGACGTTCGAAGAAATTGGCATGACTTTTGCATACGGTGTCTATTTTGGGGCCATAACACCATTTCAAAAAGCTCACGATGATTTGGAATGAACTTATAGCTTCGCCATGACATGTAATGGATTTTGGCAGTTTGTATTTGTGTGGATGATAGGAGCTTGCGTATATGGAACGCTTGGATTGTCATTGTTCGAAGAAATGGACCTAACTTTCGCATATAGTGTCCATTTTTAGCCTATAACCCCCCAAATTTTGAAAGCTCATGACGATTCTGAATGAACTCATAGCTTCACTATGATGTAGGATGGATTTTGGTAGGTTGAATTTGGGTAGAAAAACATGCGCTTGCATACATGGAATGCTTGGATTGTCGACGTTCGAAGAAATTGGCATAACTTTCGCATACGGTGTCCATTTTGAGCCCATAACCCCCTACATTTTGAAAAGCTCACGACGATTCTGAATGAACTCACAGCTTGGCCATGACGTATGACGAATTTTGGCAATTTGAATTTTGGTAGAAGAACAGGCACTTGCGCATATGGAAAGCTTGGATTGTCGACGTTTGAAGAAATTTGGCATAACTTTCGCGTACGGTGTCCGATTTGGTTCCATAAAACCATTTTGCAAAGATCACGATTATTCTGAATGAGTATATAGCTTTGCCATGAAGTATGATGGATTGTTGCAATTAAAATTCATGTGGAAGAATAGGGGCTTGCCTACATGGAATGCCTGGATTGTCGACCTTTGAAGAAATTTGCATAACTTTAACATATGGTATCCATTTTGTTCCCATAAAATCGTTTCGAAAAGCTCAAGATGATTTTGAATGAACTGTAGCTTCACCATGATGTATGATGGATTTTGACAGTTTGAATTCATGTGGAAGATCAGGCGCTTGCGTACATGGAACGCTTGGATTGTCGACGTTCGAAGAAATTAACTTAACTTTCACATACGGTGTCCGTTTTAGACCCATAACACCATTTCGAAAAGCTTACGATGAATGAACTCATAGCTTCTACATGATGTATGATGGGTTTTAGCATTTTGAATTCGTGTTGAAGAGCAGACGCTTGCGTACATGGAACGTTTGGATTGTCGACGTTTGAAGAAATTGGCATAACTTTCGCATACGGTATCCGTTTGGGCCACAACCCCCACATTTCGGAAAGCTCTCGATGATTTTGACTGAACTCGCAGCTTCACTATAACGTATCATGGATTTCAACAATTTGGATTTGGGTAGAAGAACAGGCACTTGTGTACATGGAATGCTTAGATTATCGACGTTCGAAGAAAATTGGCATAACTTTCGTATATGGTGTCCGTTTGGGTTTCGTAAAACCATTTCAAAAAGTTCACGATGATTTTGAATGAACGTATAGCTTCACCATGATGTATGATGGATTTTGGCATTTTGAATTCGTGTGGAAGAGCAGGCGCTTGCTTAAATAGAATGCTTAGATTGTCGACGTTCGAAGAAATTGGCATAACTTTCGCATACGGTGTCCATTTTGGGCCCATAACCCCCCACATTTTGAAATGCTCATGATGATTCTGATTGAACTTGTAGCTTCACTATGACATATGATGGATTTTTTCAGTTTGAATTCGAGTTGAAGAACAGGTGTTTGCGTACATGGAACGCTTGGATTGTCGACGTTCGAAGAAAGTGGCATAATTTTTGCATATGGTGCCATTTTGAGGCCATAAAACCATTTCGGAAAGCTCACAACGTTTCTGAATGAACTTATAACTTTGCCACGACATATAATAGATTTTAGCAGTTTGAATTCGTGTGGAAGAATAGGCGCTTGCGAACATAGAACGCTTCGATTGTCGACGTTTGAAGAAATGGGCATAACTTTCACATACAATGTCCCATAACCCCCACATTTTAGAAAGCTCACAATGATTTTGAATGAACTCATAGTTTCATTGTGACCTATAATGGATTTTGGCAGTTTTAATTCGTGTGGAAGAACAGGCACTTGCGTACGTGGAATGTTGAGATTGTCGATTATGAATTAACTCACGACGATTATGAATTAACTCAAAGCTTCACCGTGACGTATGACAGATTTCAAAAGTTTGAATTTGGGTAGAAGAACAGGCATTTACGTACATGGAACGCTTGGATTGTCGACGTTCGAAGAAAATTGGCATAACTTTCACATACGGTATCCATTTTTGGCCCATAACTCCCCCATTTCGAAAAGCTCGCAATGATTCTGAACGAATTCAAAGCTTCACCATGATGTATGATGGATTTTGACAATTTGAATCCAGGTCGAAGAACAGGTGCATGCGTACATGGAATGCTTGGATTATCAATGTTTAAGAAATTGGCATAACTTTCGCATACGGTATCTATTTTGGGCCCATGATACCATTTTGGAAAGCTCAGGATGATTCTAAATGAGCACATAGCTTCACCATGATGTATGATGGATTTTACCCATTTAAATTCATGTGGAAGTATTGGCGCTTGCGTACATGGAACTCTTGGATTGTCGACATTCGAAGAAATTGGCATAACTTTCGCATACGGTGTCCATTTTGGACCCATAACATCATTTTGAAAAGCTCACGATGATTACGAATGAACTTGCAACTTCATCATGACTTATGTTGGATTTTTCTAGTTTGAATTCGTGTGGAAGAATAGGCGCTTGCATACCTGGAACGTTTGGATTGTCGACGTTCAAAGAAATTAGCATAACTTTTGTATACGGTGTCCGTTTTGGGGCCAAAACACTATTTCAGAAAGTTCACGACGATTCTGAATGAACTCATAGCTTTGCCATGACATATGATAGATTTTGGTAGTTTGAATTCGTGCGAAAAAATAGGTGCTTGCGTACATGGAACGCTTAGATTGTCGACGTTCGAAGAAATTAGCATAACTTTCGCATACAGTGTCCATTTTGGGACCAAAATACCCCACATTTCGAAAAGCTCACGACGATTCTGAATGAACTCGTAGCTTTGTGGTGACATATGATGGATTTAGGCAGTTTGAATTCATGTGGAAGAACAGGCTCTTGTGTACATGGAACGCTGTGATTATCGACATTCGATGAAATTGGCCTAACTTTCGCATATGGTGTCCATTTGGGCCCATAACTCCCCACATTTCGGAAAGCTCATGATGATTCTGAATGAACTCACAGCTTCATCATAACGTATGATGGATTTGGCAGTTTGAATTCGGGTAAAAGAATAGGCACTTGCGTACATGGATTGCTTAGATTGTCGACGTTCGAAGAAATTGGCATAACTTTTGCATACGGTGTTCGTTTTGGGGCCATAACACCATTTCAGAAAGCGAACGATGATTTTGAATGAACTAATTGGTTCTCCCTAACATATGATGGATTTTGGTAATTTGAATTCGTGTGGAAGAATAGGCGCTTGCGTACATGGAACGCTTGGATTGTGGACGTTCGAAAAAATTGGCATAACTTTCGCAGACGGTGTCCATTTTGGGCCCATAACCCCCTACATTTCAAAAAGCTCATGCCAATTCTGAATGAACTCATAGCTTCACCGTGACGTATGATGGATTTTAGCAATTTGAATTTGTGTGGAAGAATAGGCGCTTGCATACGTGGAATGCTGAGATTGTTGACATTCGAAGAAATTGTCATAACTTTCGCATACGGTTTCCGTTTGGGCCCATAACCTCCCACACTTTGGAAAGCTCACGACGATTCTAAATGAACTTGTAGCTTCACCATGACGTATGATGGATTTTAACAGTTTGAATTCGGGTAGAAAAATAGGCGCTTACGTTTATGGAATGCTTTAATTGTCGAATTTCAATTCGCATAACTTTTGCATACGATGTCTGTTTTGGGGCCATAACACCATTTTGAAAATATCATGACAATTTGGAATGAACTCATAGCTTTGCCATAACATATAATGGATTTTGGCAGTTTAAATTTGTGTGGAAGATAGGTGCTTGCGTAAATGGAACGCTTGGATTGTCGACGTTCGAAGAAATGGGCATAACTTTCGCATTCAGTGTCCATTTTTGGCCCATAACCCCCCACATTTTGGAAAGCTCACGACGATTCTGAATGACCTCGCAGCTTCACTATGATGTATGATGGATTTTGGCAGTTTGAATTTGGATAGAAGAATAAGTGCTTACGTACATTGAACGCTTGGATTGTCGACGTTTGAAGAAATGGGCATAACTTTCGAACAGTGTCCATTTTTGGCCCATAACCCCCCACATTTCGAAAAGCTCGCAATGATTTTGAATGAACTCGTAGCTTCGCTATGACATAGATGGATTTTGGTAGTTCGAATTCAGGTAGAAGTACAGGCGTTTGCGTACATGAAACGCTTGGATTGTCGATGTTTGAAGAAATTGGCATAACTTTTGCATACAGTGTCCATTTTGGAGGCTATAACATCGTTTCGGAAAGCTCACGATGATTTTAAATGAACTCATAGCTTCATCATGACATATAATGGATTTTGGCTGTTTGAATTTGTTTGGAAGAATGGGCACTTGCGTACATGGAATGCTTGGATTGTCGACGTTCGAAGAAATGGGCATAACTTTCGCATACAGTGTCCATTTTTTGCCCATAACCCCAACATTTCATAAAGCTCACGATGATTCTAAATGAACTCGCAGCTTCGCTATGATGTATGATGAATTTTGGCAATTTCAATTCGGGTAGAAGAACAGGTGCTTGCGTACACGAAATGCTTGGATTGTCGACATTCGAAGAAATTAGTATAACTTTTGCATACGGTGCCCATTTTGGGGCCTTAAGACCATTTCGAAAAGCTTACAATGATTCTAAAAGAACTCATTGCTTCACCATGACTAATGGATTTTGGCAATTTGAATTCATGTGGAAGAATAGGCGCTTGTGTACATGGAAAGATTAGATTCTCGAAGTTCGAAGAATTGGGCATAACTTTCGCATACGGTATCCATTTTGGGTCCATAACCCCCCACATTTTGGAAAGCTCATGATGATTCTGAATGAACTCGTAGCTTCATCGTGATGTATGATGCATTTTGGCAGTTTGAATTCGTGTGAAAGAACAAGCACTTGCGTATATGGAACGTTGAGATTGTCGACGTTTGAAGAAATTGGCATAACTTTCGCATACGGTGTCCATTTTAGTCCCATAAAATTGTTTCGAAATGCACACGATGATTCTAAATGAACTCATAGCTTTGCTGTGATGTATGATAGATTTTGGCAGATTGAATTCATGTGAAAGAATAGGCGCTTGTGTACATGGAATGCTTGGATTGTCAACGTTCGAAGAAATTGGCATAACTTTCGCATACGGTGTCCGTTTTAGACCCATAACACAATTTCGAAAAGCTCCCGATGATTTTAAATGAACTCAAAGCTTCTACATAATGTATGATGGATTTTGGCATTTTGAATTTGTGTGGAAGAGCTGGCGCTTGCGTACATGGGACGTTTAGATTGTCGACGTTAGAAGAAATTGGCAAAACTTTCGCATACGGTGCCCATTTTGGGCCCATAACCCCCCACATTTCAAAAAGTTCACGACGATTCTGAATGAACTTGTAGCTTCACCATGATGTATGATGGATTTTGGCAGTTTGAATTCGGGTAGAAAAACAGGCGCTTGCGTACATGGAACGCTTGGATTGTCGACGTTCGAAGAAATTAGCATAACTTTTAGATACGGTGCCGGTTTTGGGGCCATAAAACCATTTTGAAAAGCTCACAATGATTCTGAATGAGCTCATAGCTTTACCATGACATATAATGGATTCTTCATAGTTTGAATTCGTGTGGAAGAATAGGCTTTGGCGTACATGGAACACTTGAATTGTCGACGTTCGAATAAATGGGCATAACTTTCGCATACGGTGTCCATTTTTAGCCCATAACCCCCCACATTTTGAAAAGCTCAAGACGATTCTAAATGAGCTTATAGCTTCATTATGATGTATGATGGATTTTAGCAGTTTGAATTTGTGTGGAAGAACAGGCGCTTGCGTACATGGAATGATGAGATTGTCAACGTTCAAAGAAATTGGCATAACTTTTGTATACGGTGTCCGTTTGGGCCCATTACCTACACATTTCAGAAAACTCACAATGACTTTGAATGAACTCACATCTTTGTCGTAACGTATGATGAATTTCGATAGTTTGAATTTGGATAGAAGATCAGGCTTTTGCATACATGAGACGCTTGGATTGTCGACGTACGATGAAAAGTTGCATAACCATACAGTGTCCGTTTTGGTTCTACAAAAGCATTTCAGAAAGCTCATGATGATTCTAAATGAACATATAGCTTTGCTATGATATATGATGGATTTTGGGAATTTAAATTCCTGTGGAGGAACAGGCGCTTACGTACATGGAACGCTTGGATTGTCGACGTTCGAAGAAATTGGCATAACTTTCGCATACGATGTCCGTTTTGGTCCCATAAAATTATTTCAAAAAGCTCACAACAATTTTGAATGAACTCGTAGCTTCATTGTGATGTATGATGGATTTTGACATTTTGAATTCATGTGAAAGAATAGGCGCTTGCATACATAGGACGCTTAGATTGTCGACGTTCGAAGAAATTGGCATAACGTTCACATACAGTGTCCATTTTGGTTTTGTAAAACCATTTTGGAATGCTCACGATGATTCTGAATGAACATATAGCTTCACCATGATGTACGATGGATTTTGGCAATTTAAATTCATGTGGAAGAACATGCGCTTACGTACATGGAATGCTTAGATTGTCGACTTTCGAAGAAATTGCCATAACTTTCGCATATGGTGTCCATTTTGGGCCCATAACCCCCCACATTTCGAAAAGCCCATGATGATTTTGAATGAACTTGTAGCTTCTCCATGATGTATGATGGATTTTGGCATTTTGAATTTGGGTAGAAGAACAGGCACTTGCGTACATGGAATGCTTGGATTGTCTACGTTCGAAGAAATAGGCATAACTTTTGCATACGGTGTCCTTTTTGGGGCCATAAAACCATTTCGAAAAGCTCACAACAATTATGAATGAACTCATAGCTTCTCCATGATGTATCACAGATTTTGGCCATTTGAATTTGGGTAGAAGAATAGGCACTTGCGTACATGGAACGCTTGGATCGTCGACGTTCGAAGAAATTAGCATAACTTTTGGATACGGTGCCCGTTTTGGGGCTCTGAAAC
Source organism: Olea europaea var. sylvestris (assembly GCF_002742605.1). Lineage (NCBI taxonomy): Eukaryota > Viridiplantae > Streptophyta > Magnoliopsida > Lamiales > Oleaceae > Olea > Olea europaea. The sequence continues at coordinate 9,110,851 of NC_036237.1, forward strand.
CATTTTGGAAAGCTCACAATGATTCTGAATGAACTCATAACTTTTTCATGACATATAATGTATTTGGTAGTTTGAATTTATGTGGAATAATAGGCGCCTATATACATGGAACGCTTGGATTGTCGACGTTCGAAGAAATGGGCATAACATTCGCATAAGGTGTCCATTTTTGGCCTATAACCCCCCACATTTCAGAAAGCTCATGATGATTCTAAATGACCTCGTAGCTTCATCATGACGTACGATGGATTTTGGCAATTTCAATTCGTGTAGAAGAACATGTGCTTGCGTACATGGAACGCTAAGATTGTCCAAGTTCGAAGAAATTGGCATAACTTTTACATACGGTGTCCGTTTGGGCCCATAACCCACACATTTCGGAAAGCTCGCGATGATTTTGAATGAACTCACAGCTTCACGGTGATGTATGACAAATTTGGGCAGTTTGAATTTGGGTAGAAGAACAGGATCTTACATACATGGAAGGCTTAGATTGTCGACGTACGAAGAAAATTGGCATAACTTTCGCATACGGTGTCCGTTTTGGTTCCAAAAAACCATTTCAGAAAGCTCACAATGATAACGAATGAACATATAGCTTTGCCATGATATATGATTGATTTTTCCAATTTAAATTCATGTGGAAGAACAAGCGCTTGCGTACATGGAATGCTTGGATTATCGACGTTTGAAGAAATTGGCACGACTTTTGCATACAGTGTCCATTTGGGTCCCATAAAATTGTTTCGAAAAGCTAGCTTCGTCATGATGTATGATGGATTTTGATAGTTTAAATTTGAGTGGAAGACCAGGCGCTTGTGTACATGGAATGCTAGGATTGTCGACGTTCAAAGAAATTGGCGTAACTTTCGTATACGGTGTCCGTTTTTGACCCATAACACTATTTCGAAAAGCTCATGATGATTTTGAATAAACTCATAGCTTCTACATGATGTATGATGGATTTTTATATTTTGAATTCATGTGAAAGACCAGGCACTTGCGTATATGGGACGCTTAGATTGTCGATGTTCGAAGAAATTGGCATAACTTTCGCATACGGTGTCCGTTTTGGCCAATAACCCCCATATTTCCGAAACATACGATGATTTTGAATGAACTCATAGCTTCTTCGTGACGTATGATGGATTTCATTAGTTTGAATTCAGGTAGAATACAAGGCACTTGCGTACATAGAACGCTTGGATTGTCGACGTTCGAAGAAAATTGGCATAACTTTCAAATACGGTGTCCGTTTTGGTTTCCTAAAACCATTTTGGAATGCTCACGATGATTCTAAATGAACATATAGCTTCACCATGATATATGACGGATTTTGGCAATTTAAATTCATGTGGAAGAATAGGCGCTTGCGTACATGGAACACTTGGATTGTTAATGTTCGAAGAGATTGGCATAACTTTTGCATACAGTGTCCATTTTGGGCCCATAACCTCCCACATTTTGAAAAGCTCATGATGATTTTGAATGAACTTGTAGCTTCATCATGACGTATAATGGATTTTGGCAGCTTGAATTCAGGTAGAAGAACAGGCACTTGCGTACATGGAACGCTTGGATTGTCGACGTTCGAAGAAATAGGCATACCTTTTACATACGATGCCCATTTTGGGGGCATAAAACCATTTCAAAAAGCTCACAACGATTATGAATGAACTCATAGCTTTACCATGACGTATGATGGATTTTAGTAGTTTGAATTAGGGTAGAAGAATAGGCGCTTGCCTACATGGAACGCTTGGATTGTCGATGTTTGAAGAAATTGGCAGAACTTTTGCATACGGTGCCCGTTTTGGAGCCATAAAACCATTTCAGAAAGCTCTCAACGATTCTGAATGAACTCATAGCTTCATCATGACATATAATGCATTTTGGCAGTTTGAATTCGTGTGGAAGAACAGGTGCTTGCATACATGGAACGCTTGGATTGTCGATATTCGAAGAAATTACCATAACTTTCGTATATGGTGTCCATTTTGGGCCTATAACCCCCCACATTTCAAAAAGCTCACGACGATTCTGAATGAACTTGTAGCTTTGCCATGACGTAAGATGGATTTTGGCAGTTTGAATTCGGGTAGAAGAACCGACGCTTGTGTATATGGAGCGCTTGGATTGTCGACGTTCAAAGAAATTAGCATAACTTTTGGATAAGGTGCCCGTTTTGGGGCCATAAAACCATTTCAAAAAGATCAAAATGATTCTAAATGAACTCATAGCTTCACCATGACATATAATGGATTTTGGCAGTTTGAGTTCATGTGCAAGAATAGGGGCTTGCTTACATGGAATTATTGAATTGTCGACGTTCGAAAAAATGGGCATAACTTTCACATAGAGTGTCCATTTTTGGTCCATAACCCCCCACATTTTGAAAAGCTCACAATGATTCTGAATGAACTCGTAGCTTCATCGTGACGTATGAAGGATTTTAGCAGTTTAAATTCGTGTGGAAGAACAGGTGCTTGCGTAAATGGAACGCTGAGATTGTCGACGTTCAAAGAAATTGGCATAACTTTCACATACGGTGTCTGTTTGGGCCCATAACCAACACATTTCAGAATGCTCATGACAATTTTGAGTGTACTAACAGCTTTACCATGACGTATGATGGATTTCAACAGTTTGAATTTAGGTAGAAGAACAGACTCTTGCGTACATGGAAGGCTTGGATTGTCGACGTTCGAAGAAAATTAGCATAACCTTCGCATATAGTGTCCATTTTTGTTCCATAAAACCATTTTGAAAAGCTCACGATGATTCTGAATGAACATATAGCTTTGCCATGATTTTCACAATTTAAATTCATGTGGAAGAACAGGCGCTTGTGTACATAGAACGCTTAGATTGTTGACGCTCGAAGAAATTGGCATAACTTTCACATACGGTGTCTGTTTTGGTCCCATAACCCCCACATTTTGAAAACCTCATGATGATTTTGAATGAACTCACAGCTTCATTGTGACATATGATGGATTTTGGCAGTATGAATTTGTGTGGAAGAACAGGCGCTTGCATACATGGAACGCTGAGATTGTCGATGTTTGAAGAAATTGGCATAATTTTCGCATACGGTGTCCTTTTGGTCCCATAATCCCCACATTTCGAAAAGCTCACGATGATTTTGAATGAATTCATAGCTTCACCGTGATGTATGATGGATTTTGGCAGTTTGAATTTGGGTAACAGAACAGGCACTTGCGTACATGGAACGCTTGGATTGTCGACATTCGAAGAAAATTGGCATAGCTTCACATACGGTGTCCGTTTTGGTTCCGTAAAACCATTTTGAAAAGCTTACAGTTATTTTGAATGAATGTATAGCTTTGGCATGATGTATGATGGATTTTAGCAATTAAAATTCTAGTGGAAGAACAGGCGCTTGCGTACATGGAACGCTTGGATTGTCGACGTTCGAAGAATTTACCATAACTTTCACATACGATGTCCATTTTGGGCCCATAACTCCCCACATTTTGAAAAGCTTATGATCATTTTGAATGAACTTGTAGCTTCATCATGAAGTATGATGGATTTTGACAATTTGAATTCGGGTAGAAGAGCAGGCGCTAACATACATGGAACGCTTGGATTGTCGACGTTCAAAGAAATTGGCAAAACTTTTACATACGGTGCCCGTTTTGGGGCCATAAGACCATTTCCGAAAGCTCACAACAATTTTGAATGAACTCATAGCTTTTCCATGACATATAAAGGTTTTGGGGCAGTCTGAATTCATGTGGAAAAATAGGCGCTTGCGAACATGGAATGCTTGGATTGTCGACGTTCAAAGAAGTGGGCATAACTTTTGTATATGGTGTCCTTTTTTGTCCCATAACCCCCCACATTTCAGAAAGCTCAAGATGGTTTGGAAGAACAGGCGCTTGCGTACATGGAATGCTGAGATTGTCGACGTTCGAAAGAAATTGGCATAACTTTTGCATATGATGTCCGTTTGGGCCCATAACCCCCACATTTCAGAGAGCTCATGATGATTTTGAATGATCTCGCAACTTCGCCATGACGTATGAAGGATTTAGGTAGTTTGAATTCAGGTAGAAGAATAGGCACTTGCGTACATGGAACGCTTGGATTGTTGACGTTTGAAGAAAATTGGCATAACTTTCGCATACGGTGTCCGTTTTAGTTCCATAAAACCATTTCAAAAAGCTTACGATGATTCTAAATGAAAATATAGCTTCACCATGATGTATGATGTATTTTGGTAAATTAAATTCATGTGGAAGAACAGGCGCTTGCGTACATAGAATGCTTGGATTGTCGACGTTCGAAGAAATTGGCATAACTTTCACATACGGTGTCCATTTTGGTCCCATAAAATAGTTTGGAAAAGCTCACGATGATTTTGAATGAACTCGTAGCTTTGCCATGATGTTTTGGTAGTCTGAATTCGTGTGGAAGAACAGGTGCTTGCGTACATGGAACGCTTGGATTGTCGACGTTTGAAGCAATTGGCATAACTTTCGCATACGGTGTCTGTTTTAGACCCATAACACCATTTCAAAAAGCTCACGATGATTTTGAATAAATTCATAGCTTCTACAAGATGTATGATAGATTTTGGCATTTTGAATTCGTGTGGAAGAGCATGCGCTTGTGTATATGGAACGCTTGGATTGTCGACATTCGAAGAAATTGGCATAACTTTCACATACGATGTCCATTTTGGGCCCATAACCCCCCACATTTTGAAAAGCTCATGACGATTCTGAATGAACTCATAGCTTCATCATGACGTATGATGGATTTTGACAGTTTGAATTCGTGTGGAAGAACAGGTGCTTGCGTACATGGAACGCAGAGATCTAGACGTTCAAAGAAATTGGCATAACTTTCGAATACGGTGTCCGTTTGGGCACATAACCCCCACATTTCGGAATGCTCACGACGATTTTGAATGAACTCACATCTTTGCTATGATGTATGATGATTTTGGGTAGTTTGAATTCGGGTAGAAGAACAGGCACTTGCGTACATGGAACACTTGGATTGTCGACGTTCGAAGAAAATTGGCATAACTTTTGCATACGGTGTCCGTTTTGGTTCTATAAAACCATTTCGGAAAGCTCACTACGATTTTGAATGAAAATATAGCTTCGCCATGATGTATGATAGATTTCGACAATTTAAATTCATGTGGAAGAACAGGCGCTTGCGTACATGGAACCTTGGACTGTCGACGTTCGAAGAAATTGCCATAACTTTCACATACAGTGACCGGTTTGGTCCCATAAAATTGTTTCCAAAAGCTCATGACGATTCTGAATGAACTTGTAGCTTCGCCATGATGTATGATGGATTTTAGTAGTTTGAATTCGTGTGGAAGAATAGGCACTTGCGTACATGGAATGCTTGGATTGTCGACGTTCAAAGAAATTGGCATAACTTTCGCATACGATGTCCATTTTGGGTCCATAACCCCCCACAATTCAAAAAGTTCATGAAAATTATAAATGAACTCGTAGTTTTTCCATGACGTATGATGGATTCTGGCAGTTTGAATTCGGGTAGAAGGACAGGCGCTTGCGTACATGGAACGTTTGGATTGTCAACGTTCGAAGAAATTGGCATAACTTTTACATATGTTGCCCGTTTTGGGGCCATAAAACCATTTTAGAAAGTTCACAACGATTCTAAATGAAGTCATAGCTTTGCCATGACATATAATGGATTTTGGTAGTTTGAATTCGTGTGGAAGAATGGGCTCTTGCATACATGGAACGCTAGGATTGTCAACGTTCGAAGAAATGGGCATAACTTTCGCATACGGTGTCCATTTTTGTCTCATAACCTCCCACATTTTGGAAAGCTCACAACGATTCTAAATGAACTCCTAGCTTTGCTATGACATATGATGGGTTTTGGCTGTTTGAATTCGGATAGAAGAACAGATGCTTGTGTACATGGAACACTTGGATTGTCGACGTTCGGAGAAATTGACATAACTTTCGCAGATGGTGTCCATTTTGGGCTCATAACCCCTTATAAGAGCGTAAAATACCATATTTTTCCCTCTTAATTATTGCATTCATGTGATTATGTTATGCCAAAAATGCACTCATTACTCTTATGTTTTGGTTTAGGTTGCATTTTGGTGAAAACTGTGAAATTTGGAAGAAACAAATGAAAAAGGACCAAAGCGAGAAGAAGTGAAAGTTCATGGACCAAATTGCAAATAATTCATAGATGAGATGGCGATGGAATGATGATTTGAGAAATTTAGGAATCAATTGGTGCAATTAGAAGTCAAGAGAAGTTAAATATGCCTATAATATTTTCACAAATCAAATTCCAACCGGATATAAGGATTTTCAGATTTTGAGCCGAAGATTGAGATCAATATTTGACCTAGTAAACGTCTGAATTTGGAAAGAGCTATTACTACCAAGATTGTAGTACTTTGAGTTAGCTTTCCAATGAAACTTGAATCACATCAATCGGACATCGGAGAGGAAGCTATGACCAAAATACTGAAAACAGTTGCACAGAAAATTCTGGCTGAAAATTTACTTTCCTTATTCGGTTCAACATCTTGTGGAAATGTGTTTTGCATGAAGAACTAAAATCTTTGGTGAAGCCAAGAAGGGTCTCGATCGGATTTGGTGATTTCAATATATTTTCTTTCATATAATGTGATTTTTATTGTCGAATAACTCTGGGATTTAGATTTTTTTAACTCTGGGATTTAGATTTTTTCTTTATTATTATACTTTTGATGTTTGTTTAACTTTTATTAAATTTTTCATGGATTCAATTAAGTTTTTTTTCCATTGAATGACTAAAATATTGGTTGAATTTAAATTTCAGCTAAATTATTGACGTGATTTGATTACTGCTCTATGCTTAAGGTATATTGTTGCTTCTTGAATCTCGTTTCAATAAATAAATGCGGAATATGTTGTTAGGAATTCTAAACTCCAGGATTGCAAGTGAAATTCAATAAATATAGGTTTCCCATTTTGAATTGGTGATTGAAATTGGTTCAATTCTTATTAGATTTTTCATAGAATTAGTGACGCTCTTTCTATCGTTTGATCGAAATATTTATTGAGTTTCAATTTCATGTATGTCGTTGATGGATTATTTACTTCCGTATGCTTGATGTATATGGACGCTTCTTAATCTGATTTCAATAGACTAAAGTAGGAATATGTTATAGGAACCTTGATTTTAGAGTAAAATGTATGAATGATTAATGTTGATTAATCCAATCCGAGAGAGTGAATTCTAGTGCTTCACTATTTTGAATATTGATATTTAAATCCCACTTCAAATTGAAAACTCACTTTACAAAATCACGAAAACCCTAGTTTGTTTGATCCTTTAAACAATTTTCCATCTCCCTGTGGATACGACACCCTAAAACTGTACTACAATCACCGCATTATACTTTGGGTGTAATCAAATTTTGGCATCGTTGTCGGGGAGACGGTACAAATAATCAAGGGATCAACCAAAAAGGGTGACATCGTTCCTTTCCCTTCATTTTTATTTGATTTAATTTTTTTAGTGTTATTTTTATTTTGTTTTCACACATTTTCTTTGTTTTTTATGTTTGATGAGCAGGGATCGAGGCGATCAAGGGAGTTCTACTAGAGAACCTTATCCAGTGTTTGAATCTCGATATAACCCTTACTTTGCTACTGCATCAATTGCCACGAACACCTCAACACATAACACTATGTCTAATAGTGAACACGACGATGCGCCTTATAGGACTTTGCATGATTATTTGAACCCCACACGCACATCCACACCATCATGCATAATGTTTCCGCCTAATATGCCACGTATGGAATTAAAATCGGGAATGATTCAACTTCTTCCCACTTTTCATGGACTTGACGATGAAAATCCATACGTGCATATTACGGAATTTGAGGAGGTAGTTGCGACCTTCCACAATCAACATGGTACAACGGAGGCAGTCAAGTTAAAAATTTTCCCATTTTCACTTAAAGAGAGAGCAAAGACCTGGCTATATTCGTTGAGACCACGTTCAATTGGTACATGGGCTGAAATGATGCAATCATATTTTAATAAATACTTTCCCCACCATAAGACTAGCGCCATTAAGAAGCAAATCTCATCTTTTACCCAAAAGGATAGTGAGACCCTATATCAGGCCTGGGAGAGATTTAAAGAACTAAAAGCCCTTTGTCCTCACCATGGTTATGAGAGCTGGCGTATGGTTAGTTACTTTTATGAGGGATTAACACCTAGGGAGCGTCAATTCATAGAGATGATGTGTAACGGTGATTTCTTGCAAAAGGATCCAGATGAGGCCATAGAGTATCTAGATGATCTGGCTAAGAAAGCTCATACTTGGACTGGACCTAGCCCTACTGATAATACCAATAAGTCATGACCTATAGGAAACCCCACTAGTACAGGTATCTATCAACTTAGGGAAGAAGATAGTCTAAGGCTAAAGTGGAAGCCCTCACTAAGGAACTTGAGACCTTGTGTGCTAAAGTCTCTAAATCTGCACAACCTGTTTCCCGTATTGAGTCTTCAAAGCCTTGTTTTGTGTGTGGAGGGAGTGATCACCTACCACAAGATTGTGCTACTTATGCTAAGATGAGGGGACTTTATGAGGAACATTGTAATGCCTTAGGCATATATCAAAAGCCCTATACTCCCTACTCTGAAACCTATAATTCATGGTGAAGTCACCCCAATCTCAGCTAGAAATCTAAAAATCAGCAACCTGCCCAATCCAATAGAGCCTACACTATACCTCCATATCAAACCACATCCTTTAGAAACTCTTTGGAAGGCACCCTATATGCATTCATAGAGGCACAAAGTAAAACCAATCAGAAGTTTGAGATTATGATTACCCAAATTGTTGAGGAAAACGAGGAAATCAAAACTCATATGTCCAAATTAACCAATGCCTTAACTGTAGTTGAGTGGGAAATTTTCCAGCACAAGCTCAACCAAACCCTAGGGGACAACATATGGCACAAACGTCGAGCTCAAGAGAAAACAACCTTAAGGAAGTTAATGCCATAACCACTCGGTCCGGTAAGGTTATTGAACCAACCTCCAAACCTAGAGAAGATGAAAAGGACCCTAGAAATTCAGAAGAGAGTACCCCTAGTGAGGAGGTAGTGAAAAATCCATCGCGAGTATCCTTTCCTCAAGCTCTTAAATCCACCTCGAAATCTATTGGTCAACATAATGAAATCTTAGAGCACCTTAAACAAGTAAAGATCAATTTACCTCTTTTACATGTGATCTCCCAGGTTCCCACGTATGCTAAAGTCCTAAAAGACTTGTGTACTGTGAAGAGAAAACACCATGTTAAGAAAATTACTTTCTTGACTGAGCATGTAAGCTATGTAATTGAGCAAAGGATCCCTCCAAAGTATAAGGACCCTGGTTGTCCTACCGTTTCTTGTGTTATTAGGAATCATGAGATTTCACAAGCCCTTCTTGACCTAGGGGCTACTGTTAACATCATGCATTACTCTATTTACTTGTCGTTAGGCCTAGGAGAAATAAAACCTACATCCGTAAGTTTACAATTGGCTGATCGATCCACAATACGACCAAGGGGTGTAGTCGAGGATGTGCTAGTACAAATTGATAAATTTTGTTACCCCGTTGATTTCTTGGTTTTGGATTTAAAATAAGATGTGGATGTTAACTCCAAGATTCCCATTATTCTAGGTAGACCTTTTCTTGCCACAGCTAATGCTCTTATCAATTGTAAGAATGGTCATATGAAACTATCATTTGGGAACATGACCCTAGACGTCAACATCTTTCACATCATGAAGCAACCTGAGGAAGATGATGAGTGTCATCAGCTATACATGATTGATGCACTCGTTGAGAAGGAAGCACATGCACTTATTGACCTCGACCCTTTAAATTCTTTCCTTTTAAATTTTGAAATTCCTGCAGGGTATGATAATGGGGAATATGCTAACATTTGTGCTGCTTTTGATGATTTTCAGGATTATGGGACACCACCAATGACTACTTCCAAAGAGTTTGGTGAAATTCTACGAAGGTTGACAACACCCTGGTTGGATGCGGGGTAAAGAAACAAATATTGGGTCAAGCCAACGAGAATAAACTAAGGCGCTACTTGGGAGGCAACCCAAGGGGAGTTCATTCCTTTCTCTTTCTTTCTATTTTTATTTTTACATTTTTAGGTTTTTTTTTTCATTCCATGCATTCATCACTAATTGAGAACTTTTAGGCTTCTAACACTTCAAGTTTATGTGATTCACTTCGGTATTAAGGTGATATCTTTCTTTACCTTTATTTGGTGGACATGTTTGTTGCATTGAGGATAATGCATTGTTTAGTTGGGGGGAGAGTGTATTTGGAATTTTGTTGTGAATTGCATACTTTCATGGAAATTTGGTCTAAATTTTTTTTTTAAGTCCCTAACTAGGAATTAATATTGTTTATGAAAGTTTGGATATTAAGACATTTGCTGAATCCTTTTGCGCACATAAGCCTTGTGGTAAGATGAAAGTGTAACACATGTAGCTAGAGTCTCTTGTTGAAGTTTTCTTATGTGAGAATTCGTGAGGATTGAGAACCACAATATACTAAAAATGTAATAAGCGTTCATTGATTGTGTGAATTGGGAACTTCTTTTGAGAATAACATTACACGGTATGTGGTAAGATGGTGCTTTATACTTGGGAAATGATAACAGTCAATTTAGGATTGAATTTGAGCCTTCAGACTAGTTCTTTTCCATAATTATAATTCCCTAGTAGCCACTTTGAGCCAATACACATAAATAACCGTTTCTTTCATGTGCCTAAATTATCTATATCTCCTTACGTGGGAATAAAGTCTATAAATATTCAATTTTCTACCTTTATACTTCCAAGTGTATAGTAGGTGTTAAATGTCCATTTGAGAAGAAAAGTAACAAGTGATAAGAGATGATAAGTGCCCGGTCGAGACGATAAAAAAAAACACAAAAGGAAAGGGAATTTGAAAAAAAAAATCAAACAAACAAAAGAAAAGAAGAAGAAAATGAAAAAAAAAAAAGAATTGAAACAGAAAAGAAATGAAAAAAAAGGATGGATTGTTGTTGGAAATTGAAAGGTTGAGGAATACGTTGATATAAAGGATTGATATGTTGAAATGCTTGTTGAGATGCCTAGTTAGATACTTGGAAATCCTTAAATTCTTTTCGCCCTACTTTTCATATAATCCAACTTAACCCTTTTAACACCCTTTACATTGGCTGTTTTGATCTCAAATAGGTTTGTGGTAAGGAGTTGATGGATTCTCATTTGAAAGTATGCCTATCATGTGATCAATGTTTACTTGTTGCTTGTTCATAAATATTTAAACCTCCATGTTCTAAGTGTGTATCTTTCCCAACTCCATAGAGAGAAACCTCACACTAAACACTTTAATACCCGTGAGTTATGGGGCAAGACCTTTAGCTAGAGACACACTCGATGTTGCATGTGTTAGGGTTGGCAGTAAGATGGCTATGGCTAGTCACACACTCACACAATTAGCAAATGTTTTTGATATCTTGATAATCATAACATTGTTAATTTCTTGTGGTATTGAGTTTGAAAAGATAATGAACTGCAGTTGATTTAGAACTCAACAACTTTACTTGTAATTTGGATCAGTCACTCATTTGTTTTGTTTTGCAGTGAATTGCTAGGGACTAGAAATAAGCAAATTGGGAGGTGTGATAAGAGTGTAAAATACCATATTTTCCCCTCTTAACTATTGCATTCATGTGATTATATTATGTCAAAATTCACTCATTACTCTTATGTTTTGGTTTAGGTTGCATTTTGGTAAAAACGGTGAAATTTGGAAAAAACAAATGAAAAAGGACCAAAGCGAGAAGAAGTGAGAGTTCAGGGACCAAGTTGCAAATAATTCATAGATGAGATGGGCGATGGAATGATGATTTGAGAAATTTAGGAGTCCATTGGTGCAATTAGAAGTCAAAAGAAGTTAAATATGCCTATAATATTTTCACAAATCAAATTCCAACCGGATATAAGGATTTTTAGATTTTCAGCCGAAGATTGAGATCAACGTTTGACCTTGTAAACATCCGAATTTGGAAAGAGCTATTTCTATCAAGATTGTAGAACCTTGAGTTAGCTTTCCAATGAAACTTTAATCACCTAAATCAGACATCGGAAGAGGAAGTTATGACTAAAATACTGAAAGCAGTTGCACAGAAAATTCTGGCCGAAAATTTACTTTCCTTATTCGATTCAACCTCTTGTGGAAACGCGTTTTGCACACAGTTTTAACCCCAAAAACATCCCAGAACGCCTCCATTCAGCCTCATACACTTTTCTCTCATCCTTGGCACAAGAAACTCCATGAAGAACTAAAATCTTTGGTGAAGCCAAGAATGATCTCGATCGGATTTGATGATTTCAATATCTTTTCTCTCATATAATGTGATTTTTATTGTCGAATAACTCTGGGATTTAGATTTCTTCTTTATTATTATTCTTTGGGTGTTTGTTTAACTTTTATTAAATTGTTCATGGATTCAATTAATTTTTTTTCCATTAAATGACTAAAATATTGGTTGAATTTAAATTTCAATTGAATTATTGACGTGATTTGATTACTACTCTATACTTAAGGTATATTGTCGCTTCTTGAATCTCGTTTCAATAAATAAATGCGAAATATGTTGTTAGGAATTCTAAATTCCAGGATTGCAAGTGAAATTAAATAAATATAGGTTTTCCTTTTTGAATTGGTAATTGAAATTGGTTCAATTCTTATTAGATTTTTCATAGAATTCGTCACGCTCTTTCTATCGTTGATCGAAATATTTATTGAGTTTCAATTTCATGTATGTCATTGATGGATTATTTACTTCCGTATGCCTGATGTATATGGATGCTTCTTAATCTAATTTCAATAGACTAAAGTAGGAATATGTTATAGGAATCTTGATTTTAGAGTAAAATGTATGAATGATTAATGTTGATTGATCCAATCGGAGAGAGTGAATTCCGGTGCTTCACTATTTTGAATATTGATATTTAAATTCCACTTCAAATTGAAAACTCACTTCACAAAATCACGAAAACCCCAGTTTGTTTGATCCTTTAAACAATTTTTCATCTCCCTGTGGATACGACACTCCAAAAATTGTACTACAATCACCACGTCATACTTTGGACGTAATCAACCCCTTTCATTTTGAAAAGCGCACAACAATTATGAATGAACTCGTAGCTTCGTCATGACGTATGATTCATTTTGGCAGTTTGAATTCATGTGGAAGAATAGGCGCTTGCGTACATGGAACACTGAGATTGTCAACGTTCGAGGAAATTCGCATAACTTTCGCATACGATGTCCGTTTTGGGCTTATAACCCCCCTCATTTCGAAAAGCTCACGACGATTCTAAATGAACTCGTAGCTTCTCCATGACGTATGATGGATTTTGACAGTTTGAATTCATGTGGAAGAACAGACACTTGCGTACATGAAATGCTTAGTTTGTCGACGTTCGAAGAAATTGGCATAACTTTCGCACACGGTGTCCGTTTTGGACCCATAACACCATTTCGAAAAGCTCACAATGATTTTGAATGAACTCATAGCTTCGCCATGATATAGGCGCTTGCGTACATGGAATACTTGGATTGCCAACGTTCGAAAAAATGGGCATAACTTTTGCATACGGTGTCCATTTTTGACCCATAACCCCCCACAGTTCAAAAAGCTCACGATGATTCTGAATGAACTCGTAGCTTCACTATGACGTATGATAAATTTTGGCAGTTTGAATTCGGGTAGAAGAATAGGTGCTTGCATACATGGAACCCTTGGATTGTCGACGTTTGAAGAAATTGGCATAACTTTTGCATATGGTGTCCATTTTGGACACATAAATTACCACATTTCGAAAAACTCACGACGATTCTGAATGAACTCGTAGCTTCATCATGACGTATGATAGATTTTAGCAGTTTGAATTCTATGGAAGAATAGGTGCTTACGTACATGGAACGCTTGGATTGTCGACGTTCAAAGAAATGGGCATAACTTTCGCATACGGTGTCCATTTTTGGCCCATAAGCCCCCACATTTTAAAAAGCCACGATGATTCTAAATGAACTCGTAGCTTCGCTATAACGTATGATGAATTTTGGCAGTTTGAATTTGGGTAGAAGAACAAGAGCTTACGTACATGGAACGCTTGGATTGTCGACATTCGAAGAAATTGGCATAACTTTCGCATACGATGTCCATTTTAGGCCCATTACCCCCTTTTGAAAAGCACAAAATGATTCTAAATGAACTCGTAGCTTCGTCATGACGTATGATGGATTTTGTCAGTTTGAATTCGTGTGGAAGAACAGGCACTTGCATACATGGAATGCTGAGATTGTCAACGTTCGAGGAAATTAGCATAACTTTCACATAAGGTGTCCATTTTGGGCACATAACCTCCGCCACATTTCGAAAAGCTCATGACAATTCTGAATGAACTCGTTGCTCCATCATGATGTATGATGGATTTTGATAGTTTGAATTCGTTTGAAAGAACAGGCACTTGTGTACATGGAACGCTTGGATTGTCGACATTTGAAGAATTTGGCAAAATTCTCGCATACGGTTTGCATTTCGGGCCCATAACCCCCCACATTTTGAAAAGCTCATGATGATTCTGAATGAACTTGTAGCTTTGTCATGACGTATGATGGATTTGGCAGTTTGAATTCTTGTGGAAGAACAGACATTTGCGTACATAGAACGCTTGGATTGTCGACATTCAAAGAATTTGGCAAAACATTTGCATACGATGTCTATTTCGGGTCCATAACCCCCCACATTTTGAAAATCTCATGATGATTCTAAATGATCTCGTAGCTTTGTCGTGACGTGTGATGGATTTGGCAATTTGAATTCGTGTAGAAGAACAAGCGCTTGCGTACATGGAACGCTTGGATTGTCGACGTTCGAAGAAATTGACATAACTTTTGCATACAATGTCCGTTTTGGACCTATAACACGATTTTGGAAAGTTCATGATGATTTTGAATGAGCTCAAAGCTTCAACATGATGTATGATGGATTTTGGCATTTTGAATTTGTGTGGAAGAGCGGGCACTTGCGTACATGGAACGCTTGGATTGTCAACGTTCGAAAAAATTATCATAACATTCACATACAGTGTCCGTTTTAGGCCCATGACCCGACAAGCTCACGATGATTTTGAATGAACTCATAGGTTTGCCCTGACATATGATGGATTTTGGTAGTTTAAATTCGTGTGGAAGAATAGGCACTTGCGTACATGGAATGCTTGGATTGTCGACGTTCGAAGAAATTGGCATAACTTTCGCATATGATGTCCATTTTTGGCCCATAACCCCCCACATTTCGAAAAGCTCATGACGATTCTGAATGAACTCGCAGCTTTATTATGACATATGATGGATTTTGGCAGTTTGAATTCATGTGGATGAACAGGCGCTTGGGTACATGGAATGCTGAGATTGTCGGCGTTCGAGGAATTTAGCATAACTTTCTTATACGGTGTCCGTTTTGGGGTCAAAACGCCATTTTGGAAACACTCACAATGATTCTGAATGAACACATAGCTACTCCATGATGTATTATGGATTTTTAGCAATTTAAATTCATGTGAAAGAACGGGCGCTTCCGTACATGGAACGCTTGGATTGTCGACGTTCAAAGAAATTGGCATAACTTTCATATATTGTGTCCATTTTGGACCTTTAGTACCATTTCAGAAAGCTCATGATGATTTTGAATGAACTCATAGCTTCTACTTGATGTATGATAGATTTTGGCATTTTTAATTCGTGTGGAAGAGCAGGCACTTGCGTATATGGAACGCTTGGATTGTCGACGTTCGAAGAAATTGGCATAACTTTCACATATGCTATCCGTTTTGGACCCATGACCCCATTTTGAAAAGCTCGTGATGATTTTAAATGAACTCATAATTTCACTATGATGTATGATGGATTTTGGAAGCTTAAATTCTTGTTGAAGAATAGGCACTTGCGTACATAGAACGCTTGTATTGTCGACGTTCTATGAAACTAGCATAACTTTCGCATATGGTGTCCATTTTCTGCCATAATCCCCCCAAATTTTGGAAATCTCATGATGCTTTTGAAAGAACTCGTACATTCACCATGGTGTATGATGAATTTTGGCAGTTTGAACTTGGGTAGAAGAACAGGTACTTGCATTCATGGAACGCTTAGATTGTCGACATTCGAAGAAATTGGCTTAACTTTCGCATACGATTTCCATTTTGGACCCATAACACAATTTCGAAAAACTTACGATAATTTTGAAAGAACTCATAGCTTCTACTTGATGTATGATGGATATTGGCATTTTGAATTCATGTGGGGGCGCAGGCACTTGCATACATGGAACACTTAGATTATCGACGATCAAAGAAATTGGCATAACTTTAGCATTTGGTGTCCATTTTGGGCCCATAACCCCCCACATTTCGAAAAGCTCATGACGTTTCTGAATGAATTTGTAGCTTCGTCATGACGTATGATGGATTTTGACAGTTCAAATTCTGGTAAAAGAACAGGCGCTTGCGTATATAAAACACTTGGATTGTCGACATTCAATGAAATTTCCATCACTTTCGCATACGGTGTCCATTTTGGGCCCATAACCCCCTACATTTCTAAATGCTCATGAAGATTCTAAATGAACTTGTAGCTTCACCATGATGTATGATGGGAAGTTTGAATTTGGGAGGAAGAACAGGCACTTGCAAACATGGAACGCTTAGACTGTCGACGTTCGAAGAGATTGGCATAATGTTTGCATATGGTGTCCGTTTTGGGCCCATAACCCCCTACATTTCGAAAAGTTCACGACGATTTTGAATGAACTCATAGATTCACCATGATGTATGATGGATTTTGGCAGTTTCAATTCGGGTAGAAGTACAGGGCCTGTGTACATAGAACACTTGGATTGTCGACGTTTGAAGAAATTAGCATAACTTTCGCATATGGTGTCCGTTTTGGGCCCATACCGCCTACATTTCAAAAAGTTCATGACCATTTTGAATGAACTCGTAGCTTTGTCGTGACATATGATGAATTTTGGCAATTTGAATTTGAGCAGAAGAATAGGCGCTTGCGTGCTGGGAACGCTTGGATTGTCGACATTCAATGAAATTTGCATGAATTTCGCATACGGTGTCCATTTTGGGCCCATAACCCCCCACATTTCTAAATGTTCACGGCGATTCTGAAAGAACTTGTAGCTTCACCGCAATGTATAATGGATTTTGGAAGTTTGAATTCGTGTGGAAGATCAGGCGCTTGCATACATGGAACACTTGGATTGTCGACATTCGAAGAAATTGTCATAACTTTCGCTTACGGTGTCCGTTTTGTGCCCATAACCCCCCACATGTTGAAAAGTTCACGACGATTCTGAATGAACTCATAGCTTCACTGTGAGGTATGATGGATTTTTACAATTTGAATTTGGGTGGAAGTACAGCGTTTGCGTACATGGAAGGCTTGGAATGTCGACGTTCGAAGAAATTTGCATAACTTTTGCATACGCTGTCCGTTTTGGGCCCATAACCCCCTACATTTCGAAAAGTTCACGACAATTTTGAATGAACTTGTAGGTTCATCATGACGTATGATGGAATTTGGTAGTTTGAATTCTGGTATAAGTACAGGCGCTTGCATACATGGAACGCTTGGATTGTCGACGTTCAGAGAAATTGGCATAACTTTCGCATATGGTGTCGATTTTGGGCCCATAACCCCCTACATTTTTAAAAGCTCATAATGATTCAAAATGAACTCGCAGCTTTGTTGTGACGTGTGATGGATTTTGGTAGTTTGAATTCGTGTAGAAGAACAGGTGCTTGCACACATGGAAGGCTTGGATTGTCAACGATCAAAGAAATTGGCATAACTTTCGCATACGGTGTCCGTTTTGGACTCCCATTTCAAAAAGCACGTGATCATTTTGAATGAATTTGTAGCTTCACTGTGACGTATGATAGATTTTGGCACTTTGAATTCGTGTGGAAGAGTAGGCGCTTGCGTACATGGAACGCTTGGATTGTCGACGTACGAAGAAATTGGCATAACTTTCGCATACAGTGTCCATTTTGGGCCCATAACCCCCTACATTTCGAAAAGTTCATGACCACTCTGAATGAACTCGTAGCTACATCGTGACGTATGATGGATTTTGGTAGTTTGAATTCGAGTAGAAGAACAGACACTTGCGTACATGGAACACTTGGATTGTCGACGTTCAATGAAATTGGCATGACTTTCGCATACGGCATCCATTTTGGGCCAATAACCCCCCACATTTCTAAATGGTTGCGACAATTCTAAATGAACTTGTGACTTTGCCTCGATGTATGATGGATTTTGGAAGTTTGAATTCGTGTGGAAGAATAGGCGCTTGCATACATGAAACGCTTGGATTGTCAACATTCGAAGAAATTGGCATAACTTTCGCATACGGTGTCCGTTTTGGGCCCATAACCTCACATTTCGAAAAGTTCCCGATGATTCTGAATGAACATGCAGCTTCACCTTGATATATGATGGATTTTAGCAGTTTGAATTTGGGTAGAAGTACAGCGTTTACGTACATGGAACGCTTGGATTGTTGACGTTCGAAGAAATTGGCATAACTTTTGCATACGCTGTCCGTTTTGGGCCCAAAACCCCCAACATTTCAAAAAGTTAACGACGATTCTCAATGAACTCATAGCTTCACCGTGACGTATGTTGGAATTTAGCAGTTTGAATTTGGGTAGAGGTATAGCGCTTGCGTACAAGGAACGCTTTGATAGTCGACGTTCGAAGAAATTGGCATAACTTTCACATACGGTGTCCATTTTGGGCCCATAACCCTCCTATTTCGAAAAGCTCATGATGATGTTGAATGAACTCGTAGCTTCATCATGATGTGTGATGGATTTTGGCTATTTGAATTTGTGTGGAAGAATGGGCGCTTACGTACATGGAATGCTTGGATTGTTGATGTTCGAAGAAATTGGCATAACTTTCGCATAAGGTTTCCATTTTGGGCCCATAACCCCCCACATTTCTAAAAGCACACGATGATTTTGAATGAACTCGTAGCTTTTTCGTGGCGTATGTTGAATCTTGGCAGTTTCAAATCGTGTGGAAGAACATGCGCTTACGTATATGGAACGCTTGGATTGTCGACGTTCGAAGAAATTGGCATAACTTTCGTATACAGTGTCCGTTTCGGGCCCATAACCCCATTTCGAAAAGCTCACAATGATTCTGAATGAACTTGTAGCTTTGAATTGATGTATGATGGATTTTGGAAGTTTGAATTCGTGTGGAAGAATAGGCATTTGCATACATGGAAGGCTTAGATTGCCGACATTCGAAGAAATTGACATAACTTTCGCATATGGTGTCCGTTTTGGCCCCATAACCCCCCACATTTCAAAAAGTTCATGGCGATTCTGAATGAACTCGTAGCTTCACCTTGATGTATGATAGATTTTTGCAGTTTGAATTCGGGCAGAAGTATAGCACTTGTATACATGGAAAGCTTGGATTGTCGATGTTCGAAGAAATTGACACAAATTTCGCATACACTATCTATTTTGGGCCCATAACCCCCTACATTTCGAATAGTTCACGGCGATTCTCAATGAACTCATAGCTTCATCATGATGTATGATGGAATTTGGAGTTTGAATTCGAGTAGAAGAACAGGCGCTTTCGTACATGGAACGCTTGGATTGTCGACGTTCAATGAAATTGGCATGACTTTTGAATACGGTGTCCATTTTGGGCCCATAATCCCTCACATTTCTAAATGCTCACGATGATTCTGAATGACCTTGTAGCTTCTCTACAATGTATGATAGATTTTGGAAGTTTGAATTCGTGTGGAAGAACCGATGCTTGCATACATGGAATGCTTGGATTGTCGACATTGGAAAAAATTGGCATAACTTTCACATATGGTGTCCATTTTGGGCCCATAACCCTCCCCCATTTTGAAAAGTTCACGATGATTCTGAAGGAACTCATAGCTTTGCCCTGATGTATGTTGGATTTTTGCAGTTTGAATTTGAGTAGAAGTATAGCGCTTACGTACCTGGAACGCTTGGATTGTCGACATTCGAAGAAATTGGCATAACTTTTGCACACGCTGTCCGTTTTGGGCCCATAACCCCCTACATTTCGAAAAGTTCACGATGATTCTCAATGAACTCATAGCTTCACCATGATGTATGATGGAATTTGGCAGTTTGAATTCGGGTAGAAGTATAGGCGCTTGCGTACATGGAACGCTTCGATAGTCGACATTCAAAGAAATTGGCATAACTTTCGCATACGGTGTCCATTTTGGCCCGTAACCCTCCTATTTCGAAAATCTTGTGACGATGTTGAATGAACTCATTGCTTCATCGTGATGTGTGATAGATTTTCGTAGTTTGAATTTGTGTGGAAGAACGAGCGCTTGCGTAGTTGGAACGCTTGGATTATCGATGTTCGAAAAAGTTAGCATAACTTTCGCATACGGTGTCCATTTTGAGCCCATAACCCCCACATTTCTAAAAGCTCACGATGATTTTGAACGTACTCGTAGCTTTATCGCGATGTATGATGGAATTTGGAAGTTAGAATTCGTGTGGAAGAACAGACGCTTGCGTACATGGAACGCTCGGATTGTCGATGTTCGAAGAAATTGGCATAACTTTCGTACGCAGTGTCCGTTTTGGGCCCAAGACCCCATTTTAGAAAGCTCACGATGATTCTGAATGAATCAAAGCTTCACCATGACATATTATGAATTTTAGCAGTTTAAATTTGTACGGAAGAACAGGCGTTTGCACACATGGAACGCTCGAATTGTTGACTTTCGAAGAAATTAGCAGAACTTTCACATATGGTGTCCGTTTTGGGCCCACAACCCCCCACATTTTGAATAGTTCACGACGATTCTGAAAGAACTCATTGCTTCATGGTGATGTATGATGGATTTTGGCTGTTTGAATTTGGGTAGAAGAACAGGCACGTGCGTATATGGAATGCTTGGATTGCCCACGTTCAACGAAATTTGCATGACTTTTGCATACAGTGTCCATTTTGGGCCCATAACCCCCCACATTTCTAAGCACTCACAATGAGTCTGAATGAACTTGTAGCTTCATCACGATGTATGATGGATTTTGGAAGTTTGAATTCGGGTGGAAGAACAGGCCCTTGTATACATGAAACGCTTAGATTGTCGACGTTCGAAGAGATTGGCTTAACTTTCGCATACGGTGTCTATTTTTGGGCCCATAACCCCCTACATTTCGAAAAGTTCACGTCGATTCTGAATGAACTCATAGCTTCACCTTAATGTATGATGGATTTTGGCAATTTGAATTCGGGTAGAAGTACAGTGCTTGCGTACATGGAACGCTTGGATTGTCGACGTTCGAAGAAATTGACATCACTTTTGCATACGATATCCATTTTGGGTCCATACTCCCTACATTTCGAAAAGTTCACTACCATTCTGAATGAACTCATAGCTTCATCATGACGTATGATGGATTTTGGCAGTTTGAATTCAAGCAGAAGAACAGGCGCTTGCGTAAATGGAACGCTTAGATTGTCAACGTTCAATGAAATTGGCATGACTTTCGCATACGGTGTCCATTTTGGGCCCATAACCCCCCTCATTTCTAAATGCTCACAATGCTTCTGAATGAACTTGTCGCTTTGCTGTGATGTATGATGGATTTTGGAAGTTTGAATTCGTGTGGAAGAACAGGCGCTTACATACATGGAATGCTTGGATTGTCGACATTCCAAGAAATTGGCATAACTTTCGCATACGGTGTTCGTTTTGGGCCTATTAAACCCCACATTTTGAAAAGTTCACGACAATTCTGAATGAACTCGTAGCTTCTCCTTAATGTATGATGGATTTTGGCAGTTTGAATTCGGGTAGAAGTACAGCGCTTGCGTACATGGAACGCTTGGATTGTCGACGTTCGAAGAAATTGGCATAACTTTTACATACGCTGTCCGTTTTGGGTACATAACCCCCTACATTTCAAAAAGTTCACGATGATTCTCAATGAACTCATAGCTTCACCATGACGTATGATGGAATTTAGCAGTTTGAATCTGGGTAGATGTACAGGCACTTGAGTGCATGGAACGCTTCGATAGTCGATGTTCGAAGAAATTGGCATAACTTTCGCATACGGTGTCCATTTTGGTCCCATAACCCTCCCATTTCGAAAAGCTCATGACGATGTTGAATGAACTCACAGCTTTGTCATGACGTGTGATGGATTTTGGAAGTTTGAATTCGTGTGGAAGAACAGGCGCTTGCATACATGGAATGCTTGGATTGTTGACATTCGAAGAAATTGGCATAACTTTCGCATACGGTGTCCGTTTTGGGCCTATTAACCCCCACATTTCGAAAAGTTCATGACGATTCTGAATGAACTCGTAGCTTCGCCTTGATATATGATGGATTTTGACAGTTTGAATTCGGGTAGAAGTACAGCGCTTGCGTACATGGAACGCTTGGCTTGTCGACGTTCGAAGAAATTGGCATAACTTTTGCATACGCTGTCCGTTTTGGGCACATAACCCCCTACATTTCAAAAAGTTCACGATGATTCTCAATGAACTCATAGCTTCACCATGACGTATGATGGAATTTAGCAGTTTGAATCTGGGTAGATGTACAGGCACTTGAGTGCATGGAACGCTTCGATAGTCGATGTTCGAAGAAATTAGCATAACATACGGTGTCCATTTTGGTCCCATAACCCTCCCATTTCGAAAAGCTCGTGACGATGTTGAATGAACTCACAGCTTTGTCATGACGTGTGATGGATTTTGGCAGTTTGAATTTGTGTGTAAGAACAGGCGCTTGCGTACATGGAACTCTTGGATTGTCGACGTTCGAACAAATTCGCATAACTTTCGCATACGGTATCCATTTTGGGCCCATAACCCCCAACATTTCTAAAAGCTCACTATGATTCTGAATGAACTTGTAGCTTTGCCACGACATATAATGGATTTTAGCAGTTTGACGTCGTGTGGAAGAACAGGCTCTTGCGTACATGGAACTCTTGGATTGTCGACGTTCGAAAAAATTGGTATAACTTTCGTATACAGTGTCCGTTTCGGACCGATAATCCCATTTCGAAAAGCTCACGATGATTCTAAATGAACTTGTAGCTTTACCTCGATGTATGATGGGTTTTTGAAGTTTGAATTCATGTGGAAGAACAGGCGCTTGCATACATGGAGCGCTTAGATTGTTGGCATTCGAAGAAATTGGCATAACTTCCGCATACGGTGTTCGTTTTTGGCCCATGATCTCCCACATTTCAAAAAGTTCATGACGATTCTGAATGAACTCGTAGCTTCGCCTTAATGTACGTTGGATTTTGGCAGTTTGAATTCGGGTAGAAGTATAGCGCTTGAAACACATGGAACGCTTGGATTGTCTACATTCGAAGAAATAGGCATAACTTTTGCATACGCTGTCCGCTTTGGGCCCATAACCCCCACCATTTCGAGAAGGTCACGACCATTCTGAATGAACTCGTAGCTTCATAGTGACATATGATGGATTTTGGAAGTTTGAATTCGAGTAGAAGAATAGGCGCTTACATACCTAGAACGCTTAGATTGTCGACGTTCAATGAAATTAGCATGACTTTCGAATACGGCGTCCTTTTTGGGCCCATTACCCCCCTCCCCCACATTTCTAAATGCTCACGACGATTTTGAATGAACTTGTCGCTTTCCTGCAATGTATGATGGATTTTTGAAGTTTCAATTCGTGTGGAAGAATAGGCACTTGCATACATGGAACGCTTGGATTGTCGACATTCGAAGAAATTGGCATAACTTTCGCATACGGTGTCCATTTTGGGCCCATAACCCCCCACATTTCGAAAAGTTCACGACAATTCTGAATGAACTCATAGCTTCACCTTGATGTATAATAGATTTTGGCAGTTTGAATTCGGGTTGAAGTACAGCGCTCACGTACATGGAACGCTTGGATTGTCGACGTTTAAAGAAATGGGCATAACTTTTGCAAACGATGTTCGTTTTGGGCCAATAACCCCCTACATTTTCAAAAGTTCATGACGATTCTCAATGAACTCATAGCTTCACCGTGACGCATTATGGAATTTGGTAGGTTGAATTCAGGTAGAAATACATGCGCTTGCATATGTGGAACGGTTCAATAGTCGACGTTCGAAGAAATTGGTATAACTTTCGCATACAGTGTCCATTTTGAGCCCATAACCCTCCTATTTCAGAATGCTCATGACGATGTTGAATGAACTCGCAACTTCATTGTAACGTGTGATAGATTTTGACAGTTTGAATTTGTGTGGAAGAACGGGCGCTGGGGTACATGGAACGCTTGAATGGTCGATGTTCGAAGAAATTGCCATAACTTTCACATACGGTGTCCATTTTGGGCCCATAACCCTCCACATTTCTAAAAGCTCATGATGATTTTGAATGAACTCGTAGCTTTGCCATGACGTATGTTGGATTTTGGTAGTTTGAACGAACAAGCGCTTGCGTACATGGAACGCTTGGATTGTCGACGTTCGAACAAATTGGGATAACTTTCGTATACAGTGTCCGTTTTGGGTCCATAACCCCATTTCGAAAAGCTCACGATGATTCTGAATGAACTTGTAGCTTTGTTGCAATGTATGATCGATTTTGAAAGTTTGAATTTGTGTGGAAGAATAGGCGCTTGCACACATGGAGCACTTGGATTGTAGACATTCGAAGAAATTGGCATAACTTTCGCATACGGTGTCCTTTTTGGACCCATAACCGCCCACATTTCGAAAAGTTCATGACGATTCTAAATGAACTCATAGCTTTGCCTTGATGTATGTTAGATTTTGGCAGTTTGAATTCGGGTAGAAGTACAGCGCTTGCGTACATGGAACGCTTGGATTGTCGACGTTCGAAGAAATTGGTATAACTTTTGCATACGTTGTCCGTTTTGGGCCCATAACCCCCTCCCCCCATTTCGAAAAGCACGCGATGATTCTAAATGAATTTGCAGCTTTACCGTAACGTATGATAGATTTTGGAACTTTGAATTCGTGTTGAAGAACAGGGGCTTGCTTACATGGAACGTTTAGATTGTCGACGTATGAAGAAATTGGCATAACTTTCATATATGGTGTCCATTTTGGAACCATAACCCCCTACATTTTGAAAAGTTCACAACCATTCTGAATGAACTCGTAGCTTTATCGTAACATATGATGGATTTTGGCAGTTAGAATTCGAGTAGAAGAACAGGCGCTTGAGTACATGGAACGCTTGGATTGTCGACGTTCAATGAAATTGGCATGACTTTCGCATACGGTGTCCATTTTGGGCCCATAACCCCCCACATTTCTAAAAGTTCATGACAATTCTGAATGAACTCGTAGCTTCACCTTGATGTATAATAGATTTTGGCAGTTTGAATTCGGGTTGAAGTACAACGCTCACATACATGGAACGCTTGGATTGTCGACGTTTGAAGAAATGGGCATAACTTTTGCAAACGATGTTCATTTTGGGCTAATAACCCCCTACATTTTGAGAAGTTCATGGCGATTCTCAATGAAATCATAGCTTCACCGTGACGTATGATGGAATTTGGTAGTTTGAATTCGGGTAGAAATACAGGCGCTTGCATATGTGGAACGGTTCGATAGTCAACGTTCAAAGAAATTGGCATAACTTTCGCATACAGTGTCCATTTTGAGCCCATAACCCTCCTATTTCAGAATGCTCATGATGGTGTTGAATGAACTCGCAACTTCATTGTAACGTGTGATAGATTTTGACAGTTTGAATTTGTGTGGAAGAATGGGCGCTTGCGTACATGGAACGCTTGGATGGTCGATGTTTGAAGAAATTGGCATAACTTTCGCATACGATGTCTATTTTGGGCCCATAACCCCCCACATTTCTAAAAGCTTACGATGATTTTGAATGAACTCGTAGCTTTGCCACGACTTATGCTGGATTTTGGTAGTTTGAAAGAACAAGCGCTTGCGTACATGGAACGCTTGGATTGTCGACGTTCGAAAAAATTGGGATAACTTTCGTATACAATGTCCGTTTTGGGTCCATAACCCCATTTCGAAAAGCTCACGACGATTCTGTATGAAGTTGTAGCTTTGTTGCAATGTATGATCGATTTTGAAAGTTTGAATTTGTGTGGAAGAATAGGCGCTTGCACACATGGAACACTTGGATTGTAGACATTCGAAGAAATTGGCACAACTTTCTCATACGGTGTCCATTTTGGACCCATAACCGCCCACATTTCGAAAAGTTCATGACAATTCTGAATGAACTCACAGCTTTGCCTTGATGTACGTTGGATTTTGGCAGTTTGAATTCGGGTAGAAGAACAGCACTTGCATACATGGAAATCTTGGATTGTCGACGTTCAAAGAAATTTGTATAACTTTTGCATACGTTGTCCGTTTTGGGCCCATAACCCCCTACATTTTGAAAATTTCACAATGATTCTCAATGAACTCGTAGCTTCATGGTGACGTATGATGGAGTTTGGTAGTTTGAATTCGAGTAGAAGTACAGGCGCTTGAGTACATTGAACGCTTCGATAGTCGAAGTTCGAAGAAATTGGCATAATTTTGGCATATGGTGTCCGTTTTGGGCCTATAACCCTCCCATTTCGAAAAGCTCGTGATGATGTTGAATGAATTTGTAGCTTTATCGTGACGTGTGATGGATTTTGGCAGTTTGAATTTGTGTGGAAGAACAGGCGCTTGAGTACATGGAATGCTTGGATTATCAACGTTCGAAGAAATTGGCTTAACTTTCGCCTACGGTGTCCATTTTGGACGCATAACCCCCCACATTTCTAAAAGCTCACGATGATTTTGAATGAACTCATAGCTTTTCCATGACGTATAATGGATTTTGCAGTTTGAATTCGTGTGGAAGAATAGGCGCTTGCGCACATGGAACGCTTGGATTGTCGACGTTCGAAGAAATTGACATAACTTTTGTATACAGTATCCGTTTTGGACCTATAACCCCATTTCGAAAAGCTCACGATGATTCTGAATGAATTCGTAGCTTTGTCGTGATGTATGATGGATTTTGGTAGTTTGAATTTGCGTGGAAGAATAGATGCTTGCGTACGTGGAACGCTTGGATTGTCGACATTCGAAGAAATTGGCATAACTTTTGCATACGGTGTCCGTTTTGGGCCCATAACCCCGCATTTTGAAAAGCTCACGACAATTTTGAATGAATTCGCAGCTTCATCATGACGTATGATGGATTTTGGCAATTTTAATTCGTGTGGAAGAACAGGCGCTTGCCTACATGGAACTCTTGGATTGTCGACGTTCGAAGAAATTGGCGTACCTTTCGCATACGGTGTCCATTTTTTGCCCATAACCCCCATTTCAAAAAGCTCGCGATGATTTTGAATAAATTTGCAGCTTCGCCATGACATATGATGGATTTTGGCAATTTGAATTCATGCGGAAGAACAGGCTCTTTCGTACATGGAATGCTTGGACTGTTGACTTTCGAAGAAATTGGCATAACTTTCGGATACGGTGATTATTTTGGGCCCATAACCCCATTTCGAAAAGCTCATGATGATTTTGAATGAACTCATAGCTTCGGAATGATATATGATGGATTTTAGCAGTTTGAAGTTGTGTGGAAGAACAGGCGCTTACGCACATGGAACGCTCGGATTGTTGATGTTCGAAAAAATTGATATAACTTTCGCATACGATATCCATATTGGGCCTATAACCCCCACATTTCGAAAATTTCACGATGATTCTGAATGAAATCGTAGCTTCGTCATGACGTATGATGGATTTTGGCAGTTTGTATTCCCATGGAAGCGCAGATGCTTGCATACATGGAACGCTTGGATTGTCAACGTTCGAAGAAATTGGCATAACTTTCGCATACGGTGTCCATTTTGGGCCCATAACCCCCATGTTGAAAAGCTCATGATGATTTTGAATGAATTCATAGCTTCGCTGTGACATATGATGGATTTTGGCTATTTCAATTTGTGTGGAAGAACAGGCGCTTGCGTACATGGAATACTTGTATTTTCGATGTACGAAGAAATTTGCATAACTTTCGCATACAGTGTCTATTTTGGGCCAATAACCCCCCACATTTTGAAAAGTCTACGATAATTCTGAATAAAATCGTAGTTTTGTCGCGATATATGATTGATTTTGACAGTTTGAATTCGGGTTGAAGAATAGGCGCTTGCGTACATGGAACTCTTGGATTGTTGACGTTCGAAAAAATTGGAATGACTTTCGCATACAGTGGCTGTTTTAGGCCTATAACCCCATTTTAGAAAGCTCATGATGATTCTGAATGAACTCATAGGTTTACCATGATGTATGATGGATTTTGATGGTTTGAATTCGTGTGGAAGAACAGATGCTTGCGTACACGGAACGCTTGGATTGTCGACGATCGAAGAAATTAGCATAACTTTCACAAACGGTGACTGTTTTGGGCCCATAACACCATTTCAGAAAGCTCACGATGATTTTGAATGAACTCATAGCTTCACCATGACATATGATAGATTTTGACAGTTCGAATTTGTATGGAAGAACAAGCACTTGTGTACATGGAACGCTTGGATTGTCGACGTTTGAAGAAATTGGCATAAGTTTCTTATACGGTGTCCATTTTGGGCCCATAACCCTGCACATTTCTAAAAGTTCACGATAATTCTGAATTAACTCATAGCTTTCCCATGACGTACGATGGATTTTGGCAGTTTGAATTCGTGAGGAAGAATAGGCGATTGCGTACATGGAAAGCTTGGATTGTCGACATTCGAAGAAATTGGTATAACTTTAACATACAGTGTCTGTTTTGGGCCATAACCCCATTTTGGAAAGCTCACGATGATTCTAAATGAACACATAGCTTCGGCATGATGTAAGATGCATTTCGACAGTTTGAATTTGTGTGGAAGAACAGACGCTTGCGTACATGGAACGCTTGGATTGACGACGTTCGAAGAAATTGGCATAACTTTTGCATATGATTTCTGTTTTGGGCCCCTAACCCCATTTTGAAAAGCTCACGATGATTCTAAATGAACTCATAGCTTCACCATGATGTATGATGGATTTTGACAGTTTGAATTCGTGTAGAAGAACAGGCGCTTACGTACATGGAATGCTTGGATTGTTGACGTTCAAAGAAATTGGCATAACTTTTACATACGGTGTCCGTTTTGGGCCCGTAATCCCCCACATTTTGAAAATTTCACAACGATTCTAAATAAACTCATAGCTTTATCGTGACATTTGATGGATTTTGACAGTTTGAATTCGAGTAGAAGAACAGGTGCTTGCATACATGGAATGCTTGGATTGTCGACGTTCTAGAAATTGGCATAACTTTCACGTATGGTGTCCATTTTAGGGCCATAACACCATTTACAAAAGCTCATGAAGATTTTAATGAACTCATGGCTTTTCCATGATGTACGATGGATTTTGGCAATTTGAACTCATGTGGAAGAATAGGCGCATGGGTACATGGAAAGCTAGGATTGTCGACGTTCGAAAAAATTAGCATAACTTTCTCATACGATGTCCATTTTGGGCCCACAAAACCATTTTGAAAAGCTCACGACGATTCTGAATGATTCCAGGATGTATGATGGATTTTGGTAGTTTAAATTTGTGTGGAAGAACAAGCCCTTGGTACATGGAACGCTTGGATTGTCGACTTTCAAAAAAACTAGCATAACTTTGACATACAATGTCCATTTTGGGCCCATAACTCCCCACATTTCTTAATGCTCACGTTGATTTTGAATGAACTTGTAGCTTTGGCACGATGTATGATGGATTTTGGAAGTTTATAATCGTGTGGAAGAACAGGCGCTTGCGAACATGGAACGCTTGGATTATCAACGTTCGAAGAAATTGGAAATACTTTCGCATGCGGTGTCTGTTTTAGGCCCATAAACTCCTACATTTCGAAAAGTTCATGACAATTCTGAATGAACTCGTAGCTTCACCGTGATGTATGATGGATTTTGGCAGTTTGAATTCAAGTAAAAGTGTAGGCGCTTGTGTATATGAAATGTTTGAATTGTCGACGTTAGAAGTAATTGGCATAACTTTCATATACGGTGTCCGTTTTGGGCCCATAACCACCCACATTTCGAAAAGTTCATGACGATTCTGAATGAACTCATAGCTTCACCATAACGTACGATGGATTTTGGCAACTTGAAATTAGGTGGAAGTACAGGCGCTTGCGTACATGGAACGCTTGGATTGTTGACGTTCGACAAAATTGACATAACTTTCGCATACGGTGTCCATTTTGGGCCCATAACCCCAACATTTCTAAAAGCTCACAATGATTCCGAATGAACTCATAGTTTCACCACGATATATGATGGATTTTGGCAGTTTGAATTCGTGTAGAAGAACAGATGCTTGCTTTCATAGAACGCTTGCATTGTCGACGTTCAAAGAAATTGGAATAACTTTCGTATATGGTGTCCATTTTGGGCCCATAACCCCCTACATTTTGAAAAGTTCACGACAATTCTAAATGAACTCGTAGCTTCATTGTGATGTATGATGGATTTTGGCAATTTGAATTCAGTTAGAAATACAGGGGCTTGCGTACATGAAACCCTTGGATTGTCGATGTTTGACGAATTTAGCATAACTCTTGCATACGGTGTCCTTTTTGGGCTCATATCTCCTCACATTTCTAAAAGCTCACGATGATTTTGAATAAACTCATAGCTTTACAACGAAGTATGATGGATTTTAGCAGTTTAAATTTGTGTGAAAGAACAGAACAGACCCTTGCGTACATGGAATGCTTGGATTGTCGACATTAAAAGAAATAACTTTCGCATACGGTGTCCATTTTGGGCCCACAACCCTTCCACATTTTGAAAGGGGCACGATAATTCTAAATGAACTCACATCTTCACCATGACATATGATAGATTTTGGCAGTTTGGATTCGTGTGGGACAACAGATGCTTGCGTACATGGAATGCTTGGATTGTCGACGTTCAAAGAAATTTGCATAACTTTCATAAACGAAGTCCGTTTTGGGCCCATAGCCCCCCTCATTTTGGAAAGCTCATGATGATTCTGAATGAACTCCCAGCTTCACCGTGACGTATGCTGGATTTTGACAGTTTGAATTCATGTAGAAGAACAGGCTCTTGCATACATGGAATGGTTAGATTGTCGACGTTCGAAGAAATTGGAATAACTTTCAGATATGGTGTCCATTTTTGGCCTATAACCTCATTTCAAAAAGCTCACGATGATTCTGAATGAACAAATAGCTCACCATGATGAACGATGAATTTTGGTAGTTAGAATTCATGTGGAATAATAGACGCTTGCGTACATGGAACGGTTGGACTGTCGACGTTCGAAGAAATTGAGATAATTTTTGCATAAAGTGTCCATTTTAGGCCATTACCCTATTTGGGAAAGCTCACGACGATTTTAAATGAACTCACAATTTCGCTAAATGAATGATGGATTTTGGCAGTTTTTATTCGTGTGGAAGAATAGACGCTTGCGTACATAGAACGCTTGGATTGTCGACATTCGAAGAAATTGTCATAACTTTAGCATACGACGTCCATTTTGGGCCCATAACTCCCAAATTTTGGAAAGCTCATGACGATTTTGAATGAAGTCGTAGCTTCACCTTGACGCATGATGGATTTTGGCAGTTTGAATTCGTGTGGAAGAATAGGCGCTTATGTATACGGAATACTTAGATTATCAACGTTCGAAGAAATTTGGCATAACTTTCATACAGTGTCCATTTTGGGCCCATAACCCAATTTTGGAAAGCTTGCGATGATTCTATATAAACTCACAGCTTCGCCATAGCATATGATGGATTTTGACAGTTTGAATTCGTGGCGAAGAACAGACGCTTGTGTACATGGAAAGCTTGGATTGTCGACGTTGGAAGAAATTGGCATAACTTTCACATACGGTGTCCATTTTGGGCCCATAACACCCACGTTTCAAAAAGTTCACGATGATTCTAAATGAACACGTAGCTTCGTCGTGACGTGCTATGGATTTTTGCAGTTTGAATTCTTGTAGATGAACATGCTCTTGCGTACATGGAATGCTTGGATTATCGACGTTCTAACAAATTGGCATAACTTTTGCATACGGTGCATTTTTGGGCCCATAACCCAATTTCGAAAAGCTCACAATGATTCTGAATGAACAAACAGCTTCATCGTGATGTATGATGGATTTTGGCAGTTTGAATTCGCGTGAAAGAACATGCGCTTGCCTACATCGAATGGTTGGACTGTCGACGTTTAAATAAATTAGAATAACTTTCACATACAATGTCCGTTTTGGGCCTATAACCCCCTTTCGGAAAGCTCGTGATAATTTTGAATGAACTCACAATTTTGCTATGACGTATGATGTATTTTGCCAGTTTCAATTCATGTGCAAGAACAGACGCTTGCGTACATGGAACTTGGATTGTCGATGTTCGAAGAAATTAGCATAACTTTCGCATAAGGTGTCCATTTCGGGACCATAACCCCCCACATTTCGAAAAGCTCATGATGATTCTGAATGACCTCATAGCTTCACCGTAACATATGATGGATTTTGGCAGTTTGAATTCGTGTAGAAGAACAGGCGCTTGCATACATGGAACGTTTGGATTGTCGAAGTTTGAAGAATTGGCATAACTTCCACATGTTGGGTCCATTTTTGGCCCATAACCCCCCACATTTTGAAAAGCTCATAATGATTCTGAATGAACTCGTAGCTTCATCATGACATATGATAAATTTTGGCAGTTTGAATTCGTGTAGAAGAACAGGCGCGTGCGTACGTGGAACGCTTGGATTGTCAACATTTGAAGAAATTGGCATAACTTTTGCATACGGTGTCCGTTTTGGGCTCAGAATCCCATTTTGAAAAGTTCACGATGATTCTAAATAAACAAGCAGCTTCACTATGATGTATGATATATTTTACCAATTTGAATTCATGTGGAAGAATAGGCGCTTGCGTACATGGAACGCTTGGACTGTCGACGATCGAAGAAATTAGCCTAAGTTTCGGATACAGTGTCCATTTTGGGCCCATAACCCCCCACATTTTGGAAAGCTCGCAATGAATCTGAATGAACTCCTAGATTTTTCGTGACGTATGATGGATTTTGACAGTTCGAATTCGTGTAGAAGAACAGGCGCTTCCGTACATGAAATGTTTGGATTGTCGACGTTCGAAGAAGTTGGCATAGCTTTCGCATACGGTGTCCATTTTGGGCCCGTAACCCCCACATTTTGAAAGGTTCATGACGATTCTGAATGAACTCACAGCTTCACCATGACGTATGATGGATTTTGGCAGTTTGAATTCGTGTGGAAGAACATATGCTTGCGTACATGGAATGCTTGGATTGTCGACGTTCGAAGAAATTAGCAAAACTTTCGCATACGGTGTCCATTGTGGGACCATAACCCCCCACTTTTGAAAAGTTCACGATGATTCTAAATGAACCTGTAGCTTCGTCGAGACGTATGATGTATTTTGGTAGTTTGAATTCGTGAAGAAGAATAGGCGCTTGTGTACATGGAACACTTGGATTGTCGACGTTCGGAGAAATTGGCATAACTTTCGCATACGGTGTCCGTTTAGGCCCATAAATTCATTTCAAAAAGCTCACGACTATTCCAAATGAACAAACAGCTTTGCCATGATGTATGATGGATTTCAACAGTTTAAATTCATGTAGAAGAATAGGCGCTTGCATACATAGAACGCTAGGATTGTCGACGTTCGAAGAAATTGGCATAACTTTCGCATACGGTGTTTGTTTTAGGCCCATAACCTTATATCGAAAAGTTCACGATGATTTTGAATGAACTCATTACTTTTCTATGATGTATAATGCATTTCAGCCATTTGAGTTCATTTGGAAGTACAGCTGCTTGTGTACATGAAACGCTTGAATTGTCGATGTTCGAAGAAATCGACATAACTTTCGTATATGGTGTCCGTTTTGGGCCCATAACCCCATTTTCGAAAGCTAATGACGATTTTGAATGAACTCCTAGCTCTACCATGATGTATGATTGATTTTAGCAATTTAAATTTGAGTGGAAGAAAATGCGCTTGCATATAGGGAACGATTGGATTGTCGACGTTAGAAGAATTTGGCATAACTTTCCCATACGATGTCCATTTTAGGCCCATAACCCCCCACATTTTGAAAAGCACACGATGATTTTGAATCAACTCGTAGCTTCCTTATAACGTATGATGGATTTTGGCAGTTTGAATTTCTGTAGACAAACAGGCGCTTGCATACATGGAATGCTTAGATTGTCGACGTTCAAAGAAATGGGCATAACTTTCACATACGGAGTCCGTTTTGGGCCCATTACCCTATTTCGAAAAGCTCACTACGATTCTAAATGAATAAACAACTTTTCCATGATGAATTATGGATCTTAGAACATTGAATTCGTGTGGAAGAATAGGCGCGTGCATACATGGAATGCTTGAATTGTCGACATTCGAAGAAATTGGCATAAATTTCCCACACGGTGTCCGTTTTGGGCCCATAACACCATTTCGAAAAGCTTACGATGATTTTGAATGAACTCATAGCTTCGACACAACGTATGATGGATTTTGGTAATTTGAATTCATGTGGAAGAACAGGCGCTTGCGTACATGAAATGTTTGGATTGTCGATGTTCGAAGAAATTGGCATAACATTCGCATACGGTGTCCATTTTGGGCCCATAATCCCCCACATTTCGGAAAGCTCACGATAATTCTAAATGAACTCACAACTTCATCACGATGTATGATGAATTTTAGCAGTTTAAATTCATGTGGAAGAATAGACATTTACGTATGTGAAATGCTCGGACTGTCGATGTTCGAAGAAATTGGCATAACTTTCGCACACGGTGTCTATTTTGGGCCCATAACACCATTTTAGAAATCTCACAATGATTTTGATTGAACTCATAGCTTCAGAATAACGAATGTTGGATGTTGCCAGTTTGAATTTGTGTGGAAGAACATGCGCTTGCATACATGAGACACTTGGATTGTCGACGTTCGAAGAAATTGGCATAACTTTCGTGTACTGTGTCCATTTTGGGCCCATAAACCCCCACATTTTGAAAAGCTGACGATGATTTTGAATGACCTCATAGCTTCGACAAGACATATGATGGATTTTGGCAGTTTCAATTTGTGTGAAAGAATAGGCGCTTGCGTACATAGAACGCTTGGATTGTCAACGTTCGAAGAAATTGGCATAACATTCGCATACGGTGTCCATTTTTGGCCCATAACTCCCCACATTTCGAAAAGCTCATGATGATTTTGAATGAACTCATAGCTTCGACATGACGTATGATGGATTTTGTCAGTTTGAATTCGTGTTGAAGAACAGGCGCTTATGTACATGGAACGCTTAGATTGTTGACGTTCGAAGAAATTGGCATAACATTCGCATACGGTGTCCATTTTAGGCCCATCTAAATGAACTCATAGCTTCATTGTGACGTTTGATGGAATTTGAATTCGTGTGAAAGAACAGACGCTTACGTACATAGAACGCTTGGATTGTCGAAGTTCAAAGAAATTGGCTTAACTTTCACATACGGTGTCCATTTTGGGCCCATAACCCCCTACATTTCAAAAAACTCATGACGATTCTGAATGAACTCGTAGCTTTACCATGACATATGATGGATTTTTTTCATTTGAATTCGTGTAGAAGAATAGGCGCTTGCGTACATGGAATGCTTGGATTGTTGACGTTCGAAGAAATTGGCATAACTTTCACACACGGTGTCTGTATTGGGCCCACAACACCATTTCAAAAATCTCACAATGGTTTTGAATGAACTCTAGCTTCGCAATAATGTATGATGGATTTTAGTAGTTTGAATTCATGTAGAAGAGCAGGCGCTTGCGTACATGGAACGCTTCGATTGTCGACATTCGAAGAAATTAGCATAACTTTCACACACGATGTCCGTAGTGGGCCCAAAACACCATTTCGAAAATCTCACAATGATTTTGAATGAACTCTAGCTTCACAATGACGTATGATAGATTTTGGCAGTTTAAATTCGTGTAGAAGAACAGTCACTTGCGTACATGGAACACTTGGATTGTCGACGTTCGAAGAAATTGACATAACTTTCACATACGGTGTCCATTTTGGGCGCATAACGCCCCACATTTTGAGAAGCTCACGATGATTCTGAATGAACTCGTAGCTTCGCCGTGACGTATGATTTTTGTAGTTGGAATTCGTGTGGAAAAATAAGTACTTACATACATGGAACGCTTAGATTGTTGACTTTCGAAGAAATTAGCATAACTTTCGCGTATGTTGTCTATTCTTGGCCTATAACCACAATTCAAAAAGCTCATGAAAACTTTGAATGAACAAATAGCTTCACTGTGATGTATGATCTATTTTGGCCGTTTGAATTGGTGTGGAAGAACAGGCGCCTACGTACGTAGAACACTTGGATTGTCAACGTTCGAAGAAATTGCCATAACATTCACATACAGTGTCCATTTTGGGCCCCTAACCCCCCACATTTCAGAAAGCTCACGATGATTTTGAATGCACTCATAGCTTTGAAATGAAGTATGATGGATTTTGTCAGTTTGAATTCGTGTGAAAGAACAGGCGCTTGTGTACATGGAACGCTTAGATTGTTGACGTTCGAAGAAATTGGCGTAACATTTGTATACGGTGTCCATTTTGGGCCCATAATCCCCCACATTTCAGAAAGCTCACGATGATTCTAAATGAACTCATAGCTTCATCGTGTCGCGTGATGGAATTTGGAAGTTTGAATTCGTGTGGAAGAATAGGCGCATGCGTACATGGAATAGTTGGATTGTCGATGTTCAAAGAATTAGCATAACTTTCACTTACGGTGTCCATTTTGGGCCCATAATCCCCCACATTTTGAAAAGCTCAAGATGATTCTGAATGAACTCGTAGCTTCAGTGTGACGTATGATGGATTTTTGCTGTTTAAATTCGTGTAGAAGAACAGACGCTTGCATACATGAAACGCTTGGATTGTCGACGTTTGAGGAAATTGGCATAACTTTCACACACACGGTGTCTATTTTGGGCCCACAACGCCATTTCAAAAATCTCGTGATGATTTTGAATTAAGTCTCACCTCACAATGACGTATGATAGATTTTGACAGTTTGAATTCGTGTAGAAGAACAGGCGCTTACATACATGGAACACTTGGATTGTCGACGTTCGAAGAAATTGGCATAACTTTCGTATACGGTGTCCATTTTGGGCGCATAAGTCCCCACATTTCAAAAAATTCACGATGATTCTGAATGAACTCATAGCTTCACCATGACGTATGATGGATTTTAACAGTTTGAATTCGTGTGGAAGAGCAAGCTCTTGCAAACATGGAACGTTTGGATTGTCGACTTTCGAAGAAATTGGTATAACTTTCACATA
Source organism: Olea europaea var. sylvestris (assembly GCF_002742605.1). Taxonomy (NCBI): domain Eukaryota; kingdom Viridiplantae; phylum Streptophyta; class Magnoliopsida; order Lamiales; family Oleaceae; genus Olea; species Olea europaea. The sequence continues at coordinate 9,148,527 of NC_036237.1, forward strand.
TGGTGTCCGTTTCTGGCCCATAACCACATTTCGAAAAGCTCATGAAAATTCTGAATGAACAAATAGCTTCGCCGTGGTGAATGATCTATTTTGACAGTTTGAATTGGTATGGAATAACAAGCACCTGCGTACGTAGAACGCTTGGATTGTCGACGTTCGAAGAAATTTGCATGACTTTCGCACACAATGTCCATTTTAGGCCCATAACACCATTTCAAAAATCTCATGATGATTTTAAATGAAAGCTAGCTTTGCAATGATGTATGATGAATTTTGGCAGTTTGAATTTGAGTGGAAGAATAGGCGCTTGCGTACATGAAATGCTTGGATTGTCGATGTTCGAAGAAATTAGCAAAACTTTCGCATACGATGTCCTTTTGGGCCCATAACCCCCCACATTTCAAAAAGTTCATGACGATTCTGAATGGACCCGTAGCTTCGTCGTGATGTATGATGTATTTTGTTAGTTTGAATTTATGTAGAAGAACAGGCGCTTTGGTACATTGAATGCTTGCGTACATGGAACGCTTGGATTGTCGACGTTCGAAGAAATTGGCATAACTTGCCCATACGGTGTCCATTTTAGGCCAATAATCCCCCACATTTCGAAAAGCTCACGACGATTCTGTATGAACTCATAGCTTCGACAAAACATAAGAAGGATTTTGGCAGTTTGAATTTGTGTGGAAGAACAGGCGCTTGCATACATAGAACGGTTGGATTGTCGATGTTCGAAGATACTGACATAACTTTCGCATACGGTGTCCATTTTGGACCCATAACCCCCCACATTTTGAAAAGCTCATGATGAATCTGAATTAACTCGTAGCCTCATTGTGACGTATGATGGATTTGGCTAGTTTGAATTCATGTGGAAGAACAGTGCTTGCGTACATGGAACGCTTGGATTGTCGACGTTCGAAGAAATTGCATAACTTTCGCATACGGTGTCCATTTTGGGCCCATAACCCCTCACAATTTGAAAAGATCATGACAATTCTGAATGTATTCATAGCTTCTCCATGACATATGATGGATTTTGGTAGTTTGAATTCGTTTGGGACAACAAACGCTTGTGTATATAGAACGCTTGAATTGTCGACGTTCGAAAAAATTTGCATAACTTTCACATACGAAGTCTATTTTGGGCCTATAACCCCATTTAGAAAAGCTCACGATGATTCTGAATGAACTCATAGCTTTTTCACGATGTATGATGTATTTTGTCAGTTTGAATTCGTGTAGAAGAACAAGCGCTTGCGTACATGGAACGCCTAGATTGTCAACGTTCAAAAAAATTAGCATAACTTTCATACACGGTGTTCGTTTTGGGCCCATAACCCCATTTCATAAAGGTTACGACGATGCCGAATGAACAAATGCCTTTGCCATGATGTATGATGGATTTTGGCAGTTTCAATTCGTGTGGAAGAGTAGGTGCTTGCGTACATAGAACGCTTGGATTGTCGACATTCCAAGAAATTAGCATAACTTTCGCATACGGTGTTCGTTTTGGGCCCATAGTCCCATTTTGAAAAGTTCACGATGATTTTAAATGAACTCACAGCTTTCCTATGATTTATAATGCATTTCAGCAGTTTGAATTCATTTGGAAGAACAGCTGCTTGTGTACATGGAACACTTGGATTGTCGACATTCAAAGAAATTAGCATAACTTTCGCATATGGTGTCCTTTTTAGGCCCATAACCCCATTTCGGAAAGGTCGCGAGGATTTTGAATGAACTTAGCTTTGCTATGATGTATAATGGATTTTCACAATTTGAATTAGTGTGGAAGAATAGATGCTGCGTACGTGGAACGTTTGGATTGTCGACGTTCGAAGAAATTGGCATAACTTTTGCATATGGTGTCCATTTTGGGCCCATAACCCCCCACATTTGGAAAAACTCGCGATGATTCTGGATGAACTCATAGCTTCACCATGACATATGATGAATTTTGAAAGTTTGAATTCGTGTAGAAAAACAGGTGCTTCCGTACATGGAACGCTTGGATTGTCGACGTTCGAAGAAATTAGCATGACTTTCGTATGAGGTATCCATTTTGGGCCCATTACCCCATTTCGAAAAGCTCACAACGATTCTAATTGAACAAAAAACTTTACCATGATGAGTGATGGATTTTGGTAATTTGAATTTGTGTGGAAGAATAAGCGCCTGCATACATGGAACGCTTGGATTGTCAATGTTCGAAGAAATTGGCATAATTTTCGCATACGGTATCTGTTTTGGGCCCGTAACCCCATTTCGGAAAGCTAACAATGATTTTTAATGAACTCATAGCTTCAGCATGATGCATGATGGATTTTGGCTATTTGAATTCTTGTGGACGAATAGGCACTTGAGTACATGGAACGCTTAGATTGTCGACGTTCAAAGAAATTGGCATAACTTTCGCATACGGTGTCCATTTTGGGCCCATAACCCCCACATTTTGAAAACTTCACGATGATTTTGAATGAACTCACAGCGTCGCCATGACGTATGATGGATTTTGGTAGTTTGAATTCGTGTGCGACAACAGATGCTTGCGTACATGGAACGCTTGGATTGTCGACGTTCAAAAAAATTTGCATAACTTTTGTGTACGAAGTCCATTTTGGGCCCATAACCCCATTTCGGAAAGATCACGAAGATTCTGAATGAACTTATAGCTTTACCATGATGTATGATGGATTTTGGTAGTTTGAATTCGTGTGGAATAACAGGCGCTTGTGTACATGGAACGCTTGGATTGTCGACGTTCAAAGAAATTAGAAAAACTTTCACATACGGTGTCCACTTTGGGCCATAACCCCCCACATTTCAAAAAGTTCACGATGATTTTGAATGAACCCATTGCTTCGTTGTGATGTATGATGTATTTTGTCAGTTTAAATTCGTGTAGAAGAACAGGTGCTTGCGTACATGGAACGCTTGGATTGTCGATGTTCAAAGAAATCGACATAACTTTTATATACGATGTCCGTTTTGGGTCCATAACCCCATTTTGAAAAGGTCACGATGATTCTGAATGAACAAACACCTTTGCCATGATGTATGATGGATTTTGGTAGTCTCAATTCATGTGGAAGAGTAGGCACTTGCGTACATAAAGCACTTGGTTTGTCGACGTTTGAAGAAATTGGCATAACTTTCGCATACAGTGTTCGTTTTGGGCCCATAATCTCATTTCAAAAACTCATGATGATGATTTTGAATGAACTCACTACTTTCCTATGATGTATAATACATTTCAGCAGTTCGAATTTGTTTGGAAGAATAACTGCTTGCATACATAAAACACTTGGATTGTCGATGTTCGAAGAAATTGGCATAACTTTCACATACGGTGTCTTTTTTGGGCCCATAACCCCATTTCGGAAAGCTCACAATGATTTTGAATGAACTTAGCTTTGCCATAATGTATGATGGATTTTAGCAATTTGAATTAGTGTGGAAAAACAGGTGCTATGTACGTGGAACGTTTGGATTGTCGACGTTCGAAGAAATTGGAGTAACTTTTGCATACGGTGTCCATTTTGGGCCCATAAACCCCCACATTTCAAAAAACTCGCAATGATTCTGAATGTACTCATAGTTTCACCATGACGTACGATGGATTTTGGCAGTTTGAACTTGTGTATAAGAACAAGCGCTTGTGTACATGGAACGCTTGGATTGTCAACGTTCGAAGATATTGGCATAACCTTCGTTTAAGGTGTCCATTTTAGGCCTGTTACCCCATTTTGGAAAGCTCACAACGATTTAAAATGAACAAACAACTTTGTCATAATGAGTGATGGATTTTGGCTATTTTAATTTATGTGGAAGAATAGACGCTTGCGTACATGGAACACATAGATTGTCGATGTTCGAACAAATTGACATAACTTTCACATACGGAGTCCGTTTTGGGCCCATAACACCATTTCGAGAAGCTCACAATGATTTTTAATGAACTCATAGCTTTGACATGATGTACGATGGATTTTGGAAGTTTGAATTCATGTGGAAGAACAGGCTTGCGTACATGGAATGCTTGGATTGTCGATGTTCAAAGAAATTGGTATACCATTCGCATAAGGTGTCCATTTTGGGCCCATAACCGCCCACATTTCGAAAAGCTCACGATGATTCTAAATGAACTCATGGTTTTGCCATGATGTACGATGGATTTTGGCAGTTTGAATTCGTGTGGAAGAACAAGCGCTTGTGTACGTGGAACGCTTGGATTGTCGACGTTCAAAGTAAAACTTTCGCATACTGTGTCCATTTTGGGCCCATAACCCCCCACATTTCAAAAAGTTCATGACGATTCTAAATAAACCCGTAGCTTGATCATGATGTATGTTGTATTTTATCAGTTTGAATTCGTGTAGAAGAACAGGCGCTTGCGTACACGGAACGCTTTGATTGTCGACGTTCGAAGAAATTGGCATAACTTTCACATACGGTGTCCGTTTTGGGCCCATAACCCCATTTTGTAAAGCTCACGATGATTCCAAATGAAGAAAAACCTTTGCCATGATGCATAATGGATTTTGGAAATTTCAATTCGTGTGGAAGAGTAGGCGCTTGCGTACATAGAATGCTTGGATTGTCGACGCTCAAAGAAATTGGCATAACTTTCGTATAAGGTGTCCGTTTTGGGCCCATTACCCCATTTTGGAAAGCTCACAACGATTCTAAATGAACAAAAAACTTTGCCATAATGAGTGATTGATTTTGCCAATTTGAATTTGTGTGGAAGAATAGACGCTTGCGTACATGGAACGCTTGGATTGTTAATGTTCGAAGAAATTGACATAACTTTCGTATACAATGTCTGTTTTGGGCCCATAACACCATTTCAAAAAGCTCACAATGATTTTTAATGAACTCATAGCTTTGACATGACGTACGATGGATTTTAGTAGTTTGAATTCGTGTGGAAGAATAGGTGTTTCCGCACATGGAACGCTTGGATTGTTGACGTTCGAAGAAATTGGCATAACATTCGCATACAGTGTCCATTTTGGGCCCATACCCCCCCCCCCCACATTTGGAATGCTCACGACGATTCTGAATGAACTCATAGCTTTGCCATGATGTATGATGGATTTTTCCTGTTTGAATTCTTGTGGAAGAACGGGCGCTTGCGTACATGGAACGCTTGGATTGTCGATGTTCGAAGAAATTGGCATAACATTCGCATACAGTGTCCATTTTGGGCCCATTCCCCCCCCCCCCCACATTTGGAATGCTCACGACGATTCTGAATGAACTCATAGCTTTGCCATGATGTATTATGGATTTTTCCAGTTTGAATTCTTGTGGAAGAACAGGCGCTTGCGTACATGGAACGCTTGGATAGTCGACATTTGAAGAAATTAGCAAAACTTTCGCATACAATGTCCATTTTAGGCCCAACCCCCACATTTTGAAAAGTTTGTGACGATTCTGAATGATCCCACAGCTTTGTCATGATATATGATGTATTTTGTAAGTTTGAATTTGTGTAGAAGAACAGGCGCTTGCGTACATGGAACGCTTGGATTGTCGATGTTCGAAGAAATTGGCATAACTTTCATATACGGTGTCCATTTTGGGCCCATAACCCCATTTCGTAAAGCACACGATGATTTCGAATGAACAAACACCTTTGCCATGATGTATGATGGATTTTGGCAATTTCAATTCGTGTGGAAGAGTAGGCGCTTGCGTACATAGAACGCTTGGATTATCGACATTCGAAGAAATTGGTGTAACTTTCGCATATAGTGTTCATTTTGGGCCCATAATCTCATTCGAATAGCTCACAATGATTTTGAATGAACTCACTACTTTCCTATGACGAATAATACATTTCAGTAATTTGAATTCGTTTGGAAGAACAACTGCTTGTGTACATGGAACGCTTAGATTGTCGACGTTCGAAGAAATTGGCATAACTTTCGCATACGATATCTGTTTTGGGCACATAACCCCATTTTACAAAGCTCACAATGATTCTAAATGACCTTAGCTTTGCCATGATGTATGATTGATTTTAACAATTTGAATTAGTGTGGGAGAACAGGTGCTGCGTACGTGGAACGCTTAGATTGTCGACATTCGAAGAAATTGGCATAAATTTTGCATACAGTGTCCATTTTGGGCCCATAACCCCCCACATTTCGAAAAACTCGCGATGATTCTAAATGAACTCATAGCTTCATCGTGACGTATGATAGATTTTGGCAGTTTGAATTTGTGTATAAGAATAGACACTTGCATACATGGAACGCTTAGATTGTCGATGTTTGAAGAAATTGGCATAACTTTCGTATAAGGTGATCATTTTGGGCCCATTACCCCATTCTGGAAAGCTCACAACGATTCTAAATGAACAAACAACTTTCCCATAATGAGTGATGGATTTTGGCTATTTGAATTTGTGTGGAAGAATAGGCGCTTGCGTACATGGAACGCTTGGATTGTCGATATTCAAAGAAATTGACATAACTTTCGCATACGGTGTCCGTTTTGGGCCCATAACATCATTTCAGAAAGCTCACAATGATATTTAATGAACTCATTGCTTTGACATGACGTACGATGGATTTTAATTGTTTGAATTCATGTGGAAGAACAGGCGCTTGTGTACATGGAACACTTGGATTGTCGATGTTCGAAGAAATTAGCATAACATTCGCATACGGTGTCTATTTTGGGCCCATAGCCCCCCACATTTCAGAAAGCTCACGATGATTTTGAATGAACTCATAGATTGATCATGACATGATGGATTTTGGCAGTTTGAATTCTTGTGGAAAATGCAAGACTCAACAAATTATGCCTCCCATTTTGTTTGCTCCACCTGAAGTGAGTCCCTAGCGTACTATACTTTTCTAAAGGGAATGCTACCGATACTTGAAAGAGTCATCCTCTGGCAAAATCTTGACTTTATTACTTTAAGCCCCTATTTTTTATTATTATTATTATTATTATTATTATTATTATTATTATTATTATTATTATTATTATTATTATTATTATTATTATTATTATTATATTGCCTGTGCCAGTTTGTGCCTGCCACTTGTACTAAACTAACAAAGAAGCAAGAGATACTGAAAGCGATTGACTTCTTGCCTTAGCTTCTATAAAAGTAAACAACTAATCCTTTCCTCTTGAATTAAGAATTCACTCCATAGCTTTCAAAGAAAACCTTTTATCCTTCGTTGTTACAGCCCTTCTCTAATCTCTTTAACAAAGCTTGTTACTAAACAAAGAAAGACCATAGATCGAAACTTCTAACAGGTGAACCTATCTTCGAATTCCTTAACTAACTGAGCTTGAAGCGAGTTTTTTACTAATCAGTACTAGTAGAATAGAGTGCTACTACAGGAAAGAAGGAAGTAATGAATATTTCAATCACGCTTAACTCATACTTCAATACATAAAAGAAAGTCGAATCTTCCTCAAGATATATTCGAGACTTCAAACACAAGAGATTAGTATATTCCGTCACGTAGTCATGGATAATACCCGAGTTTGAAGCCAACGTAATTTTTCCTTAGCGGGGATAGAAGTGCATCTTAATATCTTTCTTTCATCCCTAGGCTTTGTTCAATTTCTCCACTTCGTTGACGCCACCACACCACACGAGAGCATTGTCGAGGAGGTAAGGAGATCTTTATAGCATCGTCCTCCACTTGTCAGCTCTCGTCTCAGTTACAGTTGTTCTCTGGCAGGGACTAGACCATTTGGCTACCTCAACCTTTGTTTGCCTTTCTGCTGATGCCTATGGCTTTTACTATGCCTTTGCAGGGCTCTCTAAATGCTAGGTCTACTGTTACTGAGACTACTTATTCAAGGAGAACTGCTACATTTGGCTCTACCACTGATGGCTCATATGCTGCTGACGCCTCTGCTGCTAGCTCTAACTAATAAGTTTTCTCTCTATTTGCAAGCAGGGTCTGCAAGATAGCTGATGTTGGTATTCGCGCTAAAGCTCATTGAAGAACTTTTTATACTGGCACTAGAGCAACTAGCTGATGTTAAGCATTTCAAACAACTAAGACTGGTATTTACCCTTATGGTATTTCACTGACATTCTACCATTGAAACTGTGGATACTTGCATTCTAACTAATACAAACACTGAAGAATTGCTGGTACTAGCAGCTTCTTCTTTCCTTTTTTGTTATTAAGAGACAATTAAGAAGACACTAAGATAAAGCAACAATAAGACAAGATTAAGATAATGATGTAAAGGGAAAGTAATGGTTGAGAGTATACCCTGTAAGCTAAGATTTCACTAGTTTTGTTAGTTAGAGCTAGCTTTAAGGCTTTATAGCGAGTAGTTGCATAAAGTAGTTAGTTAATAGGTTCAGCGGTATATTCTTTTGATCCAAACTGGGAGTAGCACTTCTCTCACAAAAGCATCCCTACACACAAGCAAAGTTTTAAGCACCTGGAAATGCTTATGCAGGTGGAGCTCAGCTTATTGATGATGATGTAGTGTTTTTCGTAGAACTCTCTAGGCACTTCTCAAGTTAATTGCAGCATTTCTATTACTTGAGGGTATAAGGCTTGGATTGCTATCTATCCCTTAAAAGTTTACAGCCTAGCTAGCATTAGTTTGAGCAGCTTGGTTTCGAGTGATAGCATTAGTCTCATCGGACGGAATATAGAAGTTTATGTGGTTCTCTATGTGGTATTCTCTAATAGGTTTGGGCCTGAGTTGAGGCTATTAGATCTTGATCTCTCAACTGACTTAGCTTCGATGTCAAAAGGTTTGAGTTGATTCTAGGGTTTTCACGACTATGGTTAGGGAAAGGTTCCCTGTAAATGCTTAAGCATTGGTTCTCTGGGTGAATAGGCAACTAGGGAGAGGGGTCATCTTTAGTCAACTATATTTCTTTTCATATTTTACAAGAGTCTAAGTCATGTTCCCTAATTAGGCGGATGGGACACTAAAGATTTTGGTTGGGTCTAGGAAAAGTACGGGTTTGGTTATATCTAAGATAATCAACTGGAGGATTGTGTGGTTGGTACATCTCACCATTTACATAAGGTTCCCTATAATTTATGTTGAAGTCCTTCGTACTTCGCAAATCATCAAGTCGACAGACTAGGTTTGGTTGTTGAGGTGGCAAGTGTAACGTATTCACAATGGCCTGTACCCTCTAGTTACCTTTTGATTAGTGTCTAAAAGTGCTTCAAAGATATATCATTTACAAGGCATTTTACATTCACTTTGTTTAAAAATACTAATGTTAGTCTCTAATTTCAATTCTCTTGCCGTAAATTCAATTTCCATGAATACATGGCTAAAAATGCAATTAATTGAAATATGTATTTACATACATGTCAGCATGAGTATTATACATTTGAAAGAGTATATGTTTGATGTATTTCACATGTATTACCAATTTAGAACAAGTGGAGCAAGTGGATGAAAAAAATGTTGAAAAGTCAAGAATAGTGACTGTCTCATGCAGGAAGCAGCTGTCGGTAAAATGATCATAACTTGAGCTGCAGACATTGAACTGAGGTGATTCAAGTTGGGTTGGAAAGATAAGGCATGTTTCTACAATTTCGTTTTTTACAAGAAGTAAATTCGTATTATAAGGTAGCCAAAATTACCGTGAAATGTCCAGCTTGTTACCTACCAAATACAGCTTTTCTACTTGTGAAGAAATACTCATTGTTTTTGTCATATTTGGAGTTATATAGATCCAATGAACCTGATATTTGGACCAATGAAAATATAACTCAAGTGGAAATATTTATTTGTTGATCATAAGTCCAAATTTTCTGTACGAAGTATCTAAAAATTGGCATCAAATTGCATGTTCCAGCTATCTTGAAGCTGGACATAAACAAGTTGCATTGTCTACTTGCATTTTGGATGTTCCTTCGCCTATAAAAGGGGACCTTGGCCACAATTTTGAAACAATCATTCCTTTCCATCATATTCTAGTTTCCTTCATTTTCTTTGTAGCATTTCATTATGTATTTCTAAACCATTAGCTAGAGCTAGGGGTGAAACTTTGGTGAATGCATAGTATTGTCTTTGATCTTTCATTTTGTTCTTCAATGTTCATCTTCTTACTTGGTTGAAGCATATGTCCTACAAATGGTTTTGGTTTGTTAAAGATGTTGATTTATTGTTGACAAATTTTGGCACAATAAATGATTAGATAATCTCTACATACCAACAACTTGTTTTGACATATTCTCTAAAACAATTATCAAGATCTATCTTTTAGTATATTTGTGATTAATGTTTTATCTTCCATATGAGATCACTCCTTAGTTGATTTTCATTTGAGTTAAATTAAAGATCTCAAGGGCAATTTCTACTCATTTATTCGAAGTGAATCCCCGACTCTCTAGTGTTCGTCTTCATCGTATTTTCACCAGCCATTTACCACTCATAGAATAGTTTATTTCCTTTCAATTCCCTATGGTTCGACCTTGGACTTCCGAGATTTACTACTTGCGACAACCTGCACTTGGGTTTGCAACCTTAAAGTTGTAGTAAGTTTTTGGCGCCGTTGCCGGGGATTTGCATCAAGGATTATTTTCTGCTACTTTCTATGAGGTTTTCTTCTCTTTCATAATCTTCATAAATCAGGTACACATTCCTTTTTCAATCTTGTTACTTTGATTATTTTACTTTAAAGGAAGGCCAAGCCTCCTTCGTTTCTTATTTTCTGATGATTTTCTTTCTTTAAAGGGAAGGTCGAGCCTCCCGATCTATCGTTTCTTTATTATATGGTTGGCTATGCCACCTAATTTTCGTTCTTTACATTATTGTATAGTTGGCCATGCCACCTAATTTTCGTTCTTTACTTCTATTTTATGTCATATTGGTATCGTGAATTTAATTCTCATCATTTAGTAAAGATAATTGTGAAACTTTCTTTAGTAATTTATTTGACTCACCTCAACACTCACTCACATCTTCCACCATAGCTGATAATAAAAGCGTACATGATGAAAATGAAAACCATTAAGCACGAACCGTGCGTGATTACTTGCAACCTCCTCGAAATTCTGCTCCTTCTTGTTTCATTTCCCCTCTTAATGCTAATAATTTTTTATTCAATCCGAGTATGATTCCATTACTTCCTAATTTTCATGGCTTAGGATCTGAAAGTCCATATTTGCATCTTAAAGAATTTGAGAAAGTATGTGCCACATTTAATGATCAAACTTGTCCTAATGAAATTGTTTCCTTTTTCTCTAAAAGATAAAGCAAAAACTTGGCTTAACTATTTAAAACCTAGGTCGATTGGCACATGGTAAGAAATGCAAAGTGAGTTTTTGAAGAAATTCATTCCAGCCTATAAAACTAATTCTTCGAAAAGACAAATCCAAAATTTTTCTCAAAAAACCAATGAAGCATACTTTCAATGTTTAGAAAGATTTAAAGATTTATTAAATGCATGCCCACATCATGGTTTTGAAAAATGGCATACTGTAAGTTTTTTTTATGAGGGCCTAACTCCTGAAACAAAACAATTTGTAGAAACGATGTGCAATGGTGAATTTTTAGATAAAGATCCAGATAAAGCTTTAGAATTTCTAGATCATCTAGTTGAAAATTCTCAATCTTGGCAAATGGTAAAACCAATTGAAAACTCAATCAGATCTAGTCTTGCTAGTTCTAGTGGAGAAAAATATCAATTGAGTCAAGATGATGATCTAAATGCCAGGATTGCTAGTTTGTCTAGAAAGGTTGAAGCTATGGAATTAAGGAAAGTAAAGGAACTTAAACCCGTGCAAAATGATGAAATTTGTAGCATTTGTGAAACTTTTGGTCATCTTATGCATGATTGTCCTAACATCCCAATTTTCAAAGAAGTTTTACATGATCAAGCCAATGCTATGAACACTTTCAAAAAGCCTTTTTCTTCTCCATACTCAGAAATATATAATCAACAATGGAGAAATCATCCCAACTTTAGTTGGAGAGATGATAATCATGTTCATATATCACAACCTCAAGGGCTTTCAAAACTTCATTCTTTTCCACCACCACAATGAAAGACTCTTGAGGAAACATTACAGTCTTTTATACAAGGACAAGCAGATATTAATAATCAAACTTCACAAGCCATCAATGAAACAAAGAACACACTTTCTTCATTGACCTTTTCTTTGCGTTCTCAAGAGAAAAGTAAATTTCCTACTCAACCTCAACCAAATCCTTCTAGGCAATTCAATGTAAATGCTTCTAGTTCCTCTGAAAGTCAACAAAAAAATGCTAACTCCATCACGACTCTTCATAGTGAAAAAATTATTGACAAAACCATCCCTTTAAAAGAACTAAAATCGGGTGGGACTTCAAAGCAAGAAAATAACATTTCCTAAAGTGAGGAAAAAATCATTTCTAAACCTATTGTTGAAAAATGTCCCATTCCAGCTCCATTTCCTTAATAAGTGCAACCAATTTCAAAACTCAACCATAATTCTGAAATTTTTGAACTTTTCAAACAAGTCAAAATTAACATACCATTATTGGATGCAATCAAACAAGTTCCTTCATATGCAAAATTTTTAAAAGACTTGTGTACTGTTAAGAGGAAACTTAATGTTCAACAAAAAGCATTTTTGACAGAGAACATGAGCTCAATCTTTCAACAAAACACTCTACCTAAATTCAAAGATCCTGGTTGTCCAACAATTTCTTGTGTGATTGGGAATAATAGGATAGAATGTACTTTGCTTGATCTAGGTGCTAGTGTTAACTATTTCCTTTTTCTGTGTATGAGCAACTTGGTTTGGGAGAGCTTAAGCCAACAACAACAACACTTCAACTTGCTGATCGTTTAGTAAAAGTTCCAATCGGGGTTGTAGAGGATGTTCTAGTTCAATTGATAAATTCTATTATCCTGTTGATTTTATAGTTTTGGACACACATCCTATTTTAAATTCAAATGCACAAATTCTTGTCACTTTAGGATGTCCCTTTCTTGCTACTTCAAATGTGTTGATAAATTGTAGAAATGGTATCTTGAAACTCTCTTTTGGAAATATGACCATGGAAATGAATGTTTTTAACATTTGCAAGCAACATGGAGATAAAGATGATTTGCATGAAGTAGATTTTATTGAACAACTTGTTGATGATCATTTTATTGCTACATCTTCATCTGATGCACTAGAATTTGAATTTAACAATAATTCTAAAAATTCGCATATAATTTCCTTATTGAATTCTTTTCAGGAGAAAAAGACAAGTGATTGGAAATCAAAGTTTGAAAAATTATCACAACAGTCCAATATGTCCATGATTTCAAGTGTTCAAGAGCCAAAGCTCGATTTGAAACCATTTTTTGAGAATTTCTCTAGATTGGAAAAGTCTGTTGCTTTACATGATTCTAAAGATTGATATCCTTTTCTTATTGCTTTATTTTGTAGGTTTATTTTTAGTTTTATAATTTTGTGCATTTGTGTATTTCTTTAATTGTCATTTTTTTCACTAATAAAATTGAAGCTTCATTTAGGCCAAGTTTATGCAGACTTTCCAGGTAAAGCTCAAAACCCATCCCTTTGTTCAAAATTTTGCTCCTTACTATCCTTCATATATTTTGCACATTTAATCTTTATATTGAGGACAATGTTTCATTTAGGTTGGGAGAAAGGAATCAAAATGTTCAAAAAATAAAAAATCTTACCGACCGAGGATAATATTTGAAATTGTTTTTATATTATTGTGACTAGGGGATGCTGCTTTGATTTAGTTTAAGGTTATTCATGTTAGATTGATCTACATTGAGCACAATAATCATGAAAATCACATATTATTTAGATTGGATCAATGGATAGAATATGTAGAATTAACTATGACAAAAAAAATTCCAACTAAACCAATTCTAGGATAGTTTGGGGTTGTTGAGCTGTTGTGGGAAGACATTGAGATAGATGTGGATTCCATGTGTATTAAATTTTGTGTGGATTACTTAAGACCAATGAGATGATAATTAGGTGAAAATCTTAAGTTAAATATTGATTTTCGAGAATAAGTGTTTAATGAGGGGCATTGCACTAATCATTGCATTGAAGGGAAAAAACTGCCATGTTGTGAAGCTACCCTAAAAGAGCCCAATGAGGACAATTATATACATAAAAAGAGATCAGGCTAGTGCATGAAACAGAATATGCATGGCAAACTTGAAAAAAGTAGGTGCATGAAATAGAAGACGCACTACATGCCTTGATTAAGTCTCAAACACTAATTTTAGAGAATTAGACCTTTGATAAAGGATTAGTAGCTTAGTTGATTCTTGGAGGTTGAATCAGTTAAAATTAAGGAGAATCTTCATTTATTGATGTGTTGAGCTACAATTAGTAAAATCTAACCAAACTAGAGAGGGTGAGTAATAGTATATAAATTTAACCATGAATCACACCTTGGGAAAATAGTTACAAAATCAAGTTTGAGGGTGTGCATCCCACGAGAGAAGAGAGAAATAATTGACCATTGAGGGTCGAGATGAGTCCAATTTGAAAAAGTATGTGATTGAATTGATTATGCACACACACAAGTTGGTCGAGTAATGGACAGGTTAGACTATGTTTTGGTAGCAAACCTTAGAAGTCTTTTGTTAAGCATTTTCAAATCTTGAGACAAATGCGACAAGCTATTTCATTTGAACTATTTTTGAATTTTTATTGCTAGAGACTAGCAATATCTTGGTTGGGGAGTGTGACTAGTGTCTAAAAGTGCTTCAAAGATATATCATTTACAAGGCATTTTACATTCACTATATTTAAAAACACTAATGTTAGTCTCTGATTTCAGTTCTCTTTCCGTAAATTCAATTTCCATAAATACATGGTTAAAAATGTAATTAATTGAAATACGTATTTACTTAGATGTCGGCATGAGTATTATACATTTGAAAGAGTATCTATTTGATGTATTTCACATGTATTTCCAATTTAGAACAAGTGGAGCAAGTGGATGAAAAAAATGTTGAAAAGTCAAGAATAGTGACTGTCTCAAGCAAGAAGCAGCTGTCGGTAAAATGATCATAACTTGAGCTGCAGACAT
Source organism: Olea europaea var. sylvestris (assembly GCF_002742605.1). NCBI lineage: Eukaryota > Viridiplantae > Streptophyta > Magnoliopsida > Lamiales > Oleaceae > Olea > Olea europaea. The sequence continues at coordinate 9,163,563 of NC_036237.1, forward strand.
TGAACTGAGGTGATTCAAGTTGAGTTGAAATATAAGGCACGGTTCTACAAATTTCATGATTTACAAGAAGTCAAATTCGTATCACAAGGCAGCCAAAATTACCATGCAAAGTTCAGCTTGTTACCTACCGAATACAGCTTTTCTACCTGTGAAGTAGTACTCATTGTTTTTGTCATATCTGGAGTTATATAGGTCCAATAAACCTGATATTTACACCAATGGAAATATAACTCAAGTGGAAATAATTTATCTGTTGATGATAAGTCTAAATTCGCTGCATAAATATCTGATAATTGACATCAATTTGCATGTTCCAGCTGTCTTGAAGCTGGACAGAAACAAGTTGTATTGTCTACTTGCATTTTGGATGTTCCTTTGCTTGTAAAAGGGGACCTTGGCCACGATTTTGAGAGAATCAATTCCTCTCCATCATATTCTAGTTTCCTTCATTTTCTTTGTAGCATTTCATTATGTATTTCTAAACCATTAGCTAGAGCTAGGGGTGAAACTTTGGTGAATGCATAGTATTGTCTTTGATCTTTCATTTTGTCCTTCAATGTTCATATTCTTACTTAGTTGAAGTATATGTTCTACAAATGGTTTTGTTTTTTGGCACAATAAATGCTTAGATAATCTCTACATACTAACAACTTATTTTGACATATTCACTCAAACAATTATCAAGATCTATCTTTTAGTATATTTGTGATTAATGTTTTATCTTCCATATGAAATCACTCCTTAGTTGATTTTCATATGAGTTAAATCAAAGATCAAGGGAAATTTATACTCATTTATCCGAAGTGAATCCCCGACGCTCTACTGTTCGTCTTCATCGTATTTCCACCAACCATTTACCAATCATAGAATAGTTTATTTCCTTCCAATTCCCTGTGGTTCGACCTCAGACTTCCGAGATTTACTACTTACGACAACCTGCACTTGGGTTTGCAACCTTAAAGTTGTAGCACCTTTGTCATTACGAGGTGGGTTTTACACATTCTAAGGATTAGGTATCGGAGCTTGGGGATTAAGTCTCTTAGGTTATCTTTGGGTTAGGTTGACAAGATTTACAAAGTTCTTAGAAGTAGTGTTCTGGCTAGGGTTTGAGAGTTTGCAACCCTTAAAAGTGTTCAGTCCAAGCTTGACATCAAGATTTTCCTGTTTATGGGCAGTAGCAATAGCTTGATCAAAAGTGTAGGGCTCAGCTCTAGGTACTTCTATTTCAAGGTCATCCCGCCTCAAATCGATTAGACTCCTTAGTAACCTCCTTCATTCATGCCTTATCTTTATTATAAGTAAGCCCGTTCTAAGACTAGTGGAAGAAGGGGAAAGAGTGGCTTAGCTCCTACACCTTCCTACACGAAGGGCTGCTCTTACCCTTAGGAGTTCTCTTTCCCTATTGCATCAGTTCTTTCTTCCTGAGGATTGCATTTAACCATCAATGAACTTCTAAGACTGGTTCCTTTTTCTCTGATCTTTCATGCCTTACTCTTAAATTATGTAACAAAAGAAAAGAGATAGGCACCTATTATGGATAATTAGTGGTTTAGCTGTATTACTAAATCTGTTCCTTCTCTCTACTCTAGTATGCTATTAACTTCCTTTTGTGATCTGCCAACTGCAATAATAGTTCCAAGGGAATGAAGATAGGATGTTGTGCGGTAACTAGAAGTGAGTATACTAAACCTTCACTCCTGCTACTTTTATTGATATTGATGAATGCAGGGTAAGGACTCTTATTAGATAGATGTGGGCTGTTGACTGAAGCTTTTGACATTCCAGAAGGACAAGGAGAGCATCGAGAGGTTGAATCCATAGTAAATAAGATGGCATAGATATAGAATGGGATTGGTGGAAAGATTTCCTTGGATAGATAGTACTAACAACTTTGAAAGAATGGGGAAGACAAGGAACTTTACTTCAAGCTAGCAAAGGGCTTAGCCAAGACTTATTCCTTCTTTACACCGATAACATCGCATTTCATGACTGATTCTTCTACTATTGGAATTGGATTAAATGTCTCAACAAAAAATATGCCATTGGCTTGCAAAGAAAAAGAGACTTCTATACTTCAATCGCTTAACTCGGAAGGTATCAATCCAGCGTGACTTCTATGCCTAAAAAAGGCACTATTATCGATAGTTTTCTTCTTGCTTTAGTTCCCTATGAGATTGATTGAATAGAGCTTCTTGCTACATAGAAATGCCCTACAAGCCCTACAAGATAGAGTAGGAAATGTTAATGCGAACTCAAAGAATGGAAAGGGGAGATATTGAATTAGAGGAAAGGAATAGCAGACTGTGGAAAGCGACTCTCCTAAACGAGAAAAAGCAAGGGCTTTCCTTATAAGGTCTTTTTAAGTTTCCTTTTCACTAAAAAGAAAAGGCCTTATAGCAATAGAGACTAACAAGGGAACATACCAATACTAAAGGTGGATTGATCTGAAGGTGTTGTAGAATATCAGGCTAGTCTTTCTTTTGCACCCACCTACCCTGTACTTCGAACGTTTACTACAATTAGAATCCTCTATAATAACTAATAAATCGATTCAAGTGTCATGGTCACCATTTCATTATCACCACTATAGACTACTTTACCAAGTGGATGAAAAGAATACCAATGGCTAAGGCGTCGATGGGAGAGGTATGGCATGATTCATTTACGCTCATATTCTTTATGGCTTAGGTCGATAAGTTATTCGTCCTCTCTCTCTACGGTCGAGCTCCTTCGGATCCTCTAGTTCTCTTAGCTCCTCAGCCTCATTTACTCTGATATCAAATCTTCTCAACCCTCCTAAAGTTGCTAAATACTTCAAGAAAGGGAGTAATCAATAAGCAATCAAACCCAAGTCAAATGTCTAGCTTCCCTCTTACCATTCTTTAGCTGGGGAATTCAATGAGGGATTCTTTAGCCAAAAGATGGTAATTAGCACCAGCCACCCCAGCAAGGGTAGAAAAATGTTGGAAAGGGTACTTCATATGAATCGCCATGGATCCACATGGATGGTGGGAGTTTCAAAATCTTCGAATTAAGATAAGAGAGAGATCTTTACTCTATTCCCTAGCCCTAAAGCATTTAGCAAACTCCACAGAACCAATTAAAGACTTTTGAGAACTTATTGTTATCCCCAATCCACCCAAAGTAGATTCATAGACTTTAGTGACTTCCTGATCAGTAATGACAACATCACCACTAAGTACTGTGTACGATGTGAAGCATACACCAGGGTGCACCTGTTCCGTATACCACCACATTAATAAATGGTGTGATACCACAAAAGTAGGCCAAGAACCGTAATAACTCAACGGCTGCCCTGCCACAAAGCATACTTGAGAGAACCTTCGTTTAAGTTTAACAACAAAGATATTGCATGCAAATGCAGAAGTAACAACACTTGAGGTAAAGGAATGGTCAAATAGGTGCTGCACCACCTCAAAATAGAAAGACTAAAGGCCAACGATCAGTGGCCAACTTTGAGTCAAAGGAGAAAGAGTGCCTCCTGCTAACCAGCCGATCAAAAGGCTGTGTTTAGTCAAAAGTCCCATCTTGGGGGAGACGTCTTAAGACCTCCACTACCCAAACATGTAAAGGATATAACAACCTCTGATTAAGGTAGTTCCCAATGGCGAATAGAGGGCTTTTTCCACCTCCCTCAACAACCTGACCTAGTTAGCCCATCTTTTGAGGTTTTTATTCTGCTGATAGCTCTTTTGAAGAAGAGGATACAGTCCTCCAAAATTTTATTTCATGCATATAGGAGAATGCATCATTCTTTCCTAGAATGGAAACAAACCCGATTCGCTCTGGCCATAATAGACCTTGAGTAATCGGGTATCCATTGGTACGCATCACCTGGATCATGTAAGAGAAAGAATCCACTTCAATAGCAAGAGACAGAAAAGATGACCTAGCTTTTGCCATCGCCTTCGGACCCCTCTTGTTGACAAATTTCTCAATCGGATTGGAAGAGCCTTCCAGATAGGCACCCACGACATCCTACCAGGCACTCCTTGGTTGATAACACACAAATTCTTCCCTACAATCTGAAATTTATCTTTTTGCAATAGTAAGAGAAGGAAATCATAGATAGCAGAATATCGGGAGTATCAAGACTATAAGGATAACAGCAATATTGCATATTGCCTAGATGTTAGTAGTTGAATATGGTTGAATGCGCTCTTCGTTAACTCTTGTTCTTAGAGCTAGGAGTTGAAGAGTGAGATAGTCGTGTCAATTTGAATGTTTACCGAAGGGCTAGGCTAAAGAAAGAATTCCCTATTGCTAGCATAGTAGGGACTACAGAAAGCATAGTTGCACGAAAATTGCCTGTCGAGGTCCAATTAATTACACGATTTTTTATTAACTTTCAGCCCTCTCTACGCCTTCAACAATGAGATTTCAAAAGATGATTCTTTCTCCACTGCTGCCTAACGAATGATTGATAGGAATAAAAACCTGGGCTTCCCTGCATCCGATCGACTCATACCTCCCAGCCCTGTCTCCAGGATCTCATTCAATAGATCCAACCCATTTAATTTATTTAATTTATAGGGTATATAGAGGAGTTCGTCCCCCACTTCTTTTGCTCCACTGGCACCAAAGATTAAGAATTTGAGATAGAAAGAAAGATTGGTTAGTGGGCTTAATAGTCCCCTATCACAACAAGGCAGATAGCGGAAAGGTGAGCAGCTATAGCATCATTGTTCATCATCCCCTCACTACCGGATGAGTGAACTCTACCCGCCTATACTGGATGGGATTGGAATCAATCTACCTTCAGGCCTTGGAGAAGCATAAATTGAGATAGGATTGAATGTCGTGCCCCTAAAAAGACAGATTGCATTGGAAGAATAGGAAGGCTTTGTTAGCGGCACATCATCTGGAATGGATTCAATCAATGATTTTCCTTACCTCTGGGATTCACTGGGCGAGTGGAAGACATTGAGAAGGACTTCACATCCTGGAGAGGCAATAGAGGCAGTCAAGCTGGCGAATCATCAGCAGGCTATTTAGGAATTTTCTAAGCACTGAGAAGCTATAGTCAACTAATGCTCCTACTGCTAGCTACTAAGAATTCAAGCTAGAACCTCGAACTAGCCCTTTGGCCAAGCTCGAAGACCTAGCTACTCACTGTGAGCTAAACATCAAAGGTAAACACCTGTTGAAGCAATAGTGAAAATCAGTCGGAAGGATATTCTAAACGGAGGAAGGTGCAAGCTTTCGTTGGAGATGGTAAGATGAACTCGATTTTGGATTATATTGTTTTTGCTCTTTTGAAAATTGCTAAGACTATGAGCTAAACCGACTAAAAATGAAAAGTTCTTATTTCTATTTATTCATCAATCTTGCTTCTTTCGCTCCTGAGCTGCATTGCCATTGCCTGAGTACCAGTTTTTAGCTTGAAGTTCACTTCTTTTAGTTTCAGACTTAGTCTATCTATGAACCCACCTACTTTGTAAAGCTTCTCCTGATTCAGTTTGTGACCCCCAACCTTCGCCAGATTATGTTGAGATGGTAATGTACCCAGTTGAGCAACTCTCCTTTTAGCTTTAGTCGATCGAGTAACTAGGAAGAACTGTAACGAACCAAAGTTGTTGAAACTAGCATATTGGAAGATTAATTGGCCAAAATAACTATGAGCAGCTACGATATTATAAATTTCTTTCTCTTGATCGAATCTGTAACCTTCATTAGTAGATTTATTTTCTATGGTTTTCCTAATCAAACTAGAAGTTACCAAGGAACCATGCATAGAGCTGAATAGGGAGCCACCGAATACACCAGCTATGCCTAACATATGAAATGGGTGCACAAGGATGTTGTGCTCAGCCTAGAATACAATTATGAAGCTAAAAGTACCAAAAATTTCTAAAGGCATATCATCAGAAGATCATCCTTGACCAATTGGGTAGATCAAGAAAACTGTGGTGGCAGGAGCTAAATATGCAACAGCAATCCAATGTCGTATACCCAAATAGAAACTAAGCTCTCGCTCACAACCCATGTAATAAGCTGCACCAAGTAAGAAGTGTGGAACAATTAGTTCATAAGGACCACCGTTGTATAACCATTCATCAAAGGATGTCGCTTCCCAGATTGGGTAAAAGTGCAAATCTATAGCTGCAGAAGTAGGAATAATGGCACCTGAGATAATATTGTTTCCGTAAAGTAAAGATCTAGAAACAGGTTCACAAATACCATCAATATCTCTGGAGGAATAGCAATGAAGGCAATAATAAATATAGAAGTTGCGGTCAATAAGGTAGGGATCGTCAAAACACCAAACCATCCAATGTAAAGACAGTTTCGGTGCTGGTTATCCAGTTACAGAAGCAACCCCATAGGCTTTCGCTTTCGCGTCTCTCTAAAATTGCAGTCATGGTAAAATCTTGGTTTATTTAATCATCAGGGACTCCCAAGCACACTAATTTTCTATAATATAAATTGAAATAGAAAATGGAATGCTTGTTATTTAATAGTATAACATCACTTATATGGTCGTGTCAACCAATCCAATCCAACAACTATCTAGATTTATTCAAATTTTTTGTAAATAAATGAAGTGGATTGCAAAAAGAAAATACAGATTTCTATACATAAAATTTTGATTTCCAAGCTTTCAGAATAATTATTTATAATTGACTAGATCATTGATACAAATAATATCCAAATACCAAATTCGACTTCTATATACTCCTCGCAAAGTGGAAGAAGCTTTTGGGAAGGTCAAAGAAAGAACTTGTTCTTCCAATAATTTCGAGCCTAATCTTTTCAAAAAGGTACGAAAAGTACTTTTGTGTTTTCGAGCTAAAGTTCTAGCACAAGAAATCTAAAGTATATACTTTATTCGAAACAAACTCTTTTTTTGGAAGATCTGTTATGATAATGAGAAAGATTTCTGTACATACACCCAAATCGATCAATAATATCATAATCTGAGAAATCAGTCCGAACCGGCCTACTAATGGGATACCCTAGTACCTTACAAAATTTAGCTTTAGCCAATGATCCAATCAGAAGAATAATTGGAACAAGAGTATCAAACTTCTTAATAGCATTATTGATTAGAAATGCATTTTCTAGAATTTAACTCCGTGCCACTGAAGCATTTAGTCACACATGTGAAAGATAGCTCACAAATTCAAGGGAATGATTAGATAATTGGTTTAGATAAATCCTTCTTGGAGCGAAAAATAACATTGCCAAAAAGTTACAAGGTAATATTTCCATTTATTCATCAAAAGAGGCGTCCCTTTTGAAGCCAGAATTGATTTTCCTTGATACCTAACATAATGCATGAAAAGATCCTTGAACAAGCATAGATTGGTCTGAAAATCCTTAACAAAGACATCTAAAGACATTCTATTTTTCCATAGAAATATATTCATTTGAGAAGAGCTCCAAAAGATGTTGATCGTAAATGAGAAGATTGGTTACGTAGAAAGATGAAAATAGATTCGTATTCACATGCATGAGAATTATATAAGAAGAATAATAATCTTTGGAGTAATAAGGCTATTCTAATTACAATATTCGTGAAGAAAGAATCGTAATAAATGCAAAGAAGAGGCATCTTTTACCCAATCGCGAAGAGTTTGAACCAAGATTTCCAGATGGATGGGGTGGGGTATTAGTATATCTAACAAAAAATTTCAATGTGAAAAATTGTTGAGTTATTATTTCTCTTCTGCAATTGATCGCTTCTTGCTTAATGTCAATAGTCTTAGACTGTCATGTATATGGAATTCTGAAGTTGCAATGGCCTGGGATGTTTCTGGTCTTAGGACAAATGTTGTTTCTGTTCCTTGTCTAGTAGGACCAAAATCATTTGTTTCAATGTGAGGCAACCTCTTCTTGGCTTCTTTTCGTGCTTGCCCATCAATGGTATGGTATTGCGCAAAAAAGCTGTCTCCAGGGCAATTTTTTCAGTGATGATATCGTTATCAGGGTTCAAATTCTCTTTGGCAAAAATGTTGACGTCGGATTGTGGTAGACTTGAGTTTGCGAAGAAATTTCACATTCAAGATAGAGAATTTGATCTCCTTTGTCGTTGAAAATAATTCGATCCACTAGATTCAGCCTCGCTTTTCTTTATGCTTTGTGAAGAAGTCATTCTTTATTTGATCTCCCGAAGCCCTTTACTAGCTCGTTATGTATCTATTCGAGTTGAGTGAAGTGGTCCTAAAGGTTTCTTATCTCCTACATTCGACTAGCTACCATGGCTAGATCTAATTAGTTTTGTTCTATCTTTTCTCTCTTCTTTCCTATTAAGTTGGTAGTTCCTAAGGATGCAATCGATAGACAGGAGTTTACACCCGATGCTACCATGCGATCCACTCTTTATTTCGTATCCAAAAATAGATTAGTTTGGTTCTTGAATGGAATACTGAGATGAGGTTTCTAACAAGCTAAACTCTATTAGAATGGATTCTATCAATCAGTTCAGGATAATGGGCATTACAAAACCCGAAGAACCCACGTTACAGAAGAAGATTGACTTTAGTGATTTTCTTTTTTCAATAGTTATTTATTCTTCCGTTCTCCTCGAACTAAAACTAGGAGATATGCCCACTATTACTAATTCCTAGGGTATTGAATAAGCTAATACCATTTTAGGCTATTAAGGATTTCATTCCCCACGGTATAATATCTGTGTCAAATCTAGCAAACCCAAGGAGCCCCAAGAAGCTTGCCTATTCTTCTATTCTCCAAACAATCAATAGTTTGTTTGAACTCCTAATGGAAAGACCTTGTTTTTCACCTCAATGCCATTGGCTTTCATTAAGTCCAATGAAAATCATGCCAGTTTTATCCAACCACGTCGTAAGCATATTCAAAAGCCAATCTCACTTCCTTCAGTCTATTTTTTCGGCAATTGCTATAGAATGGAGTGAGTTTCGCTAGCCCATAATTAGGTTATCACCTCTTCATGCTATTAAGAAGAAGAAGTAGCCTTTCTCTCCATATGCTTGTTCGAATCGATACTTATTTGAATAATGTCAGCTTCTCCCTCTTCTTTCGTCTATGTTTTGAATAAAGCAGCTAAATCTTATGGAGAAATTCACTACATGAAAGCTAAAAGCTAAGCTAATCGAATCTGTACTCCTTTCTTATCTTATAACCCATGTCTCCCATAGCCAATTGCTTCCTGGAGAGCTGGGATGAGACTCAATCAGCCTATTGGTTTGGTTCTTTCGGTTCGATAGAGTCAAATCTATCTCATCTTATTAAAAGATTAGAAAATGCCATTCATCAAAGAAATTCTCTCCTTGGTCAGTCTGCTTTTCTACTCATCAAGCTAATCAGTAGCCTACCTTATAATACAAGGGCTAGACTAATTTTCAATGTTAACCAAAGTGCTAATCTCTTCTAATCCCTTCGCCTGCTAACTCATTAAAGTAAACAAAGTCAACTGTGTGATAGGATGCTTTCATGCTCGGAATGACTTCCCAAAGGAAAGGACTTAGCGCTTGAAACTCGTAGCTCAACTAGCGCTTCGCACCTTGCTTGGCTGCCTTTTTACACTCATACTAGGAGTCAAAGAATGAACTCTTTATTGAGCTATTGCATAAGAGAGATCTCTTTCTTTGGTATGAGATATTCAATCATGGTCCATCTATTTCTTCCTCTATTGATTCATGTGCTTAACGCAGGAAAGTCAGACTCTAGAAATTCCTTTTCACTGGGAACAACTCATGGTTCATTAGTTCAAGCGAAATCCAATAATTGTAGAGTCTCACTTTCCTAAAAGCAGAAAGCACCACATTCTGATTATTATATGAATACAAGATGCTTGCTTATCGACTGTTGACACAATTGAATTAGAATTAGCTACATCCAAAATAATATTGTAGTATAGTGGCTATGACGTGAACAGCGCTTCGTTCCTTATATAGGCTGCACCGTGCTGACCCATTCCCATTCAATCTATAGGGAAAACTCCTACCACCTCTCTTCCAACTACAATGCTATTTTGCAGTTCTTGTTTTGCTCCTCATTAAGAAGTACACTGAGCTTACTTAGGTCTTCAGAATATGCAAAGCGGTGTGTCTTTAACAACAACTATACAAATGAAAAAAAAAATGAAAAGTGATACAGGAAGCAGTTTTCAGTGGAACTATTCACTGAAGAGCCTTACTACCAGAGCTAGTAAGCTAGCGGAAGGGCTTAGCTCCTACTATAGATGAAGAGATACTATCATCAAGAGAGGGATTAAACCCTTTTTCGATAGGCTGCTCGAATAGACAAACTCATTAAGAGAAGTTCAACCTCAGTTCTACATCTATCAACCAGGCTAACTACTCCTCATTTCCTGAAATACTTATTTTGCATGGGCCTATTCCTATCTATAAGTGGAATTCCCTTTCGAAGCCTAAAAGAAGGTCTTTTATAGGGGTTCATGTCCCTATAGTGACCTATTGCCCTTTTTCTTAGGCTTTACACTAAAACTAATGAGCTCTAAAATGAGACTTGGGGATTGCTTCTGCCCTCATTGTACTGTGCTTCCAACTACCGCCCACTACATTAGTAAAGTTTAAAAGTAGCACCTAGCTTTATTGACTCCACCAAAGGCGCATAGCGAGTTACATGCTGATTTCCTATTAGCTTGTGAGACTCATGTCACCTAACGAATCAATTAGTTGTTTGGATGAGCGAGTTGGCTATATTTTGTGTGTCTACATGGTTGATTAGCCGGTATCTCCACTACTTGTATTGATTTCATCCCCCTATATGTTGTGTACCGTGTGCTGGCTTCACTCACTTGAAGAGTGTCTCTTAGTCACTAGTGTATTAGAGTTAAGAGAGGGGGTGAGCATATCTTTCTAAAGGACGGGGATTTGTGTACTGATTGCTTGCCTTAGCTTCCTTCTAATGCTCAAACTACACTCTCCTAGCTTCTTGCTACCTAGTATCAGGCCTATGGTCCATCCAAAGACGAGCTTTATGACACTTCCTTACTCGCCTTTATTATAATTATATTATTATTATATTATGAAATAGAAGGGGCATATCTTGAAGATAGAAGTCGCTTAACTCCTTGCTGCACCTATTACCTCTTTGCTTTCTTGCATCGTGAAACTAATTCAAGGTATATTATCTCCTATCTTATATGAGATAGCTTTCACAGGGATTCTTTCTAAAAAGAAATTAACATAGAAAGTGACTAGAGTTCACTTCAGGAATAGGGGTTGATGAAAGGAAATCCCTATGCAGCAGTTTATGATTTTCAACCTAGCAGGGATAGATAGAGGCATTGACATATCAAATTTCTCTCATTTCCCTTTGATCACATCAGAGCTAATGACAAGAGAGAGACTAGTTAATTAGGGTACTCAGGGCATGTTCTCTAACTTGGATAGTTGCACGAAAAAGGGGAAAGCCCGACACAACTTAACGCAAGGGCTCGATGCAGACCGGGCGTAAAGCATGGAATTCTGCCTAACTAAGTTTGATTGGGCCATAAAGCCTATCCTTTTATGTACGGATACCTCACTTCACCTGTTTAGGAGACAATAAGGCCCCTTTCTTTTTGGAATGGTGTGCTTTCATTCCATTTATGGGGATTTCACTTACTTATAAGTAAGGAGAAGCACTAACAGTCGAGCCTAACGCTTCTTTTCTTCACTTTTCCATCATACAAGCTACCCGCAATTCAATCAGGCTTTGAATACGCAGATGTAGGAGTATGCCCCTTAGAGTGGGTCTAAAGATAAAGAGAGTATTATTATCTAAATAAAACATGATAGGAGATCGAGCCATAAATAGGACAAATTGTAGAAGTAGTTCTAATCTAAGAAACTCGACCAGGAGCTTCTACACAGATTAGACACCCATCTAGCCTACCAGGTTCCCAGTTCCATTCGGGGCTTTGTCTGCTATCTTGCTCTGAGTAGAGTAAGGTCGGCCAGCATGCTAGGCATTGGAAAAGGAGACCTACCTTCTATACCATATCCTGGTCCCATACCCATTATATAGAATCGAAGTGTAATGGCCTAGGAGGATTAAAGAGTAAGCCAAGCAGTAACTAATCATGCGTCGTGTGAAACACTAGGAGTGGGAATCCATTTAGGGATACAAGGGCCTGACTTAATCTCAAAAGAAAAGAGAGTACTCGTGAACGCCTCCTGTGTGTAACGCTTTGCTTTCCCATTCACCATTTAAATCCTCCTGCCAGTCCATCTTTTCCAAGCACATAAAACAACTGTAGCAGATATCGGCTAAGCCATAGCGTTGGTTCTATTCGAATGCAGGGTCTATAGAAGAGGATAGTTTCGGATAGTTGGCCTTAGGGCGTTTCATCCATAATGATATGGAAGGGGTCCTCCATCATAAGAAAGCATGTCACCTGGCCCTTCCTCTTTGGTTTGGTTTGCTACACCTAAAGCCCCACTTCATACCAGTGACGATCTTCAGCCCTTGATTCATGTAAAAAAGGATTGAACTCATTGTCTTTAGGGTAAAATCACCTGTTTAGGCACTTCTCTTCATCTATCCTTGACCTTTTCCCTTTAGGTTCTCAGACCCATAGGATAATCGATCAAATATCCTACACATCATTATCCTACGCTAGGCATGTCATGAAGATTCTATCACTTTTGGTAATTGGCTTGGTTTCAAGATGTAGAACCTACGTTGAATCACCATTTAGTGGGGATACTAGGACTTGGGTCTCTCTCTTGGGCGGGGCATCAAGTACATGTATCTTTACCGATTAACAATTTTTAAATGCTGGAGTAGATCCTAAAGAAATACTGCTTCCTCATGAATTTATCTTGAATCGAGAACTTTTGGCTCAACTTTATCCAATGAGGGAGCAACCCCATTTTTCACCTTGAATTGGTCAAAATATACGAAATTTCTTACTTTTCGTGGAAGATTAGATCAGTAACTGGGGGTCTATGGCTGATCGATATTGCACACCATCATTTAGCTATTGCAATTCTGTTCCTAATAGTGGGTCATGTATATAGGACTAACTAGGGCATTGGCCATGGCCTAAAAGATATTTTAGAAGCTCATAAAGGTCCATTTACAGGGCAGGGTCATAAAAGCCTATATGAGATCCTAACAATGTCATGGCATGCTTAATTATCTATTAACCTAGATATGTTAAGCTCTTTAACCATTGTTGTTGCTCACCATATGTATTCCATGCCCTCGTATCCATATCTAGCTACTGACTATGGGACCCAACTGTCATTATTTACACATCACATGTGGATTGGTAGATTACTTATAGTTGGTGTTGTTGCACATGCAGCCATTTTAGTTTCCTTAGACATCATGATGCAGTCATATCACATCTCAACTGGGCATGTATCTTTCTAGGCTTTCACAATTTTAGTTTATATATTCATAATGATACCATGAGCGCTTTAGGGCGTCCCCAAGATATGTTTTTAGATACTGCTATGTAATTACAACCCGTTTTTGCTCAATGGATACAAAACACCCATGCTTTAGCACCTGGCACAATGGCTCCTGGTGCAACAGTAAGCACCAATTTCACTTGGGGTGGTGATTTAGTAGCAGTGGGTGGCAAAGTGGCTTTGTTACCTATTTCATTAGGAACCGTGGATTTTTTAGTACATCACATCCATTCATTTACGATTATGTCATGATATTGATACTCCTGAAAGGTGTTCTATTTGCTCGTAGCTCCCATTTGATACCGGATAAAGCAAATCTTTGTTTTCATTTTCCTTGTGATAGACCTGGAAGAGGGGGTACATGTCAAGTATCGGCTTGGGATCATGTCTTCTTTGGATTATTCTAGATGTACAATTTCATTTCAATAGTAATATTCCAGTTCAGTTGAAAAATGCAGTCAGATGTTTGGGACAGTATAAGTGATCAAGGGGTAATAACTCATATCATGGGAGGAAACTTCACCCAGAGTTCTATTACTATTAATGGGTGGCTCCGGGATTTCTTATGGGCACAAGCATCCTAGGTAATTCAGTCTTATGGTTCTTCATTAACTACATGTGGACTTTTTTTCCTAGGTGCTCATTTTGTATGGGCTTTTACTTTGATGTTTCTATTCAGCAGACATGGTTATTGGCAAGAACTTATTGAATCTATTGTTTAAGCTCATCATAAATTCAAAGTTGCTCCTGCTACTCAATCGAGAGCCTTGAGCATTGTACAAAGACGTGCTATAGGAGTAACCCATTACCTTCTGGGTGGAATTGCCACAACATGGACATTCTTCTTAGCAAGAATTATTGCAGTAGGATAATGGCTAGGAGGATTTGGAAGGCATTATGGCATTAAGATTTCCAAGGTTTAGCCATGGCTTAGCTCAGGACCCCACTACTCATCGTATTTGGTTTGGTATTACTACCGTACATGACTTCGAGAGTCATGATGATATTACTAAGGAACGTCTTTATCATCATCTTTTTGCTTCTCACTTCGGTCAATTAGCAATAATATTTATGTGGACTTTCGAAAATCTGTTTCATGTAGCTTGGCAAGGAAATTTTGAATTATGTGTACAAGACCCTTTACATGTAAGACCTATTGCTCATGTAATTTAGGATCCTCATTTTGGTCAACCGACTGTAGAAGCTTTTACTCAAGGGAGTGCTCCTGGCCCAGTGAATATCGCTTATTCTGGTGTTTATCAGTGGTGGTATACAAACGGTTTACACACTAATGAAGATCTTTCTACAGGAGCTCTTTTTCTATTATTTCTTTCTGCCATATCCTTAATAGCAGGTTGATTACACCTACAATCGAAATGGAAACCGAGCATTTCGTGGTTCAAAAATGTCGAATCTCGTCTGAATCATTTGTCAAGACTCTTCAGTGTAAATTCCTTAGCTTGGACAGGGCATTTAGTACATGTCGTTATTCCTAGATCCAAAGGGGAGTATGTTTGATGGAATAATTTGTTAGAGGTATTACTGCATCCCCAAAGATTAGGCCCACTTTTTACAGGTCAATGGAATCTTTATGCTCAAAACCCTGATTTAAGTAGTCATTTATTTGGGACTTCCCAAGGAGCAGAAAACTGCCATTCTAACTCTTCTCAGAGGATTCCATCCACAAACACAAAGTTTGTGCTGATCGATATTGCTCATCATCATCTAGCTATTGCGTTTATTTTTCTTACTGCTGGTCATATGTATCGAACAAATTTCAGGATTGGACACAGTATCAAAGATCTTTTAGATGCACATATTCTTTCGAGGGATGATTGGGACGAGGGCATAAAGGTCTTTATGACACAATCAATAATTCACTTCATTTTCAATTAGGCCTTGCTCTAGCTTCTTTAGGGGTTATTACTTCCTTAGTAGCTCAACACATGTACTCTTTACCTGCTTATGCATTCATAGCACAAGACTTTACTACTCAAGTAGCATTATATACTCATCACTAATTTATTGCAGGATTCATCACGATACAAGCTTTTGGTCATGGAGCTATATTTTTTATTAGAGATTACAATCCGGAGCAAAATGAAGATAATGTATTGGCAAGAATGTTAGACCATGAGAAGCTATCATATCTCATTTAAGTTGGGCCAGCCTCCTTCTGGGATTCCATGCCTTGGAACTTTATGTTCATAATGATGTCATGCTTACCTTTGGTACTCCAAAAAAGCAAATTTTAATCAAATCTATATTTGCTCAATGGATAGAATCGGCTCTCAGGAAAACTTCATATGGGTTCGATGTACTTTTTATCTTCAACGAACGGTCTGACATTCAATGCGGGTCAAGCATCTGGTTGCCTGATTAGTTAAATGCTATTAATGAAAATAGTAATTCATTATTCTTGACAATAGGTCCTGGAGACTTTTTGGTTCATCATGCTATTGCTCTAGGTTTACATACAACTACATTGATCTTAGTAAAAGGTACTTTAGATGCAAGCGGTTCCAAGTTAATGTCAGATAAAAGGATTTCAATTATAGTTTTTCGTGCAATGGATCGGGATGAGGGGGTACTTGTGCTATTTCGGCATGGGACACATTTTATTTGGCAGTTTTTTAGATATTAAATACTATTGGATCGGTTACTTTTTATTGGCATTGGAAGCACATCGCATTATGGCAGGGTAATGTTTCATAGTTTAATGAATCTTCCACTTACTTGATGGGTTGGCTAAGAGATTATTTATGGTTAAACTCTTCACAACTTATCAATGGATATAATCCTTTTGGTATGAACAGTTTATTGGTTTGGGCATGGATGTTCTTATTTGGACATCTTGTTTGGGCTAGTGGATTTATGTTCTTAATTTCTTCCCGTGGATATTGGCAGAAGTTGATTGAAACTTTAGCATGGGCTCATGAATGCACGCCTTTGGCCAATTTGATTCAATGGAAAGATAAACATGTGGCTCTTTCCATTGTCCAAGCAAGATTAGTTGGATTAGCCCACTTTTCGATAGGTTATATATTCACTTATGCAGCTTTTTTTATTACCTCTACATCGGGAAAATTTGACAAATTTTTTAGTGGGTTCTATCCGCGATAATCTCATTTCTTTCGATGGAGAGAGGGTCCACTTTCTTCTATTTCTACATCTAGAATTTGACTTGTATCATGGATACTAATAGGACCTGAACCACTATGGCAAAGAAAAGTTTGATTGGAACAAAAATATCATTTGATTCATCAATCCTCAAAAAAAGAAATAAGCAAAGTTCCATCGTTGAGTGACAATGGGAAATTTACGGAAAGTTACAATCCCCACCACGGAATAGTGTACCTACATGCCTTCATCGATTTTTTTTCGATTGGAAGACCGAGAGATAACTATCAAGACTTTAGACTATCCGGACACATACTTCTGGAAATGGTTCATGCGTGTTTGTTACCAGGAGCAACAAGATCAAGTTGGTAAGGATTAACTTTTCATTTCTATGGTCGATGATCATATAGGGCCTCTTTACCATTCTGTATAAATGGGCTATTCTATTTGTACAGATATGGTAGAGTGGCACATTCATTTCTTGTTTGTCTATTAGTTTTCACTTCTTCTCTTCAGCGCGGGATAGAGCAATTTGGTAGCTCGCAAGGCTCTTAACCTTGAGGTCACGGGTTCAAATCCTGTCTCTGTAATATCTTTTTTTATCAAAAGGGGGTTTGGCTCTGTTAACTAGTAATTTATTACCCCCCCCCCTCAAAAAGGGGGTGGTAGGAAAGGAAAAAAAGAAGAAAAAAATAAAAAAATAAGTGACAGAAACCAAAGATACGTGAACAACCAACCCATATTATTAATTCTACAGGAAAGGTTAACTAGCTTCCTATCCAGTCTGCATTTGAAGCCCATTTTCTTCATATAAGTGAAATCTAGGTGAATAATCGAGGTCTTACTACAGTTAAGCAATACTCTTAGCTGTGAGAAGAATGACTTTCCTTTGCTGGTGCTTTAGGTTTACTTCAGTAGTTCGTAAGCCTTCAGTTCTTGCTCTTCTACTGGTTACCAGCTTATGTCCTGCGGGTAACTAAGGCTCTACCCTTTCTGGGATAATTGCTCCTTGATCTTCATTAGGCCGCCTTTCTTAGGTCTGATCATCGAAAGACGAAGCCATAGGCTACGACTTTCTCTGAGTAAATCGATTTCCATAAGGACTTTCTCTTGTTGTTATAGTTGCTAATTCTACCTGCTCGAGAAATGTTTCTCAATCTTCAATCTCCTAAGATTTACCGTTCACTGGCCTACTAAAAGCCTTTCCTCCACCACCAGCGACAACTAAGGTTTTACCCGCAATCGAGTTCTCAATTTTACCTAGCGTAAAAGAGAATCAACTCCTTTGAGAAAATCATTATCGAGAGAGTGGTTTGATTAAGATGTCAGCCAACTGATCATGAATGCTCACATGGGATACTTTTTGAAGACCTTTGTTAACATGATCTCGAATAAAGTGAAAATCAATGGCAATGTGTTTCATGCGGGAGTGGAAAATGGAGTTTACACTGAGATGAGTAGCACCAATATTGTCACACATAATGATAGGCATTTGCTGCAAAGGGACACCAAGTTCAGTGGGAAGTGATTTAATCCAAGCGAGCTCAAAGGTGGCAGTGGCAAGAACACGATACTCACTTCAGTAGAAGAGTGGGAAACAGACCGTTGTTTTCAGGTACTCCAGGAGATAGGATTATCATCCAGGAAAAGAATTCAAGCAGAGATTGAGATTTAGTCATCAGGATTACCTGCTCAATCAACATCGAAGTAGGCGTGAAAAACTGGTTTGGAATTTTTCTTGAGAAGGAGACCATGGTAAATGGTATGCTTGAGGTATCGGAGAAGGCATTTAGTAGTGACCCAATGAATAGAACTAGGTATTGTAGGGCCCCAATCGCGCGTCGATATTCTGTGGCATTAGTAGGTGGGGAGCTATCATGAAGTTACAGTGGGCCAGTGGTAGCAAGTAGAGTTTGAACTTCTTTTGCACCATCCATGGAGGTACAGTGGAGAAGATCTCTGATGTATTTGTGCTGAGTAAGAAAGAGATCATTAGAGGTTAGCAGCACTTCTTAACCAAGAAAGTACTGGAGTGGACCTGGGAGAACCGATTAGCAAGTCATCTAATGATGTTCTGAATAAGATTAAGGGCATTGCTAGTAAGGATAAAATCATTAACATAAACTAGAAGGTAAAGAATAGATCTATTATGGCGATAAATGAAGAGGGAGGCATCAGCACGAGAGTTAGAGAAGTCGAGATGAAGAAGAAAGTGACTGAGCTCCTTGTACCAGGCCCGTGGGGCCTGTTTAAGGCTATAGATAGATTTGTAAAGACAGCATACATGAGTAGGGTGTTGTGGGTCAATGAAAGCAGGTGGTTGAGCCATGTAAACATCCTCATGAAGAGTGCTATGGAGAAATGCATTGTTCATATCAAGTTAACGAAGGGGCCAACCATACATGAGGGCAAGAGAAATGATTTTTCGAATGGTGGTAGGTTTAATCACGAGGCTTTAGCCTTATAACAAGCTTGACTTAAATTGAAAGAGTTTGATCTATGATACTCTTGAACTGAACTATCGGTCCTGGAAAGAACCCGCTTGCCGTGACGGAAGAAAGATGGATTTCTTATCTAAGCTAAGCTTCCTTTTTTTCCCAAGTTCATCTAGTCTAGTATGACTCCGGGATTGAATCAAGAGGGTTTTTCCACCCATAGACATAGTGACCAAATAGACCCTCTCTTGTAGCTCACTAAAAGATCGGGGTTAGAATCGAGAACGAGCATAGAACGAAAAATGAGCCTGTTAACTACTTGTCGAGATCGCCTACCTTATTAGATTCAACCTACAGAACTGGACTTATTGGATTAGCATTCCTTTTTTTTTTTAGAAAACTTCTTCACTGACCAACTTCTTTAATTCATCACTAACTCCTATCGATTAAAAGAAAGACTAACGACCTAAAAGCTTCCTTCGCTTGAGACTAAGCTTACCTTGCCCACTTGAATGTACCATCTATTTGAGTTCTATCTTTAGTTTCATGACTAGATTAGAAGTTCGACTGAGCTATAGTCTCCGGACTAGTTGAGCACTGACTCCTATTCCACTACTATAACTTCTTCTTATCGATTTGAGTGAGATTGAATCTTGAGCCCCATCCTTGCCTTGCTTTTATTTCCATTTCTCTTCTCGACGGATGAACACTGGAATGGATTGATCTAACCAAATCTCTTTCTTCATGTCTCGCCGTAAAGATCGAATTCTGTATTTACATTGATTTGACCTACCTTCTGCAATAGTGAGATATTGAGCTTTCCTCTATCTATCGCCTATCCCTTCTACATGTACTTCTCAATCTTCCTTCGTCTTGGTAGTTCTCAATCAATTCGTACAAAGGAGGTCTTTCTCTTTCTATTCTTTCTTCTTTCACATTCACTTCCTCAAGCCAATTTAAAGTGTCTTTTGAATCGAGAAATTGTTGACAGCCTATAATCATACTCGCATAACATCCATTTTCTTTCTTTTCATTGCAATAAACTTGGAATTCTGGTCTTGCTTAAGTAGTAAGATACTGGCTGAGGATTATGAGAAGGCATGGAGCTTAACAAAAGAATGTCTAAATCTAGGCATCTTTTAGGATAACTGGTGATCTAAAATATTTGATTTTTGCCATGTTTTCCATTAGAGTGGAGTCTATACTTTGACTTTTTCTAACATCGCATGCTTGACGGATACGGATAGGAATTATCTTTTCACTGGCATCTTTCTAGTTAAAAGAATCTATTTTCCAATCTTGTTGCAGTTACAGTGTACCTAGTGTCAGTCCCACTTTAAGCTGCAGTAAGTGTGCAGTGTAGTTTGGAGGGGCTTTAGTTCATTAGTCCTAATCTAATGCATTTCGAGTGCTAAGGTGGCTCTTATGTAGAGGGTATGAAGCTCTGATGAGGTTTCTCCATGGCATGGATAAGACAAAGCTGAGGGTCCCGAGGTTAGTGTTCAAAACTATCTAAAGAAGGGACTCAAATTTCGAGTATTCTTCGCTTTACTAGCAAGCTAACATTATCAAGGCGTCGATATAGGAATGTGGTAGGTGCTTTCAAGTAGTGGTAGGGGTGCATGCATCGTGTCTATATGTTGTTGGATATTCAGTTTGGTATAGGTAATTTGCTTTCTTCAGCAGCATCAAGGTATGTTCTTTTCCTTTTTTAGGTTTTGCATTTTGAGCTTCAAATCAGATTTAGAGAAGAGTAGCAAGGACTAGAGGAAAGGTTTTATGAGCAAGCAATTCATCCGTTTTGGTTTTTGGTTTGTGTCACAATACATTGATCCGTCTAGGACTAAGCAGGTAACCATAGAATCAAATTTTAGAATAGATTAGCGTTCCCTAAACATAGCTAAAAAAAAGGAATCCCTATTAACCCTTAGTTCTAAAGTAAGTACAAAAAGGGACCCAGTCTATGACAATAACAATGTTTGGGTAAACACACATCCAAAGGATGTAAAAGACTTCGATGGTCAAGAAAGTACTATTCTCAAATTGGAATTTAAGATGCTTCACGATGAATATGATTTGCTTAAAGAGAAACTTACCAAGCATGATCAAGAAAGTGCTCAACGTATTGTTAGTCTTGGGTCAGAAATAGAAAAACTGCTTGAAGAAATGAAATCGAAGTCTACTGCTAATGACGTCTAAATAGGAACCTTTTTCCATTCGAAATAGTTTTGATAAATATTTTGAATGATTCCTTGTAAGTTGAATCTTTGGTACTCAAAAAGTAGGAAATAGGTCTATCTATCCTATTGAGTCACTTGAAGTAGCAAACTCAAAAAGAACTTATTTATTCGTTTATCTATTTCTATATCTTTAACATATATATATGTGTGTGTGTGTCTTGCTAAGACTTCTTCAGAAAAATCTTTACGCATATCGTATATAGAAGAAAAAGTCCAGATACATGATGTCTATGTACAACTGAACCAAGGACTATTCATGATTCCATGATTGAATCAATTCCACACCGGTTCCAAATTAGAGGAATGTTATGGTAAAACTTTGTTTGAAACGATGTGGTAGAAAGCAACATACGACTTGAAAGACAGATCTGTTGTGGATTTTTACATCCGCTATTTTATATTTATATAGGAATGAAGGTGCTCTTAGCTCGACATCGTTTGTTCTGTTCCACTCGAACCCTTCATTATTGCTTTTTGTTGGGTTGTAAATAGGGAGCTTGAGTGGAAAGGATTAATTCATTTCTCGGGGGCAAGGATCTAGGGTTAATGCCAATCAATAAATTGGAACAACTTCATAAATATATCTTCGAGACAGAAATGGAAAGGATCCAATTTGAGCAAGTTTCCAATTCAAAAGCGAAACCTGTTGGAATTGATCAAACATTTTCGATCCAAAGTGTATCATGCGGGAATCAACTGTCCATAGGATTCTTTGATAGAAATAAAAATCACAAAAAAGGGTATGTTGATGCCATTTTGAAAGGATTAAGAAGCACCGAAGTAATGTCTAAACCCAATTATTTAAAACAAAGATAAAGGATCCCAGAACAAGGAAACACCCTTTTAATTGTCTCGATAGTCTCAATAACTGGATCAAACTGAAGAATCAAAATAGAATTTTAAACGAGACAAACAAAAGGGGGTAACGACCACTCAATAAATGAAATTTATTAAAGATTTTTTCCTTTAAGCTATTTGGGAGCTATCCAACTAGAGTCATCAGTACGAATGGTTTCTTTTTCATTTTCAAGAAGGAAGAAGAAAAAAAAGACCGAAATCATAGTCTAATTGATTTTATAAGCGCATTTGTCATTTATTGGAATTCCATACATAGACAAAACTTTGAATCAAATCATTTTTTTCTCGAGCCGTACAAGGAGTAAACTTCCTATATGTTTCTGGGAGGGGTATTGTTCATCTACATCTATCCCAATGAGCCGTCTATCGAATCGTTGCAATTGATGTTCGATCCCGAAGAGAAGGAAAAGATCTTCGAAAAGTGGGTTTTTATGATCTACTGAAGAATCAAACTTATTTAAATGTTCCTGCTATTCTATATTTCCTTGAAAAGGGTGCTCAGCCTACAGGAACTATTCAGGATATTTTAAAGAAGGTAGAAGTTTTTAAGGAACTTCGACCTAAACAAACGAAATTCAATTAAAGAAATACCAAGGGAGGTAGTGATTTGTATATAACTTTGTATAACTTTTCTCTACTATTTTGTTATCCCCCCCCCCCCTTAATCCTGCTTTATTCATATTATTTCTCATTACTTCTCTCGAATTCCATGGTCGATAACAACAAAACCTTAGTTTATTGATCATATAAATATAAAATTCGGACATTTAATTTCTTTCAATTATGTGGTTTTCGTTGGAATCTAACTAACCAACAAGGAATCCAGATTGTAAATTCCATTTAGATTGATGAAATACATTAAAAATTCGATATTTTTTTTTTCAATTCTTATTCTCCCATCTACAATTTTTTGTATCTATGTAGATTAGATATCTAGTGTTAATCCAAGAAAATTTGGAATATTATTTCATTGTTAAATTGAAATTTTTTGAGTTTATAAAAAAAATCAATGAAATTTCTTTTGTTTTTTTCCATTGTATTCTTTTCTCGACATTTATATTAACAACAGTGTATCGAACAAATATAATTCGATGAAGTGGATCTATTTATTTCCGTACCATAGGTTTGTTTTTTTACTTTACCTCATTCCTTTCTTTGATATTGATACAAGAGGTTTTTTAATTGAAAAAAATAAATAAATAAAAAGTAGATAACATAAGAGGTACTCTATCAATTTTTACAATTTTCTCTATATATATATTTTTTTTCTTTTATATGATAATTTCTTGTATTTTGATTTGATCTATTTATTTTTATCGGATCGGTACAAAACCCTGTTCGAATTCTTGGAACGGAACAAAAAAAAAGTTGGGTCGAATGAATAAATGGATAGGGCCCTATTGCTTCAATTAATTGTGGGAAAGAAAAAGCAACCAGCTTCTGTTCTTAAATTTGAATAATTTCCCCATCTAATTATATGTTAAAAATAGATTAGTGCCTGATACGGCAAGGACTTCTCCCCCCATGAGTGGAATCTATATTTTTTTAATGAATCCTAACTATTGGCATTCTCCATTATGGAATGGAGATGCATATGTAAAAGAAGCAGTATATTGAAAAAGAAAGTTTTTTTCTGAAATCAAAAGAACGATTAGGTTCAAAAAAGAAAAGATTTCTAACCATCTTGTTATCCTATAACATAGACTAATTAAACGTAAATCCTTTATAAGATAAGTATTAGACTCTTCTTTTAGAACGAGGTATTTTTGGCTTCCAGAATAAAAAGAATATGAGGTGAGGATGGTCGTAGATCAGGCACCTTCTAAAGGAACTATTACATAAGAAAGACATTGAATCACAAAAAGTCTATTTTTTGATAAGGATTTGTTGATTTCTGACTCTATAGCTTAGAAAAAATTCAATTCCTTTTGCTAACTTCCCACCTTCGAAGGAATCGTACCACTATCCCCAATAGGAAAGACTAGTTACCGCTCCGTAGGAAGATAAGAGACTTTGCTGCACTCATTTACTCCGGAAGTTACTACTTGTCCATTCCTCTAACTAGTCTATTCAGCTTCTCCTATGGCTATTTGGATTAAGGAACTAGGGTAATGCGAAGATAAAGAAGGCCTAATAATGGTTAGTCGAATCAGGCAGGGCAGTCGTTCCAAGGTTTTTGCCACCGTTTAGGCATTATTTCAAATAGGAGAATGAGGTTCAAGCAAGAGATGGAGGATTTTGTCTAAGGCGAGTCGCAAACTCTGGTTTCAGTGTACGTGTGGAAGGCTACTCTATTTAGCCAGCAAGCATAGGAAAGAAATCCCCCAAGGAACTAACTATTAATGCTAATCCATTAGTTCGAGCTCAAAGTTTGCCCTTAGTTGTCTCAAAGTTAGCTCCTTGACATGAGTAGCTTGGCTTGTGCTCATGCGGGGCTTTGGAAAAAAAGTAACTAGGGAATTCATATACTAATCTTCTAATCCTGCTCGAGAAGTTTTTTGTTTAAAAGTATATCGGGAGTTCAAGCAGATGTTAAATTAGGGTGAGGTGGGTCTACAGGTTACTTAGCTAAATGAAATCTTGAGTATTGACTGTCGTGTGAGTCTCGACCAATGTGCAGCTGTCATTAAAAGGCTTTAAGTAACGGCATTCTCAGTTAAGATAACAAGATTCAAGCTTGAAAAAATGTACGTGCTTGTTATAAGTAGATGTAGATGTGAAGGTGCCGTAGGAACCGCCCTAACCCCTTCCCTGAAATATGTTGTTAGATGCATTGGCTATTCGTAGATCTATTATACAGGTGATTTAGCTAGTTTCAACCCTTAGTAGTGGGTATTAGGTCAAGGGATACCATAGAACCGTATAATTGTGGAACAAGCTACGCACGTTACATGTCCTTTAAAGCTACCGTTAAGGAAGAATCACCTCTATGTAAAGAAAGATAAATGCTCCTTTGGACAGACGAAAATCCTATTCCTAGGACATCAAAGCCATCGAGGAGTGGCAAGCACCTACCAAGGTGAGAAAATACCACCCACAGAGTACCACTAAATTGTTTGAATAAGGCGTACTAGTCACTGACCGAAGGAGAAATACTAAGACAACTCTTTTCAGGTTATGCCATAAAGAAAGACGTGTCTCCTTGATTGCTTAGAGCCCCTCGATACACTACCTTAGACAGCTTACGTGAACAAAAAGGAGGCATACGTAAGGAGAGCACCTTTACTTTAGTATTTGTATAAAAAGATTTGATCTTTGCATTGGTAGAAATGAACTGGGCATTGGCTTCAATCATGGACAGGTCAAGGATATCTTCTCTCCAAAAGACCAAGTTATTAGCAGGGGATTCATCCGAGTGAAATGTTCAACATTCATCCATGCATACACAATCTCCGCTTCAATTTTGATACATAGTTGGCCCTTCTAACCATTGGTTCCAAGATGACAACCAAAGACTAAAGCCTGGTCCGAGCAAAGGAGGTAAACAAACCTGCCACTAAGGGAGACTGATGAAGTCAAAAAAGTAGCCCAAAGAATCTGACCTAGATCTAGGATTCCACTAAGTTCAGAACGAAAGCATATAGAAAGACTCAAGTCATAGGCAAACACCCCACCCAGGTCTCTAGGCTTAGATTAAGGCAACAGGGAGATGAGACAAGCTTGAAAGCCACAACACTTATCTTTCCGACTTAGTACTTTCAGTCCTGGCCCCTTTCGTCTCCACTTGCTGATCTCTACTGATCTATTGACGGAGGGGATAACAAACGTAAAGGGCTTGGCTTGGTTCACACTCTCTGGTATATCTTAGGACATTAGAGTGAGATGTCGGCCGTTCCACTCGCTAGTAAAGAATCTTTACCACTACTACCTACTAACTTCTCACCTAATCCTTCTAGAAAGTTGCCCAACTACGGCCTCGTCAAAGCCATAACCCCAGAGAGATGATAACTTTTTCTTTGAATGAATCTTGCTCTCTTATCTACTTCTTCTTTTGTTAACAATTCTTCTGTTGTCATAGAGGGAAGAACTGGTCTTTCAGGGTGAATCACCCCGATGGGTCAGTGCTTTGGATTCAGTCCTTATAGATTTCCCCTATCTCAGTTCATGTCTAACTGGCACCTAGGAGAACCCGACGTTTCATCTTGTCCTTACCATCTTTTGGTAACAGCACTTGGAGCAAGAACTGGTAGTCTCCCATGGTCCTGGGGCCTTCATTCCCTCTTAAGTAGATAGGCTAGTCTATTTCACCTTTGCTACAATTTCTTACAAAACTTGACTGACCTGTTAGGGCCTTTCATGCTCTCCATAGATATAGAAAGAAGCACAGCCTCACACGGGATGAAGGCTCTTTAAAAGGTCCTGTCCCTATCTAGTATACCAGCCAAGCCCAATGAACCAGTCTATCCAACTTGAGAAAGCTTTTTGTTAACAAGTCAGGGTTTGCCTGCCACTTTCTATCTATCTAAGTAAGTCGAACGAAGCTATTAAAGAGGCATTTGGAAAGAGGACCAAGGAGGAGGAATAATAAATTGGAGAAAGACCTTTTGAAAATGATTATCCAAGTCTCGTGGTGCTAACCAGTAGTGACTAGGACCCGTCAAGCAAACTAGCCCAGTTGAACAAAGAAAATTACGCCTGTCAAGAAGATAAGCTCCACGCTCAAGCTCAAGTTGTATCTCTTTCCTTCCCAACCTGCCCTTTTAGCTTTAAGGTAAGTAAGCTCCTTGCTCTTACTCCAAAAGCTAATCCATCCCAATACAACCTGTCTAGCCTTTCACAAAGCATTTCGTTTTGTCGAGGTCACTTATCTTTTGTAATTCCACAAATTTCGTGCAGTAATTCAGGTTGTTGAGCATTTTGGTGATGTTCAATCACGGTGCACCGTTGCATAAAGCACTACAATTGGTTTTTCAATGGCAAGAACCGATCATCGAGTGGCTGAACCAACCCCTACAATGGATCCATGTACTGATGAATGCCAACCATCCTTTATTGAGTAGCCTTGACTATTCTGGAACCCTTGCTGATTTGATAGCTTGAGAAAGATCGACCATGATTTTGATTTCTAACTATCTATGCCTCTAGCGATGCTTTAGGCAAACTGTAACTAGGGTGCCCTACTCCTACCCTTGCTCTCACCTTCGTCTCTACTATCTCTGCTCCAGCTTGAAATATTACCTATGTAATCATAGCTCAGTCATTGACTAGCGAATTCAAATGGATAGTTGCTGGACTCGAAGAATTGCAACTGATGAATCACAATCAGCTGCTAATTTCCTTACTATTCGATTCTTGCCTCAAGACTCTACCACTAGGACTCGGTTGAAAAATCTACTACGGCCATCTCTACCCACCTTTATGAATTTTAACCCAAACTAGCCATGACAAGGCTGAATTTATTAGAACCATCATTGTTTAGAAAGACTGGGAGACACGTTCACTCATACTATCGGAAGGCATTATTAAATTAAGGGTAGCAGACAAGTAGAGGATCAAATGTACAGCAGCGTTAACGACCCCCATATTATAATAAGGGAGAAAAAGTAGACCTTTCTCCTGATCAATCAAGTATCCCCCAAGAGGGTGGGAATAACTATTATGGGTTTTCTTTCATCAATGTTTTGGAATAATGGTAGTGTTTAAGCTGCGTTTACTACAAATGGGCAAGCTTGGCCCAACCAGGGGGACTGGACGGGGAAAATAGTCTGGCACCGGAGAACCAAGTTCGCTTTCACTACTTATGGATAGAGATGGGTGGAATAATAGGCTGGCCTCCCGTTGAGGAAAAAATACTCCCGATAATCTTTGATTGGGCGTGGTAGATAGAAGTTGATCCGGTAGATCTACTAGAAGTTTGCTCGTGATGATGATTTTGATCAGTGAGATGTTGACTTTTATTTAGATTATGCAAAAGATTTTACTTATTTTCCTCCCACGAAGTGCCTAGCTATTATGTTCCAACTTATTAATCTACCGGTAAAGCATGTCCAAAGTGATGTGGGCCCCTATAGAAAGAAGCACGCCCGCCCAAAGTAGCATCTTTAGACACGTCCTTATCATGGGAAAGGAAGAGATGAAAGATTCATAGTTTCAAAGACCTTCCATTGATAAGGCATTAAGGGATTCTTTCTTTAGGTTTTATCCTTTTCATGTATAGATAGATCGTTTATTCCAAAACCCAAAAAACCTGGGAAGCTAGGCCCTATTCAATATTTACTACTCAACACATAAAAATTATTATCATGGATTCAATTTCTCAAGTATTGAATGAGATCTTTCCTGGCATATTCTTAGAGTATTCTCACAAGCTCAGGAAAGGAAGAGGGACTCAAACATTCTTTGCACATGTATAGAACTGGGGAGAAGTTGACCAGCTCATTCAAGCAGACGTCTTTGGCAGAGTCTCCGCTCCATCATGCTTAGGTAAGCCTTATATGCATATGCAATCATTTATTGATGATTACTTGCGAGGTATATTTCTTAGAAGAGAAGTCAGAAGTCTTTCAAAAGTTCATGGAGTCCAGAAGCTTAGTGGAGAATTTGATTTAGAAAGTAAAGGCAAAGAAAACTATGTTTGAGGACATACTCTAGAAGGGAATACACGTCCCAGAAGTTGGTGCTTACTTGAAAAGCATGATGAATGCAAAGAATGTGCAGCTAGACCAAATGGATAATGACTGAAGCCCGTGTCATCAACAGATTACCTCAAGCGAAGCTTGGTTTTCTCTTTCAATACCAGGTATTGTACAAGACAGAGCCTATTCTTTCACATTTCAGAGTATTTATTTTGGTGCAGTTACTCGTGCTTTCTCATAGCAATACAGGATTGACTACGACAAGACATTTAGTCCCGTGGCAAAGATGACTATTGTGCGAGTGCTCATCTCTCTAGCAACAAGTAAGTCCTAGGGTCTATAGCAGATGGACGTAAAGAATTTCTCTCTACACAGTTCCCCTGCCTTTAGTCTTCCCTACATTCACACCACATAAATGAAATTCCACATCAATCAAACAAACCAACCATTCATTCCGCATTCCAAGCCAAGCCTAAAGTCTCCGACATCATTGAATGCTTCCTTTCCTGATCTGTGGCTCACACTTAAGAAGAAATGAAGGGCCAGCAATAGGTCTTGGTGTAACGCCCCGACTCCTAGTAGATCGGAATGCTACTTACTTTACTTAGCTTAACCGGTGGTTTAGTAACAAGTGCATACGTTTTAGCGGAAGCTTACATCCTCGGATAATAAATTAAATAACAATACATCAAATACTTTAAAGAAAAATACTGAATCATTTTTCAAAACAACAAAATGTAATTTATTTGAAGAAAACATAACTTGTTCTCGCATTCTGCGTTATTCAAAACTTTAAAGAAATAGCATTGGAAAATATTTCATAAAAATAACTCCAAATCACTTATTCACCTGATTTCCATGGGCTCGTTGCATCACTCTCCATCTTCTCCTCCATCCATGCCCGAGGTAAAATTCTTTCAATCTGTAGAGATGGGATTAAACCCGTGAGTTGAAAAACTCAATAGGTGTCATAGGTGCATTATTGATCAAGCTATACATTTCAAAACATTAACTTTATAACTTTTCATACATGTCGTACCCGGAGGCACCATTTGACATGAAGGGGTATGCCATACCCGAGAGCACCATTTGACATACGAACATTTCTTCAACATAGAGGGGTATGCCGTACCAGAGTACCATTTGACATACAACCATTAACATAGAGGGATATGCCGTACCGGAGTACCATTTGACATACAAACATTAACATGAATCGAAACTTATAACTTAACACGATTAAACACATTTCACCTCTACCTACCTTGATTGATGCTTTTGAAACTTTGAAAACTTGGATTGAAAACTTCGATGAAACTTGGACGTTGAAAGAAATGCACTCCTTGGATGTTTAAAAATCGTTGATAATTGATGCTTGAAAACACTTCTTAAACTTCTAGGAAAAATAGTTTTCCTCCCTCTCTTTTTCTCTTTTGGAAACTCTTTCTTTAGTATGTAAAAGCTCTTGCTTTTGGTGTGAGAAAAAATGAGTGAAATGAGGTCTCTATTTATAGGTAAATATCTCATAACTTAAAGCAAATGAAGGGTCAAATTTCATTTAAGAGAGAAAACATGGGTGCCATTTAAGTTTGAGGTTAAATGCTTCAATTTAGTGGGGTTTTTATTGCCAAAAACGTGGGTGGCCCTTTGAAAAAATAATTGATGAAAATAAATATTTAAATTCTAGAGAAAAACGAGAGTTTTCATTTCAGGCAGTTTCGGTCGACCGATTGTAGTCCGGTTAACACTGCACAGCTTTCAGTGTTTCTATCATAACTTCTTTTCCCGATATCCAATTGAGGTAATTCAAAGTGCATTGGAAAGATATCTCAAAGAGCTATAACTTTTATTTAGATATCATTTTCCAAATCAAATTTTTCCTATGTCGAAATGGGTCTCAAATGAGACTAAAAATCTGAAGTATACTTTAGTCATCCAATATTCATGTCTTAATGCCACTAAGGTGTCTAGAATTATTTGGGGTTCTACATTCCCCACACCTTAATTAAAATTTTGTCCTCGAAATTTACCTTCTGATTGAATGAATAGTGTTGGATACTTATCTTTGACTTCTTCTTCTTTTTCCCAAGTGGCTTCTTCTACGCCGTGATGATTCCACTATATCTTAACCAGCTGAATCTCTTTATTCCTTATTTTATGCACTTTTCAATCCAATATCTTGATCGGTAGTTCCTCGTACGACAAATCTTTCTGTACCTCCAAGGTTTGATAACTCACTGCATGATTAGGATCATGTACATACTTCTTTATCATCGATATATGGAACACATTGTGCACTGCCGATAATTCAGGTGGCAAAGCTAGTCGGTAAGCCACATTTTCGACTCTATCAAGTATCTCGAAAGATTCGATATACTGGGGTCGTAGCTTGCCTTTCTTTCCAAATCTAAGTACACCTTTCATCGGTGCTACTTTCAGAAACACTTTATCCCCAACTTGAAATTCTAAATCATTCCTCCTTGTATCTGCATAGCTCTTTTGTCGATCTTGTGCTGCCTTTATTCTTGCACGGATCTTATCGATTACTTCGACCGTCCTTTCAACCATTTCTGGTTCCAAAACTCTCTTCTCTCCAACTTCATCCTAATGAACAGGGGATCTAAATCTTCTACCATAGAGAGCTTCGTATGGTGCCATTCCAATAGTTGCTTGGAAACTATTATTATAAGCAAACTCTACTAGAGGTAAGTATGACTCCCAATTACCTCCTAGATCCAAAACACATGTTCTCAGCATGTCTTCCAAAGTTTGGATGGTCCTTTCAGACTAACCATCGGACTGAGGGTGATATGCTGTACTAAAGTTCAACTTCGTTCCCATAGCTCCTTGTAGACTTTTTCAAAATTTGGACGTAAACCTTGGGTCTCTGTCAGACACAATGGATACAGGTACATCGTGTAATCTCACAACCTCTTTAATGTACAATTGTGTCAATTGGTCTAAACTGGATGTCATTTTCACTGGAAGAAAATGAGCTGACTTCGTTAGTCGATCCACTACTACCCATATAGCATTATTTCCTCTTGCTGACTTTGGAAATCCAACCACAAAGTCCATCGTGATATTTTCCCATTTCCATTTAGGTATATCTAGTGGATTTAACAATTCAGCTGGTTTTTGGTGTTTTGACTTAACCTGTTGAAATACCATGCACTTCTGCACGTACAGCCCTATACTTCTTTTCATATTTCTCCACTAAAATGTATCTCGAAGATCTTGATACATTTTTGTACCACCGGGATGTGCGGTGTATGGGGTGGAATGAGCTTCTTTTAATATCTCGTTTCTCAAGGCTTCATCCTTAGGCACTCAAACTCTTCCTCTAAATATCAGTGCCTAATCCTCAGTTATTCCAAAGTCCTTTTTCTCATCGGTACCAACTTCATTCTTAATCTTCTGTAAAAATGAGTCTTTATTTTGTGCTTATATAATTTGATCTCTAAGAGAAGGTCGAATTATTAAAGCTGCTAGATGAGCAGTGACTTGTCCTGGTGTGGTAACCACTTCGATCTGCAACTTTTCCAAGTCCTTGACTAACTCCACTTGAGAGGCAGGTAGTGATGTAAATTGTCCCATTGATTTTCTACTTAGAGGATCGGCCACAACATTAGCCTTACTCGGATAGTAGTGAATAGTGCAGTCGTAATCGTTCACCAATTCCAACCATCGTCTTTGTCGCATATTCAATTCCTTCTGTGTGAAGAAATACTTGAGACTTTTGTGATCTGTGTAGATATCACACTTCCATCCATACAAGTAGTGTCACCATATCTTCAAAGCGTGTACTACCGCTGCAAGTTCTAAATCATGCGTCGGGTAGTTCTGCTCATGTTTCTTCAATTGTCTTGAAGCATAGGTTATCACTTTTCCATTCTGCATTAGTACACATCCCAATCCTCGCTTGAATGCATCGCTGTATATAACAAACCCTTCTATACCTTCAAGTATTGTTAATACAGGTGCTGATATCAACTTCTACTTAAGTTCTTGGAAACTTTGTTCGCACTTTCGTCCATTGGAATTTTACTCCCTTCCTTGTAAACTACGTCATTGGTCCAACTATTTTGGAGAATCCTTCTATGAATCTCCTATAATATCCAGCCAGTCCTAGAAAACTTCGTATTTCGCCAGCATTTGTTGGTGCTTTCCAGTTGGTTACTGCTTCTATTTTTGCTGGATCTACTTCAATCCCTTGGGCAGTAACTACATGTCCAAGAAATCCAACTCGTTCAAGCCAAAACTCGCACTTCTTGAATTTGGCGTACAGCTTCTCCTTGCATAATACCTCTAAGGCTATTCTCAAGTGCTCTTCATGTTGCTCCTTACTCTTGGAATATATCAAAATGTCATCGATGAAGACTATGACAAACTTATCCAAGTATTGATGAAACACTCGATTCATCAGGTCCATGAACACTGTAGGTGCATTGGTTAGCCCAAATGGCATCACCGTAAACTCCTAGTGTCCATATCGAGTTCTAAAAGCTGTCTTAGGTATATCCTTTGTCTCTACTTTCAGTTGATGGTATCCCGATCGTAAGTTGATCTTGGAAAATACCTTAGCTCCTTTCAGTTGATCTAACAGATCCTCGATCCTCGGGAGTGGGCACTTATTCTTGATGGTTAATCGATTTATCTCCCTATAATCGATGCACATCCTCATGCTTCCATCTTTCTTCTTTACAAACAACACCAGCGCACCCCATGGAGATACGCTTGGTCGTATGAAGCCCATATCTAGGAGTTCTTGCAACTGCTTCTTTAATTCTTGTAGTTCCTTTGGAGCCATTCGGTATGGGGCCTTAGATACTGGTGCCGCCCCGGGAATTAGGTCTATGGTGAATTCCACTTGTCTATCGGGTGGAATACCAGATAGATCTTCTGGAAACACATCTACGAATTCCCGTACTACTAGTACATCTTCAACCCTTATCGTCTCTTGTTTCTCTCCTGAGATACTTACTAGATATCCTTGACATGTTTCTTTTCTCAACATCTTCTCAACTTGTAAAGCCGATACTGGTCGAATAAGGGGTTTCGTCTTCATTCCAAGTAACGAAAATGGTTCCTCTCCTGGTTTCTGAAATGATATTTCCATTTCCTTACATCGGATGGTGGCGTAATTACAACCTAACCAATCCATGCCTAGTATTACATCAAAATCCTTCATTTCTATCATGTATAGGTTCACTTCCATTGGTTTTCCCTCAATTTCGATACTTACTGACTTGGGTATTCTATTTCCTCTTTCCCATGTTACCATTGTCCGGGTGATTAAACAGTTGACCATGTTGTTCAGCGCTAGTCTTCTGGTACCAAATAGCATGAGCTCTTTCCAGCATTTCACGGTATGTGGTGAAGCGATGGGACATAAGTATCATGCTTATATCCGAGTTTAGCCCTTGATCAAGCCTTCGTACCTTCTTATCCTCCATATCCACCAGCTGCTCCATTGAAGGTAGGGGCTTGTGTCTTCTAAATTGCTCGACTACTGAAACATGGGTTGGAGGAGCATTAGGAGCTAGTGGTAGGGATTGCGCCTGGTTTAGGTTTTGCCTACCTAGAAGAGAGTATTTTATTTCTTGACATAAGGGAATCTATTACAAGGATTTAAATCTAATCCCTATAAGTTCTGCGGATCTTCTTTGGTGGAGCTTCATCTTCAGAAGAGTCTTCCACCTCAGGTCCGGACTCTATGTCCATCTCAACCTGTGGCTCAGGCTCAGGATCATTCTCTAAATCATCCTTGAGTTCTTCTTCAGGTTCTTCTTCCTCGGCCAAAGGTCCCTCCTCAGGCTCCTCATGGATTACATCATCCCACAAATCAATCAGGGCATGGCAATACCTCTCAAACTCGAACAAGTTTGGGTTGCCTTCTAACATTTCATCCCTAACCGTGACTCCCATATCTCCCCATTGAGGTGAGAGGCAGTGTATGAGGTTATTTATGGCCTCAATATGCGTGATCTCCATACCAGCATTAACCGCCATCATGCATCTCTCATAGAAATCATACACATGTTCGCTAAGCGGTCAGGTCGGATCAGTTACATAGTTTTAATAGGAATGGATTGTAATTCTACATTTCAATGCTTCTCTATATGCCCTAGCCGTTCTACGAGCCATATCTGTTGCATTTTCACATACATCATACTTTTTCTTTGCTTAAAAAAAACATGCAAATATTTAAACTTTCATATCATGCAATTCCCTTTAAGCCCTTAGCTTTTGCCTAAGTCCATTACATATCTTTAAATAACACATCTCTAAATCATATCAAAGCATCATAACATAAACATAATCATCAACTTTAAACATGAACATACCTGGGCCATAGGATTAGATTGATGGATGGATGCAGGATGCTATGGAATACCTTAAACTTTTCATTTTCCTTTTGTTTTTAAAAAAAAATACTTGGTCTACAGAACCGGTTAAACCTTGCTCTAATACCACACTGTAACGCCCCGACCCCTAGTCGACTAGAACGTTACTTACTTTACTTAGCTTAACCGGTGGTTTAGTAACAAGTGTATACGTTTTAATGGAAGCTTACATCTTCGAATAATAATTTAAATAACAATACTTCAAATACCTTAAAGAAAAATACTGAATCATTTTTCAAAACAACAAAATGTAATTTGTTTAAAGAAAACATAACTTGTTCTCGCATTCTGCGTTATTCAAAACTTTAAAGAAATAACATTGGAAAACATTTCATAAAAATAAATCTAAATCACTTATTCACCGAATTTCCATGGGCTCGTTGCATCACTCTCCATCTTCTCCTCCATCCATGCCCGAGGTAGAATTCCTTCAATCTGTAGAGATGAGATTAAACCCGTGAGTTGAAAAACTCAATAGGTGTCATAGGTGCATTCTTGATCAAGCTATACATTTCAAAACATTAACTTTATAACTTTTCATACATGCCGTACCCGGAGGCACCATTTGACATGAAGGGGTATGCCATACCCGAGAGCACCATTTGACATACGAACATTTCTTCAACATAGAGGGGTATGCCGTACCGGAGTACCATTTGACATACAACCATTAACATAGAGGGATATGCCGTACCGGAGTACCATTTGACATACAAACATTAACATGAATCGAAACTTATAACTTAACACGATTAAACACATTGCACCCCTACCTACCTTGATTGATGCTTTTGAAACTTTGAAAACTTCGATGAAACTTGGACGTTGAAAGAAATGCACTCCTTGGATGTTTGAAAATCGTTGAGAATTGATGCTTGAAAACACTTCTTAAACTTCTAGGAAAAATAGTTTTGCTCCCTCTCTTTTTCTCTCTTGGAAACTCTTTCTTTAGTATGTAAAAGCTCTTGCTTTTGGTGTGAGAAAAAATGAATGAAATGAGGTCTCTATTTATAGGTAAATATCCCATAACTTAAAGCAAATGAAGGGTCAAATTTCATTTAATAGAGAAAACATGGGTATCATTTAAGTTTGAGGTTAAATGCTTCAATTTAGTGGGGTTTTTATTGCCAAAAACGTGGGTGGCCCTTTGAGAAAATAATTGATGAAAATAAATATTTAAATTGTAGAGAAAAACGAGAATTTTCATTTCAGGCAGTTTCGGTCGACCGTTGTAATCCGGTTAACACTGCACAGCCTTCAATGTTTCTATCATAACTTCTTCTCCCGATATCCGATTGAGGTAATTCAAAGTGTGTTGGAAAGATAACTCAAAGAGATACAACTTTTATTTAGATATCATTATCCAAGTCGAATTTTTCCTATGTCAAAGATGGGTCTCAAATGAGACTAAAAATCTGAAGTATACTTTAGTCATCCAATATTTATATCTTAGTGCCACTAAAGTGTCTAGAATTATTTGAGGTTCTACATTGGGTAGGTTGGCTCTCCTTAACTTACCCTTTTCTCTTTCCTGCTCTCCCCCATTTCTACTCAAAAAAAGGTGCTTTCCTGATATATAAAAAAGAAGACCGTTTGGGTGGGTGTAAAGTTTACTTTACTATACGGAAGGAGTTCAACTTGATATTGGAAAGAGCTATTGAACAGGCATATGCTTTCTTTCTTTTTTTATTCAATTCGAAAAAGTCTTACATAATGAGTAAAAAACAAATTTTCGTATTCTATATGATCGACTTTCGTGAGTTCGAGTTCAGTCATACAACATTCATGCACTTTCCTTTACTCCATAAAGATTTCTCCAGCAAGAAGTGTATGAAAAAGTAAGGCAGAAGAAGAGTTCACACATGCAAAAGCTAGGACTTTAAGGACGCTTATTGAACTGTTCAAAAAATCACTTCAAAAACATATTTGGGATACAGTCAAGTGTCAAATGCGCTACCTATCGGTTCGACGTCAAAAGAGCTAAACTCGAAAAATATTTTTGATCAATATCAATAAGAAGCTAGGAATCTATTGACAAAGTTCATGCCACGATGATCTATATGGAAGGGCTATTTTGTTGATGCATTCCTCTTGAGTGAAAATGAAGAAAAGAGAAAGCCTTTTCAATTGGTCCATATCAATCATCACGACCCTAAAATTTTGGAAGATCTTTTTCTTTCTTTCCTTTCTCAACTCCTAGTATTGCTACTCTTCAACTACATACTAACATTTCTGGGTATTCCCATTCCGATTCCTATCATCATCGTTACAACTTAAGAGTTTGAGGAGGATAAGGTCGATTCGATGGAGCTGATCTACTCCCACTCTGAACCTCTTGGCTCACCTGGGATATGTACACCCTCCCCCCCGATGCCAAAAGTTTCTGAGCCACTACCACTAGCTCAGGTTTTTATTTCTTTCTTTGAAATCCAAGCTGCTGAGGTCAACCAAGAAGACATCTGGAGGGAGCAGTAGCAGCAACCGGTGCCAACAGGGGGCTAAGCTAACAAGGCCTCACATATACAAAGGCTCACATCATTGGAAAATCAGGTAGCTAACCTTATTATCGACTTACGAAAATCTGAACATATGAGGGTACCTTACCTAATAAGATTCAACAAATCGTCGAAATGCTCGAAGAAGAGTATGGTCTGGAAAAGCTGGGCACAATCAAAAAGCACAACCAACGATATGGCAGAAATAGTCTATTTTACATGGACTCCAAGGAGTACTTTAATATGTTCTTGAGAACTAGAGTCTCAAAATGAGAATGAAATAAAAAGTAGAAAAACTATTTATCTGCGATGTTAAGAGGAAAGTTTTCATGTTTATTGATTAGTTTTTAGGTAGCCAGTCTTTAATTAACTTGGCCCAAGAAATGCCCAAAAAAGGCAGTAAACTTCGTTCGTTATGTGGGCTCGCTCCAAAATATTTTGAAAGACGGGATTCCTGATTTCTATGCTCTCAAAACCCCCAAACCTAACTTACGTCAGTTTGTTTTTACATTTTTGAGTTTTGAGTTGTGATTAAAGAGTTAAAACTCTTATGATTGCCCAATGGATTCGAATGTTTTTTTATCGGTCAACGTTCAAATAAGAATAATGGAATAAATTTCAATCGGAATCAACAAGTCGGGGATTTGCCAGACCGGTGTCAATTCTAATTTTCACTGAAATCTACAAAGTCAACAGAACTATCAAGTTCCACATCAACAACCTCAACATCGTCCTTCACAACCTGAACCACAGCAAGTGTTACTTAATACGTCTCAAGACTAAGGTTCTGGTAACTGATTTGCTGACACTATGTGTCAGATCTGTGGTCCTTTTGGGCATATTACCCTATATTATTGGAGTTGGTTTTATTACTCTTATCAGTCCTAAGATATCCCTCAAGCATTGGCGGCTATCTCTTTCTCTGATTCACAGGATCCCAGCTGGTATACTGATATTGGTGTGTATGCTCATATGACGGCTGATATAGGTAATCTCAAAAGTCTTACTCCTTACTTTGGATTCAATAAGATATATGTTGGTGATGCTTCTTTAACTCCAAGTTTAGGAAATTATGAATTAAAAGATGTTTTGTTTGTTCCTGATATAAACCTAATATCTTTTAGTAAACTTATTAACAAAAATTCTTGCATCTTTGAGTTCTCATTGGATAAATTATGGATCAAGGATCCAAAGGACAGGATGGATTCTAGCAATCGGGAGTAGGATGGGCGGTTTATATGTAATACTCCGAAATTTTATGCTGACTTAAATTTCTTTAAGATGGCGATTTAACTTTCAATACTATTTTTGGCCATAAGAAAAGGGGACACCACTTTTGGAGTGGTTAATGTTAGAGATAGCTAATGACTACAAGCATGAGATGTTAAATATTGCGTATACATGAAGTGATTATTAGTTAGTCAAAACTTAAGTCAAGTATGAAATTGAATGTGGTCGATTATTTTGTTAGGACTTCAATTGACCAAATGATTAAATTAAGTTATGATCCACAATTTTTGAATTTGTAAGTTGGAAATAAGTTAAGATTTGGGATACATTTGCTGATAATGAAAGATAGAGGGTTGGATTATATTAGTTGGAAGATTAGAGATTTCCTTTGCAAATATAGGTTTTTAGGCTACTAATTACCTATAATTAGCCCCACTTGTTATCCATCACCACCATACATTTGGATCATGAATTAAACAAGTGTAAAGTTATATATATATAAAAAAAAAGGGGGGGGGTCAAAGTCGGCCACCAAGTAAATAAAAAAAAAAAAAAATATATATATATATAATTACCTTGAACATGATCACACTTGCCAATATGGTTAAAGAAGTGAACATAACATAGTAAATGGGTGAAACTACAGCTGTGTTGAATGTGTCAAGAATGATTATGGTGGAGAAATCCACAAATGTTAGATATATCTATGCCTTAGGACAAGTCCGAAGGGCACCGGCATGTCGGAATATGGAAGTATGGGTTTGATTGCTTTCTTTGGTGTAGTATTATCATGATAAATGTTCAAGCATGGTATCTTACTGAGTATTTCCTTATACTCAAAGTATGTTATGCTAAACTTTTCAGATCCATGATCGTTGGAATGACGAGAGTCAGTTGGCCGAACCGATGATGGATTAAGGATAAGGATGTTTTGAATCTAAAGTTTCTTTCGTGTATTTTGTTCAAGGAATGTTTCCATCTATTTCTCTTAAAGTATCATGTATAAATCTTGTACATGACATGATGTAATATGGTATTAAAAGTAAATTATTTGAATATATCTTCCATGTTACGATAAGAGACGTTTTTTTTTAAAGTTTATTTTCCTTACAAGAGACAAAAGGCAGAAACGGAACAGTTTCTGGAGTCAATTTCAAAATGATGTTTCTAACTCTATAAACGTTCATTTGAGATTCTAAAAATATGCCTGTTTTCCCCTTTGAGTTTTCTAAGTATGGCCGCAAGAAATACTCAATTTGGATAGCTATGGCCTGAGTTATCAAGGTTTTAACGTCCAAAGGTCAATCTGGATCTCCTGTGTAACACTTCACTGTTTTCAGTAAAACGTCTATATCATATGATCTTGGAAAATTTTCATATTTTAACCTAGAAAACTACTTGAAATTATATTTCTAATTCCACAAATTTCATAGAAAACGGAGTTGGGATGAATTTTATAAAAATTGTCAAACTTACTGCCCCAACTAATCTTGACAGTGCCGAGGTCGTATATGTGAAGCATAATTCCTTGTCGATGTGCACTTTTATCGGCCATCAAATTTTATAAGAATTATTTTACCAAGTTGAAAATAAGTTTTTAACATGTAATATTTCTATTTAAGGATATTTTCATGTACCAAAGGCAAAAGTTATTATGTAAAGTACGTGGCCCTCGAAGCTTAAGTTCGGGGCGCCACATTATATGCCCTAGACAAAGGTGAATAAGAGCTAGTTGCGTTGAAGTTCGGAAAGGCATCAGAAGAAGTTTGGCTTGCAATTTAAATCTAAGGATGTTATTGATATAGGTAGTAGGAATAAAAAGCCCTCTCTGTTTATACTAGTTGTTAGATGGGTTGTAGTTATCGTTTACCTTTTTCTTTTAGTGATAAGAAATCTGTTTGGGGGCCTGCCCCAGTTTCTTCTAATCAAAGGTTTAGATATAGGTTATTCTATTTATTTTATTTGATGACTGTACTTGTTTTACCTGTATTTATCGATTTCGATGAAAATATGATTTTCTCAATCAATTAGATAGATGTGGCCCCAGGACAAGAGCCCCGCCTGGGGAGCCTGAACTAAATAAATAGGATGTTTGAAAGAAAACACTGGCATATAATTGAAATGGTTTTGACTTTGATGATAAATAGTGGTGTATCAAAGCATTTGTGGGTTGAAACATGCACTACTGCAGTGTATTTAATCAACAGATTTCCATTTTTTGTTAGCAACATGAAATCTCCCTTTTCTTCTCTTTATGGTCGTGAGACTTTTCAGGGGGAGATCACTACCTTTCCTGATACATCTAACTGGTCTACTTTAAATCAATCTTTAGAGCACAATTTCGATAGTACAGTTTAAGGTGCCGATGATTCATGTCCCAAAAGCATTCTATCTCTCTTTGCCGCCTCAAGTGAGCACTTTATGGCCTTAAATTAAACAAGCACCCTAAAGGGACTATAGCTGTCCACTATAGAAGCTTTCTTCTAACAATCCCTTATTTGATATGTCACGAAATCATAAAGCGAGCTCGTTCTATTCAATATCTAAATGGGGGAAAGAAGATCGAAGTTGAGTAGTGAAACTT
The DNA here is from genome assembly GCF_002742605.1 of Olea europaea var. sylvestris. NCBI lineage: Eukaryota > Viridiplantae > Streptophyta > Magnoliopsida > Lamiales > Oleaceae > Olea > Olea europaea. The sequence continues at coordinate 9,204,880 of NC_036237.1, forward strand.
CCTTTTCCAGAGTAGTCATAGGGGAATGCGACTCAGGAAAGTGAAATGTGATGCATTATACAGATTAGCCAAGAGAGGCTGGAAAAAGATGGGCGATCTAACCAACATAGGGAAGCACTAGGCAGCAGGCATCTATTATTTTATTATTTTGATAATATGAAGTTGTAGTCCTTCATCCCCATACTCACTATATATCAGATCGAGACTTTGAAAAAGAACTATTTTTGAATAGCTGTCTCGAATTCAAGTTTCTTTTTGCTTTACTCCTTCCTCAAAGTAAGGACATCTTTTCGACCTACCTAAGTTGATTTATATTATATCAACTTACTAATGCGTCTTCTGTGCAGGTGTGTCCTATTGACTGTCTGTGGTAGTCAGTGATGCAAATGATCTGGTGAGTCAAAATAGAATATTGTGTAATGAATCTACCGGTGGACAAAAGGATCGTGTCTTATAAAATTTCGTATATGCTTTAATTTTCTGGCTACTGGTCTACTTTAGTTTGAGTTTCGCCTTCCTTTTTTTGACATTACTCCGACAAGGTGTTGAGGGGTGGAGGGCCTTTGGGGATGCATTATAGCACAGGCCGTGACTACATTTTTTCGTTGATTGATGTTGCGTATCGCGCGTTTCTTATATTTCTTTATTTATTAATTAATATAAAGCAATGGAGGAAATCTCCAATCAAAGAAATCCTCTCTTTTCTCAAAGTTAAAGTCCTTAGTCTACTATACTTTTCTAAAGGGAATGCTACCGATACTTGAAAGACTCATCCTCTGGCAAAAGCTTGACTTTTTTACTTCAATCACTTAACCCGAAAGGTATCATTCCAGTTTGAATTCTATACCTAATCGATAGTTCTTCTTGCTTCAGTTCCCTATGAGATTGATTGAACAGAACTTTTTGCTACATATAAATGTCCTACAAGACAAAGTAACGGGAAATGTCAATGCGAATGGACAAGGGAGATATTTAACAGAACAAGCAAGAGCTTACTTGCTAAAGGAATGTTTACCGAAGGGCATAGCCCTATATATGTATACTACTGCCAGCCTTTCACTCCTCAAGTCAGGAACCAAACTACGGATGAGCACTATTTATCATTTTCAAGAAATCCTCCAGCGCAAGGCTCCTATTTACTTTACTCCCCGAGGCTTAGCGCAAGCAAATCCAAGCAAGTATTAGTTTTGACTATCTATAGTAGCAAAGAGTTCACATCTGGTCAGTCTTTTTGGAAACTTTAACTGTGAGGAGGATATTGGGATCCCTCAACTCTGTATTTTTCTCTTTCATCTTTAATCCCATGACATTAAAGACTACATTATTAATGACACAGTCTTAGTGATTGAATCTTTACTTGCCCTTTGGGCATTCACCCTAGTAGTTTTGGTCGGACCACCTTCAGGAGGTTTTGATTTGCCTTTTCTTTTGCCCTTCTGTCCTCTCCCTTAATGCATAGATAGAGCTTCTCTCTTTCCACTCCTCATTTTCTTTCACCAAAACTGCCCTCCTCACACTTATTGAATAACTTTTTCTATGAAATATCTCTTTATGAAAATTTGCCTATGCATCAACTAAACTACCCTAGAAGAATCCTTAGTCAATGTACCATAAAGTTTTTCCTTTCCAATCTAGTTCATGGGCTAGGTTCCCTCAGTTTCTTGTAGTAATTCTTCACCGAATTTGTCCACTTCATGAGTACCTTCTTCTGTCTGTAGAGAAGCAACTCGATTAGAAGCTGAAGGACAGCCTATAGTTTCTAACGAAGACCGGACTGTAGTATCTTGATCTGGGTCATTCCTATCAGTGGTTTTTATTGACTTCTTGCTACTGCTAGAACGATTGAGTTCTTCTAATGTTAAGCTTTCTTCAACCCTAACATCAGTGCAGATTCTGGTGTCACCATGGCCTTTTTTTCGATTTTTGTTGCAAGATAACCCTAGAGAGGGCAGGGGCTAATGCCCTTTTATCTGTCTATCGGTTCCATGGTTGGTTAGCTCTCTGGCCCCTAAATTGAGGAGTATCCAAGTTCAGGAGTGACTAGCAAAGTAGAATAGCATATAGTATAAGTATGATAAAGGAATGAAAGTCAAGGTTGACAAAAAAGAATAAGTGGATCAATTTTTCAGATACTAACTTTATCTTTTCTCATCTGCCATCCTTTGGGCTATCTATCGTCAACCCCTTGACTTACCATACACAGCCTAAAAGAAAAGGGGGATTTAGTCCTAAAATCCACTCCAAGGCTAGATTCCATCCTATCTTTATCCCCTGCCTTCCATTTATAAACCAAATACCAATAGGTATAAAAAAATCAATTATTTTTTATCTCATACCCCCTTCCTTAAATGACCTATTCCACGCGCACTACAAACTGCTATTGTTCCCTTGTCATGGAGATTTTTTTAGGGCTAGAGCAGAGCTTCTCACATATTCAACCAAGCATCTTTGGGCTAGTGATTGTTGTTCGGCTATTTCCCAATTTTGAAGCTCGCTAGCTGCCATGACTGTTAAAGATCCTAGTCTTGAAATACTCGACTTTAGTTCAGCTCTTAGGGCCACCTCACACACAAATAAAAATCGTAAGCTTCCTTCCCTAACCCCTTCACACAACTTCTCGCGTAAGTAAGGGCTTTGCTCGAATGTCGCGTTGCCAGGGCGTTCTTCAGTAGGTGTGATCCCATTCTTCAAAAGGAGAGAGCTAGACAGGTTATAGGCCAGCTTTAGAATGAGAATCTTCGACAGAGATCGTTCCATGAGTTTATCAATCAATTAGATCTTGACTGACTTAGCATGAAGCATGGCTTGCCATTTTGGGGCTCGATGCAACTCTTGGAAACATTGATACATCGACTTTCAAGCATCTCGTAGTTTAGCAGTACTACCATCAACAATTCCAACATGGATAGAATGAGAGTTGAACTCCTATCTCTCTCTTTTCCTATTAGTTAGGAAAGAAAGATAGAAACAAACATATCTTCATAGACCATAAAGCATATCTTTTGACACCAATTACTGGAACATGGATCTCTTTTGATACATGATGCTGACTTCCATTCTTTGTTCACTCTTTTGGGATCTTATTTGATCAGGAATGGGAGTGAGAGAGCTAGCCCTGATTCCATCTTCATTAATCGAGTAGCTGAACAAAGAATAAAGGAACGGGACCAATCTCACCAATGGGGAGAAGACTTGCTATCATCCCAGAAAGTAATTAAGGGGCAGAACAGAGCATTCAAGATTGAAAGAATTTTATAATTGCTTACCATGACGTGAGAGGCTATCGACACCATTAAAAGATAGATTTATGGGAAGATCAAAACTTCCATAGCCTGAACTTTTCAAGTATGATCCTCTTGAATACAGTCCATCATCCTTAATCTAATAAGGTAAAAAGTGTTGTAAAGAGGTCGAATAGCCTATCTTTGAGAATGTTGTTCGCTACCATCCCATTCATCAACATATAGGCTTATCGGGGCATATGCTTCTCACATTCATCATGGGTCCATCAGGTCTGTAACTAGGTTTTCACATCTATAGAGTGCCCTTATGTTATTATCTTTCGATCATTCAGTTTAGTTCTTCATCGAACCTATGATTTTAGGGATCACTCCACTTCGATTGTGTTACTGATTTCATTATCGAAGAACAATCAAGTCATTTTCCTAAATCTACGTGTAGTTGTCCAATAAGAGCTTTATCCTCGGGGATGAAGTCAACTTGCTACTGATTGAGTATGAAGATAGTCTGCTTTGAACATGAATGAGATGTGCTATTAGAAAAGGGATAAATTGTTCTTTGTTCAAGCTACCACTGATGTGAACATATGAACATGTTACACGTGTATATATGACACATGTGTAGTATCAAGGCTATCAACGAGAGAAGGCTTCTTGGTTACAGAAGGGGATAGTAGAATTAGCTTTAGAGACTCGACCTCTGTTCTCATGAGCTAGGTTTCATTTAATAGATAAGGCTAAGTATTAATAGATCAGTTCGGTCTCTAAGTATTAAGTAGCAGCTATCTCAGATCGAGCGTGGTGGCTTTCCTACTATATGTAGAGATCTCTCAGTAGCTTAGTTCTCGTGGAGCTAAGCTAAAAGACGATTGTTGGGTCTCTTGAATAAAAGGCGGGGTTAATGGGGCAGGACACCTTATCGGACGGGATTGGCTTGAAAGCTTGGAAACTTTATTTGATTGGCGGGGCTACCGCACTTCTCCTTCCAAGAAAGAAAAGGGAAATAGTGAATCTTTTTATATTGAGATTGGTAAACCTAACACCGATTGATGGAATGAGATGAGGTCCTACCTTTCATAATTACCTTAGCTCGGTAAACCCAAAAAGCTGGTGGAAAAAACGTCCGAGCACCCCAAATTATATACAGTCTGACGATCACCTCATATTAAGAAAAAGTCTCGAGATTGAAATGGGACAATAGGATCCCTTAACTCTTGTGTTCTGTGTACAGCTTTAACACAGTCAATCCAGCCCAGCAATTAACAAACAATTGAGTTAACCTGACCAACTTGAACATCATTTCAAGAAAACCCATCAGAAGAACGATCCAAAGCAACTAGTGGGGGAGAGTGGACCTTATCCCATTACTTCCTCTCGTCTGGAATGGAGGGACGGGAAAGCTGACAATCTTATGGAGCTAGAAGTACCATTAAAGTCATGCTCTACTTCTTCTCGAGTCCTTACTACAGCCTAGGTTTCACTTTCTATCTAGCCTCAGCTCGAGGACTAAAAGCAAGATTCCATCAGCTATTTACATAGCCTTGCTATTTTATTTTCCAGAAACTAAAGGAGCAAGATCTAGCTACAAAAAGATCCAATCTACGACTCTCTTTTCCTTTCTTATCCACTAGAACTTTAGGAAAGCTTGGAAGCTACTTGCAATGAATGAAGGAATGCCTTTTTAGGTCGTAAGCTCATTGGTTTAAGAGCTACTCCGCTTCTCGCTAATAGCCCTTCACTTAGCTAATTGACTTGGGTATTCCCATTGCTTTAGATATTTGATTACAAAACCAAACATTGCCACACATCTAGCTACAAAGAAAGACAGAATACATTTATTGGTTCACGCACCTTCTGTCATTCACTTCACAACTAGCGTAGTCGTAGTCCAATTCTCTTTCTCTATCTCCAAATTCTCTGTTTTACTCACCACCTACCTATCTTTCGAGCATACCTTTCTCCTTTCAACCAATGCCATTCACACCATACCCAGTCCAACATCCAAGTTCAAACCCTTTTCGCTCTGAGAAAATTCTTCCAAACCTTTACAAACAGAAAAGGATTGATGCCTCAAGCCCGTCCTTAGGGCCTTCCTCTCCAGTTGAAAATATTGCTACATAACAAACAACTTCTAAATAAAAGAGGAGCCTCATCTTTTCCCTGTCCATGCCCAAAATCCTATTTCCTCTTTCCTCTATAACCTTACCAATACTCCCTCGCCTGGAATTCTCCCAGTAAGCTGATCAGACATAGCCCTGGACTTCCCTTCACTACCAACCCCTCTCCTTAAGATTCCTCATCGCCTGGGTATGAAGATCCCTCACTGCCTGGTTATATTTGTAAGTTGTAGAAAGCATTGTATGGTCTTAAATAGCCGTCACGCGCTTGGTATGATAAGTTTTATAGCTTTCTAATTAGTAAAGGCTTTCTTATAAGCTATAGTGATTCCTCGTTATTTATTCAAATTAACAGTTTGCGAACTACAATTCTTGCGGTTTATGTGGATGATATTATTATAACTGGCAGTGATACCTCTTATATCTCCACTCTAATCATTGAATTAAGTGCTCAGTTTGCTATAAAGAACCTCAAGAACTTGAACTATTTTCTTAGCATTGAGGTACTCAAGACAAGAATGATCGTGGACTATTTTTAACACAGCAAAAATAGGCATTGGATCTCCTCCAGAGAGCTGCTATGCTGAATTGTAAGCCCTGCTCTTCTTCAATTAACTTGAAAGTCCTTTGCTGCAGTTTTTTCTACTCCATTTCATAATCCATCTCTGTACAGAAGCATCATTGGAGCCCTGCAGTATATAACTATTACAAGACCTAATTTGGCCTTTGTTGTTAACTCTATTTGTCAACACATGCAATCTCCTACAGACGACCACTATACTGCAATAAAACGTATCTTGCCTTATCTTAAAGGGACTGTTACACTTGGTATTCAGTTCACTAGAGGACCTTTCACTCTTACTGCCTATTCAGATGCTGATTGGGCAGGTAATACTTGTGATCATTGGTCGGTTAGTGGTGACCCAAAAAGATGAATAGAATCAAACTAGCAACAAGAATTCCCAATGGGAGTTTTTGAAGAGAACCCATAATTCTTCATATGACAAAAAAAAAGCGTTGATTTAGGATCTGATTTCAATTGTATTAGTCATTACATGCAAACGGTATATGTGACATGAAAAAGTATCCTAAATCAATCTAATCTACGAGGTAATGTGTTACGGTCTCACTACCTTGGAAATTCAAAAGGAAACTCTATCCTCAACCTCTGAAATCCTTTCTTTGAAATGGACTTTGTAATTGGCTTTTGGACTAGTTGGAAAACAGGCTTCCAGGATCCTTCTCTTCTTATGTGTTCTAACTTCCTCCCTCACCCACTAGCCAAGGAGCTAGAAGTATAGCGCGTCATACACCGATGCTTCTATCGCGTCGTGCACGCTAAACACACACAAAGCTTCACGCAAGACCTCGCATTGTATGCAAAAGCTTGAGGGCTTAGAGTTAGGTAAAATTTATCTTATATAATAGATTATATTCATTCTATAATCTATAATATAAGGTCAACTTGGCCATTTCTTCTCATTATATCGCCCGATAAGGCAATGCCCATGAACAGTTTTGAAGTAGCGATATAACGAAAAAATTACATACGAATCGATGTATTGATGTACGCTCCTCCCGATATTGCTTCATTTAACCCCATTCACTACCCATGATGACAGGACCCCCTCGACCAAGGAACCGACCTGAAAAGAGTGATTCTTATCCCTGGATATCTACCACCACTTACAAATCAAAATGGGCTAGCTAAGGAGTTGTCCTGAATCAAGTAGATCGAGTGCTACCCCTATCCACCGACCCTTGCTCAAACCTTTACGTACAGCCTTTCCCAGAGCCTAGCTTGACAGAAGAACACAGAAATGTGTACCTACAAGTTTTATATTTATTTCTATTTTCTTGCTCCTGCAATAACAAATAGAGGTGACCTCTCATTGTACGAGATAAATCAAATAGCACAGCCCTCTCAAATTCAAAAAAGAACCACTTTCATCAATCCTCCTATCATGCCTCACCCCAAAGATATCCACACCTTTGTTAGGGAATTCTAATAGGACTGTTGTCTAGGAGTCACAATGATGTAGAACTTCTACTCTATATAGACACTAATTCGCACCGAGCGAGACTGGTTTCCCTCCTCACTCACTAGTAAGTGATTTCAACTCTCCCTTGAATTCGTTCCTCGTGTCCCTTACCAAAGGGCCACTTCGTTCACTTGTCTTTAGGCTCTCCAAAGGTATAAAAAAGCATATAAGATAGGCTAATCACCAATTCAACTACCAAAGGCTTCCAGAATGCATTATTTGGCACTCTAAGCCAATCAACGTAGGATCGGCAAAGAAATTGATACAGAACAATGGCCTATGCCTTCATTTCACTCGTATCCATGGTAAGTCCCTAATGAACTTCTCACTCTCCTCAGGAGTTATCTCCTTGACTATACCCTCTCAGCTGTGTTACCCAGACACTCATCCTGGGCAATCTCTTTCAGTTCAGCAGTGTCTAGATCTGGCATCTTTGCCTCTTCTTGTTTAGGGTCCTCTAGAACCATAAAATGGCTCAAGCTGACTAGGTCCAGTTGGGTCATTCCACTGGCACAACTAGTGTCCAGCTCCCCTCCTTTGCCATTATCATTACTGGTACCTAATCCTGTCCGTTCGACATTTTTGTAAACACCAACCCTCACTCAATAGGGCAATTCAAAGAAGAGAATGAGGGTAGCTAACTACTGCTAAAAGTTAGACTATGAGTAGACATGGTATGTTAAAAATTGCCACTGTATACTACACGGTGCTTGTAGGTCTGACTGGTGCCTTCTCTCGCTACATCAATCACTGTAAAGTCTGACTACAAGGCTTCGTTGACTACTTATTGAAAAACCAAATAGGAATTGAAAAGTCGTAGTACAAAAACTGAAAACATTCCCTCCCCGCTCGGACGGACTTTGATCGACTTGCCCGCACTACATCTTTTTTTAGAGAAGAGGTCAATGAGAGGGCTATGATGGTGTATAGATGGCCAATGGGTGACATCGGGGTTGTCCAAGAAAAGGGTAAGCTCTCTCTTAATCAGGCTTAGGATCTAGCTATTTCAATAGATTAGTCCCTCAATCATGCACTTAAGATGTTATCTCTCCCGATGTTCACTAAGACAGAGACCCAAACTTATGTTGTTCCTTATTCCAATCCTTACTACATAAAGGAAAGATAGATCTATGAAGTAAAAGGATTTCGTATCTAAGTTTCCAATAACTCTCGAGGAGTTTATGCCACCAGAGTTAATGGACATCCTAGGCATTAAAACATGTCATGTCAGGAAATTCAAGTACTTGATGACTCGACATATCCAAGTCACATAGCACCTACTCTCCCTATAGTTGAGTAATGGAAAGCTTTCAAGTAGAGACAAAGCACTCCCTAAGTTACTTATGAAATCTTAAAGAGTTGTCCAAAAGCACTTCGTTCAACTTACATGTGTTAAGTATTTGACTTGTATCAGGACGGGTTCACTCTTTCTATAGCAAAAGATCAAGTTACACATACATCTGCTTATATAAGAATATACTTCATAAGAGTGGAACTGAGTTTCGCTAACCGCATCTTGCTAACAAAGCTGTCCAAATGAATGTGTTTGCGTCCTCTCTTCTTAGTCTACGATTATCTCTGCTCTTCCAAGGAGGGGCTATTCATATTAGACTACGACGCTTTCCATGCTCTGCCTTTAGGCCCTTCCACTACTAACCTCTTAATATCAAGAGATTCGGGGTTGCCACTTAGCCCTTCACTTCACTTACATAATTAGTATAGTGGGAAGCTACCCGCATTGCCTTAAAGAGTTAAAAGCACACCGAACCACATCCCTTTTTCCTGGATAAAAGTCAATCAATAGGACTAGTAAGAGATGCGTCCCATTATAGGTAAACTTGAGAAATTTGTGCTAGTTTACTAGCAGTATTAATTAAGACTATAATTGGTTCGAATGCTTACAAAATAATAACCACTAAAACTTGAGTAAGGGGTGAGTGACTCGGTCAGGAGTGCTGAATCAACTTAAAAATAAACCCTAGCTACTCCTGGACGGAATGCTATGATGGATTCATTGACTAGTTCAGATAAACAACTGAATCTACTCATTTTAGTTAGCTGCATCTCGAACTTCCTTTCTAGTGGTTGGCGATGTTGTTATGTTAAAATAGGTTCTCTATTGAAGAAACATAATCTCTATTTTGAACTCAATCTACTATTGGTTATTAAACTTGGCCACTACTTGCTCTGCTTTCATCCTTGCCCCCACTCCTGGATGAACTATCGAAGTACATTTCCCAAGGGAACAGAACTTTAGCATATAAAACTTCTTCATTAGGTAGCTCATCTGACAAAGGAGTGTCATTTGAAGCTAGATGAGCTGCCAAGAAATCAACTAATGCTTGTCCTTTACCTCACAACATTAGGGAAACATCATAGACCATTTTCATAATCCATAACCTTTTGGTACTTATCTTTTAAGAAAGGCTCAAAAGCAAATACTTGAGTTGGTCTGCTTTCGATATAAGCCAAACGGTATGTTCTCGAGGATAGTGTTTGAGCTTTTGTACTGCAAACACAAATGCTAGGTGTATCTTTTCCAGGTTTGAGTAATTTTACTCTAAGCCCGCCAGGGTACACCTTTTTTAGTATTGAGCTACTTAAGAATTTTGTTGTGCAAGAAGAGCTCCTAGCAAACCAGGGCGAGTAACAAAGCGAACGAAGTAACTAACATTTTTAACTCGTAGAGCTGGCATTGCATCTTCACAAGTTCAATAAACCCCACATCTTTTTGGCGTAAATTGCTACTTTTTGCAGTAATTGTTTACCCGACTCCTAAATCAAGTAGTTTAAAAGCCTGGAATAGGTAGGATTTAATCAAGCACTATTTCTAATGACTACTTCGTGCAATTAAGCACTATAGGTTTTCTAACTGTAACTGTTAGTGTAATCCATAAAGTCAGATAGTCCTGAGGTAGTCATAGGCTACCGATCTTTACAATTACATTTTCTCCATTAGGAATAAAACTAGATCTTATGATTCAACTTGGTTTATGCTTTTTTCTGTTACATCAAGTTGCTCAATTTCATATCCCGAACCTCAGGCCCCCCTTTACTATTAAGGGTGCAAGAGCACCCTAGATGGTTAGGGGTTTTCTACACTAGGTAGGGAAAAACGGCCTTGAAATCCATACGTAGAAGTGTGTGAGAGCTTCCTACTCAACCCAGCAAGCGAAAGGCGTAGGCGTATTATCAGTAGCAGCTCCCCGTATGAGTAGTTCAATAAGTACCTGTAGTTTACCTAGTTTTCATATCAGTAGAAGAACCATTGATGAGATTGACTAAGTAGTTGAAAGGTCCATCCAGTCAGTGCCAATCGATGCTATTGATTGACCTTTTCCCTCCAGTAGGTGCATAAGTAACCGATCCAGTACCAATAAATCCAATAGTCTACTCTTAGAATTTCGTCCCATCAGCATCCGTTCACTCTGTTCGGTAAGCAGGCCAATCGATCCCGCACGATCATGATAGGGATTCAGAAGGCGACATAAGAAGTTGTATGACCACACGATGCACCTAGCTCCACTGCTATCATCGTCCCAGGGCTAGTTCATGGTAAGATACTGCCTCTACCGATGCTCCTACACTTGTCCCTGCCTCTACGTGACGTGCACGTGATGACACGTAGGTAGTTGGTTGTTCCCATCCTCACCTAAAGGAGATAGAGGTAGAACTTTAGCGATCCAGCGTTCCCCCTCTCTTCCTTCAATCTAGTTGTCCCCGATTGAGATCACCAAGATCAAGTTTGCCAGTCTATCCTAATCGTTCGAGGGCTGTGAGAAGCATAGCTAGCATCCTAAAGGGAGTAGAAAGATCGTACTTTGAGGCTCACTCTAGATCAGATGGTTCCATGGGTCCTATATGGAGCTAGTGATGGGGGTTCCCCGAGTATGGGGGATGTTCAGATGCTAATTCGCTTCGTAGCTTTCTCGCTTGGCACTTGAAAAGGAATAGGAAAGAGATGGCTTCTACCACTATTGCTAGGAAGGGCTTTGCAGGCTTGTGCTTTCTTTCAATAGATGGGCTAGCAGAAGTAGGAGAGCTCCGTGGTTCCTTAGATGCATTTACCGATAGGGAAATGGAAATAATTGCCTTCCCTACTAGGAGAGGTTATTGGCAAGCAAAGGAATGAATAGCAGGAGAGTGATGAAGTTCATTTTATTATGTTAGCTCGGTAGGAGCGAAAACGGGACTTGACGGTGTGAAACTAGATATTTAGAAGAGACGGAGTGAAGTTCTGGTCTTCCTCCCGCCCTTTGTGTTGTGCCCATGTCCTCCTTTCGTGCCTTTAGATCCATTCGTTGGAGAACAAATAGAAGGTTTATTTGTTGGGCCTATTGCCCTCTCTCTATTCAAGCTATATCTCCATTTTCAGTTGAAAGGCATCCATCTAAGGCCACTGGATCTAATTACTTTATTTCTCCCTCTACCACTGGCGTTGCCTCAAAGGGAAAGCTATCTCCTCAAACACCTGTGGAAGCATATCACCCACAATTAGGAGCAACTACTGGATCTGGGTGAGTTCTTACACCTCAAAGCCGATGCAAATGAAGGTTCAAAGTAATAAGCTAAGCATCCTGACTCTGCATCTCCATATCTATCCATTTCTCCATCTACTGGCTAGCCTCTAACAAAACCCCTGGAGGTAGAACTAGAACCATTTACTCCATTCCATGGCCATCAAGCGCTATGACCCCAAGCACGTAGTACACAGGCAGGTACAAATTGGATGGAGAATAGAAACAAAGGAGCCCAGCCAAGAGGTTAATCAGCTGTGTAAAGGCTAGTAGTATAGTTAGCGAGGAGGAGGGTCTCCCGTCGACTGGTATTCTACTCCTTGCTATCTCACTACTCGGCTATTCTTGTAAGAGCTTTACCCCTACAGACAAAATCATCCATTTAGCTAGAAATTCGCTATATCCGAAGATGAAGTGCCCACTTTAACCCATAACCAGAGGGACGACTAACTTTCTCCATCCATCACGGTTAGCTCAAACCCCATAGGGAAGCATGTTCCCATATTAAGAAGAAGAAGAAGTTGTTGCAAGCCTATAGTACTACAAGGAAAAGAAAACGCATTTCTTCTATATTGTATACCTGAGTGACTTCTCGACCTTGTGTAAAAGAAATCAATCTTCCTTGCCAATGAATGACTTCTTTTAAGCTAGCCTAACTTTAAACATAAATAATATCTATCACTTTTAACCTTCCGACCGATCGATGGTCATGAACCTTTTAATATTATTACGAAAAAAAAGAGCTGACATCTGAGAGAACTCAATGTAGGGATTGGTTGTTCGATGGTTATGTATGGAATGCCTGGGCATCGATTGAGAAGGACGCTGCTTTCTGAGGCGCATCAGTTCTAGTAGCCATCGCTCTCATTACAGACACAGACTCCGCGGCTCCATCCCTTTCGTGAAAGAGTTCGGTTACCAGTGCTTTCCTTATATCTCTGATCGAGCAGCAGATTAATCAATCTTTCATTCCTTTTCTCTTGTGTGTGAGCTTGACAGATGTTCTTCACCATATGTCTTGAAGTCAGGGTTACCTGCTTCTGTGGTTTCACCCTTTTGGGTATAATAGCTACAAAGTTAGATAGTTTACGAAGTCCCCTCATCAGATAGGTCCACTTCCTAAGCATTTTGTAGCACGTGTCCCAAGGTATGCTCAGTTCTGGTAGAGCCTAGAGTGACCTAAAGATATGGGTCACCTTTCCCAAGGAAGGTACTATGGAAATTTGGAGCGAATCGAGCTTGGTTTGGTCGTCCTAAGCTGAAGCTTCTTATTTATTGATCTTGCCCAGCATTAGGGAGGGGTTTTTTCCTCTCCTCATCAAAAATGACTTCATCATAGGTTTTCTTCCTTCCTTTTGTGCACCTTGATCTAAATTTTATCGTAAATAAGGAGACCTTTGCTAAGCATGTCAATGCCCGTACGGGACTGGATTGTCGATGAATGGAGGCGGCTGCATCTAAGAGTTTAGTTCTAGGAGATTGAACAACTTGGCTTGAAGCAGGATAGACTCATTAAGAGAGTGAGCTCAATGCTCCAATGTAGAGCTAGAACTACTACTACCGTAGAATCCGTAATCACACATGAGTACCTCGCCTTCCAAAAAAAGTAGCTGCTAATTATAGCACTAATGCTAATGGGGACCATCAATCAAGAAAGACTTCGGAGACTGCAATCGAATTGAGAAAATATAGGGCCAGCTCTTCTAGTTGTGCCCCTTATTACGCTACTCAACCAGCTAATAAAAGGTCGAATCTAATAGGGCTTCAAGTACAAAATGATGATAAAATCCGTTAAAGGAAGCCTAATCAAAGCAGGCAAACAAAAAGAACTGACTGAGTTAATGATGGACCAGATCTTGTAAGGCAAGAGGCTTTCATAAAGATGCATTAGAAAGGAAGGGTCGAGAGAGGCTTATTGCACGATCCACCCAACCTAGCTAAGCTAATAAATGTTGCATAAGAGAGTGGGAGGTCGATCCCCGCCCATCTAGAGGTGCACACCCATTTAGGAACGTATGCAAAGGGGTAAAGAGAGAAGTCAATGGAGAACTACCAAATCCAATGACTTTTCTTTCTTTGTACCATTCTGTCATCAATCACTACTAGGTCGGTTGGTGAGTCACCCAAAAAAAAGCATTAAGAAAGGTCAAGAATATATGTTTTATGAAATGATCGGCGCTTTCATTTATGCTATGCCCTGCATCGTGTTCCTATGTGTTTATTGAGCTTTCTTCACTTCAGTGCCATGAGCTTTGCTCCGCTTTATAGAAGAGAGAGACCCTTTGAGAGTGAAAAGAAAGGGCAAGCAATAGAAAGGATAGTCCCTCGCGTGTTTGTGCAAACTACAACTACTAGAAAATGGTGACATCATTAATGAAAGAAGGACCAACGACAATCCTATCCTAAAGGAGAAGGAGGAATAGGAGGAGTAAGTTTTCTTTGAAGATCTAGGAAGAAATCGGACAATTATGCCATTTGAAAGAAGTATTCTACAGAAGAAAAGCCTATTACGAGTAAGTGGAGAAGAAAGATCTACAAAGATTCTTATCTCATTCCATTCCAGTGGCTCAACTAGTAGCCAATGGTGAAAACTAAGAAATCCATGGTTTTCCTATAGAACCCTATTTCACCCAAGTTATTTTGGAACTCGAAAAAAGAAGTGATTTTTCGCATAGCTTGCTCATAGTGCAGGTCCCACTTGCATATTATATTTAGCCGAAGAAGCATCAGACAGGTTAGAGTTCTTACCTTCTTGGGACTCCATGGACCAAGATCTACTTTTATTATGTGGTCAATACCGATCTACTTTAGTAGATCATATGGATGTAGAAAAAGCTTATTATAATTTTGATGAATTGGAAACATCTCTTTTCCATTTCTATTTACCTAGTTCATATCTTTCTTTCGTGTGTTCTCGGGAAGAATTCGATCTCTTCAATCTTGGAATACCACATAAATAACTATAGCTAGAGAGTCAAATAGTTCGGGAGTCTGAGGTTAGGTTGGACGACATACATCTTGGTTGGTCCCACCATCATTAGAGATTGGACATATATATAATCTTTCTTCTTGGCGTAACGAAAGAACTAGATGAGGAGAGGCCTCAAGTTTCAAATTCCTACCCTACGCCTTACGAGGGTGCCCTAGCTAGATTCAATCCTAAGCCCAAGGGTTAATCAACCTTTGAAACTAGTTCAAATAGTCGTCACAATCTTCGTTCCTGCTTTCAACGAGACTTTTTTTCTTAGCTGCATCAGCTTGTCAAACTCTCTCTCCTTCACCAGGAAAGGGAGAGCGGACAAAGTACCAGATGATTTAGGAATGATTTTGGGTAAGAAGAGTGTACAATAAGAGTAAGCAGATGATGTCGATAGAAGACAATTTCAGCATAAAGAGAGAAAAGAAGAAAAAGGAACTCTTTAGCAAGAATCTAGGTTTAGCAAGATAGCTGCCAGAAAGACTGAGCTTAGGTGCATAGCACTTAAATAAGTGGTTGAAGAGCAACTTTCTATCCCGACAATGAGTACTTACTTTCCATTTGGGGGATTTCACTAAACTTCTTGGCTTTCCAGCTTCACGCTCTACTTTAGACTCTTTCCCAAAGAGAGCTCCAACCAATAGATGAGATTGGAGATGCTAACATAGAAAGGATAGGAGACATATCTTTAAGAACCAAGAATGGGATATTCACATTAGAGAAGGAGGAGAATGAAGAGATGAGCACTTTGAAAGCAGCTTTCCTTAACAAAGTCATCTATGTCATCAATGCACGCTTCAAAGAAAGTAAAGAGGGATGCTTGCTAGCAGCTCCAGGGGATTGAAGACCAAAGTAGGGAAAGCAGACTGAGACTACAACCAAGCGAACCATACTGATTCAGTTTATCTACTCAACTTTACTCTACTTATATTATATTTGACAGAGGAATGTGATTCTTTCTCATCTTTATCCTTCCACATACGATGATGCTGTCTAGTTCATTTTACATTCCTACTATTAGTATATCTCTTCTGATTGATCATTGAAAAAATAAACCTTCTCTATAGTCTGATTCTTGCCCACCGTCCTATGCTATTAGATGAAGAGAGGTATGATCGTAGGGACCATCTTCTGACCCCATCCTAGCCCATCTTTTTCGATCTCTTAGCCTAGCCTACCAGATCAATGGACTTAGTCAATTCAAGCCATCAAAGACCAAACTGTATAACCTGGATCCATTTGTTAGGAAGACCACAAGTAGCTATCACATAGCGTTGATCAGTCTCATTTTAATCATTAAATTATTTTAGCTCATCATATGGGAAAACAAGTAAACCATTTTTTCCTAATAGCAGGTGATCTTGATCGATTAAGTCTGATCTCATTATATCTATTAGTGAAATCCATTCAATAGCCATTTACCATCACGATCTCACCCAATCAATGGCAAGAGGATCAATCATCTTGATTCAATTCCAATCTTGTAATGAAAGAGATTGAGCTTGTTCACTATTGAAAGAAAGCTCCTTGATTTGATGATCTCAGTATTCCAGTACTGTGTTAAGAAGATATCCCTATTGACCTATTAAATAATGATAGGTCTTGTTAGAGCCTTCTTTTTCTAGCACTGGTGCATCTGGAGGATGCTAAGCTACTTTTTATATACTAGATTTAAACGATAGGGAAAAGCTAAAGATAGCTAGATGTATAAATCTTCAGTTGACTAGGTACTGTGCGAATAAACAGAGACAAAAGGTAAGGTTGGTGGGCAAGGAAAGTTGTTATCTAAAGTCGGTAAGGAAGTGCTTTTGAAAATTGTAGCTCAAGCTATCCTTGTATATGCAATGAGCTATTTTAGACTTTCGAATGGGCTCGTTCAGGAGTTAAACTCTCTCATGTCCAATTTCGGAGGGGGAAGGGAGATAAAGGTGGAAAATGCACTGGATTTCTTAGGAGAAATTGTGTTACCCCAAAACTGGGGTCTTGGTTTCAAGGATCTAAAAGCCTTAAACCTTGCCATGTTAGCTAAAGAAGGTTGGTACATTCTTACTTGTTTTAATTCTTTGCTTTAGAAAATCCTTAAGGTTTGGAACCCTCAGCAATTTAAGCCTACCTACCAATAGACTTTACTATTTTTTACTCTCCAACCGGTCCCTCTTCGGCCATTTCTTCAAACGATTATGAAAGAGTTGGAAGGCCTTCTCATAGCCTATAAATTGGAAGCCCTAGACCATACCAACTCGCTTCAGACTCACTTTCCAGCTCATAATTGAGAAAGTGTTCAACTTCAAAGGTCGGAGAAAGACTCTCTACAAGCGGATAGGAGTAATTTGCAAGTGCACCAATGTCCCAGAGGAAGGAAGATATGAGTTAGGACGGGGTATCTCCTTCAATCATGTGAGCTGAGTAGGCTAAGATCTTATCCTTCACTTGAGAAGCAAGCAGTGATAAGCTTGGGTTTGCTCATCTTTATTCGAAAGGGTGAGTTGATGCTTGCGTGTCTGCTACTGCAGCCAGGCAAAGCATGATTCTATGGTTTCGGTGGAAAAAAGGCTTCCTTCATTAAGGTTTTTTAATAAATAAAATGGTTAAACTCTTGCTCGTGTATTTGGGCTCTTCCCACGTTAGAGCCTCTCACCTATCAGGTATAGGCTTCTTCATTCTTCTATAGCGCTTATCGAGGAAATTGTTTCTAAGCTGACAAAGGCACTGTTTTGCCTACCAACACCACTCACTAACTGATTACCATCTCTTACTTGTAACTATCTGACATAGGCTAACAGACTATTAAGATTACCCCAAAATCAGAGTAGCCAACGACACTCTTTATTGTGTGCTCTGAGAAACTCCTGGTTAGAAGTCACCTTGAGTCCGCTAAAAGACTAGGGCTATGGTAACTAAATCGATGTCGACTACCATTAACTGCTTCTTTTAGGGCTATTACTCCTAAGCCAAAGCACTGGACTGTACTTGAGAATGTTTCTTCTATTAAAAGATGAAGTCCTCGCTCCTAACAACTAGACTTGCATACTCCTTACTTCTGCTATAAGCTATAAAAATAGGGTAGGGAGCTTGTGAATAAGCCGCTAGGGAGACTAATACGAACCTGAATCCGAGAAAGGATCCATAGAAAGCACTGTGGATCGAGTACCGCTCACTGCAAGGCTAAGGGAACTCTATCTTACATGCTAAGAGAAAGTCTTCGGGATAACTCTTCTTTCCTCCGTTCACTCCTCTCCTAACACAGGAAAGGCAACAAGAAAGCTCTTAGCACTTCAGTCTTCCATTCCAGGTGAGCAAGCCAGGGAAGTAATGCCCTCGTGTCTGTCCTTCTTAGAAAGTAGGTAAGCCTCTCTCCTATCTGTTGACAAATTATCTCTTTGAAAGTAGGAATGTCAGTTCTTGGTAAGATTCTATAATGCCTCCTACTTTTTAGATGAGAAAAGCGATCCAATCAGTACAGTCACTCCAGTTAAGTCCTTGACTTCGGTCATAGGTTGAAAGTCAAGAGGTAGCTACTCTCCTAGATGCACTAATGAGGATATAAAATAGAACAAGGTAATCTGCAAGTATCAAAAGAGCAGGTAATTCCATCTAAGGATGAGAAAGAGCTCTGCTCTCTTAGGTAAGCAATAGGGCTTTGGGGGGGATCCCTAACCAAGGTAGCTCTTTTGGGTGTGGGGCTTGGTAGATCATAGAGAGAGTCTTTCCTTCCGAGGTAAACTCTTGTGATTGTGCCCCTCATCTATTAGTCTTACAATTTCTATCTTTCTCTTACGAGTCTTACTCTCCGACAATGAATGATTTGGAAGACAAAGGGCTAGGCCCCCCTTCAAAATAACAAACAATAAGCAACCTAGTAACTTGGTGCTTCCTGCTTGTGAAAAGCAAGAAGCAGAGAAAAAAGCCTTTACTATAAGGGGGCGCAGCGAGAAGAAGAGTTGCATGCCAAAAGAAAGAAGAAGAGGGGCAAAGATCAAATCTTGCAAGGAGCGGAGTGAGTATGCACAATTGACTCCCTTCTCTTATAGGCAATGAAATACTTCCTTTTATCCCCATCTTTGAATTTAATGCTCATGCACTTAACTGCAAAATGGGAAAAAGCAAGTTTCACTCTAGAGCCCCTTTCTAGGCCTACTCCTTTCAGGGCTCGCAAAAGCAAAGTTAAGACCGTGTAAGAAGCTATTCTTCTCTCTCCTACCTGGGCCTATCCTAGTAGGGTCCACTTTTGTAGAATAACAATAAGTTCTTTAGGGCACCTAATAGTCAATCTTTTTATGTGTCCAAGACTAGCCCCCTCCTCGAGGGAAATGAAAGATAAAGGCATGTACCGAAAGTAGGGGAGAAGTCCCTGGTGATCCCTATCCTTTTTTGGAGTCAGTCTTCCCTCCGGAGCTCACTTATGGGTGGGAATAAGTAGGATCCCCTAACAGTGCTCCTATCTCAATAAGTGAGTTTGCTTTCCCTGCTCGGCATTCCAAAGTCATGGAGGACACCGTCCCCAACGGATCGGGAAAAAGGGGGGTCACTCTGCAACCAAAGATGAAAGCCCTCAGCTTTCTTCTTAAGTAATGGGAAAGTCTCTGGTCTTCCCTCTCTTGTCTTTAAGGAATTCCCCATGCAAGAGGGTCTACTCTCATTGAGGTACCCCCGTTTACTCTGAGGCCATTCAACGACTGTTCAACGAGGTAAGCCAGCTAACCCCAAAAGTCATTGTCTCCTAGTTCGTTCTTGCTGTGGATTCCTTACCACTCTAAGTAAATAAGGGTTCGAGAACCCCATCTCTCCTGCGATTGAGGTAAGCACGGATATCCCGATCTGGCTTTTTAGGCTACCCATTCAAAGATGAAAGATTTCCCTCGAGGAATTAATGGTAGGAAAATGCTATGTGCTTTCCTGTATGTGAGAAATTCCCCCCGGGTTAGTTATTTTATTTATGGAATTCAGAGGGATACCTTCAATGCACGAACTACCTTTTCTTATTTTGAGGCACCTAGTCTTCCATATTTGTATTTAATTAGTACAAGGATTTCTCTCTTCCTTTGGGAACTTTCCAAGAAAGGACCTCTCAAGAGAAGGAGTAGCCACACATTTCCTTCAATAAATAGAAGTGCTTTTTAGCCCCTAAGAGGCCATATTATTCTATGTCAAATAAGAGCTCTCTCCTCGAGGCGAGGTAAATAGGACTAGCCAAAGTAGGAGCTCCACAACGGATTGTGTACAACAAAAGGTTGGTATTGAATATTTACTTTGTTTATTATTCAGAGTATTTCTTATCCCCCAACCAATTTTTTACATAACCGATTCTTTCCCTGAATTGGTTGCTAGTGTTTAGTCCTGATTCAAGATAAGGAACCAAACCAAGTGAAGAAAGTCTTCCTAAAGTGAGTACTTGTCCACCTATCCAGTATGTAAGGAAGTTTCACCCATGGAGCTAGCTTTTGTATGTTACTAAGCCAGATCGCCCATACTAGGTTCTTTTTTCACACTATGTGACTAGCCGATGATGATGGGACTAGTAGACATAGCAAACTGAACTTGTCTCATGAAATGGTTTTTCTCGACAATCCATTTATTGTAGATTAGATTCAGACTAAGCAGACTCAAGCTAGAGTCTGGATGGTCTGATATGTATTACAAATTAAAATTCCTAATCTTTCATAACATGCAATGTCAGATGATAGTTCAAAAAGAGCTTCAGAAGGCTGGCCAGCACAAGAGAAAATAGAAGGATAGCTAGAGAAGTGGGAGATTTCTTCACTTCAAAAAGTTGTTTGAATAAAAATAGGGAACAAGCCCAATATAGGGCTTTGTAGGGACCAATTCAGAGTACTCAGTGGTGAGGAAAGAAATAGCTTGCTTTCGACCTAAGAGGGAAGCGCAAGTGGAAGATCAGCTAAAAGAGAGAGGATAGAGGAAGCTTACTCAACCATCGGTGGAAGGGACTGGATCCTGATGAAACCACTTTTTCCTTGCGTCCCCTATCTTTTGAAACAAGTGTCTTTTCCTCCCCAATCGCAAATGACTCATTTTTTTGCTCTGTCTCTATCTTTTTGAAAGAGCTCTAGTTTTCTCTCAGTGCGAGGGTCCAATTCTGAACCTGTTGCTATAGCATATTGCTAGCCGACACAACTTGAAAGTGAGACCCTTCACTCTACTCCTACTTGAAAGATCGTATGCATTGAAAAACTATTTAACAGACGGACCTAGTTGATTGTTGTCATAAACAATCTTCCTCATATAACAATAGCCTGAAATCGAAAGTTCAGACTCAGCATGAAGAAAAGCACTTCTACTCTCTCTAAGCCTTCCATACAGTGGCACATCACCAGCCTTGCCTTAGTTCTCTTCTCATTCAATGCTGTCTTTTCAGCACTGATGGAAGCATGCTAAGGTAAAGTTGACTATGTGTGGTGACAACCTATTTAGCCTTTCTTCGGATCCGTATCTTACCCTATGAACTCATGCGGTGAGTTCCGATGTTCAGGATCCCTTAGTTCTGATCGAAGGCTTGATCTGTTGAAGAGGGCATATTCTTCTACATTTCTCTTGTCGGATCGCCCACTGCTGCTTTCATAGATGTCGTGCGAAGGGACAGAGCTAATGGATGCCTATTCCGTTCTCCTGTGAAAGCTCCTGCTCAAGAGTTTAAACAGACAGAAGAGAGTCCTACTACTGAAAAAAGTCCATACCATGGGATTCAAACAAAGGGGATTTATTCACGAATATAATTTTTATTGATTGAATTTCCTATTTTGGATGGCAGGCGGGCTGGTGGCTTCCTTTCTAGATTGAAAGCTATTTTGATGAAGGGGACGAAGCGAAGGAGATCCAATTTATGATTCCTTTGATAGCATGGATTATGATTACTCATTTATATCAGTTCCTATGGCAATTGCTTGTGTACCTTTTCTAAAGAACAATCCATTCCTACCTCTTCCTCTTGCTTGTTCCTTCTAGTGTCGATGCCTATATTATATCCTCGGTGACTACCAATTCCAGCTTGCTTTTGTTCCTGCTCACACTCCTAAGCCAATACTCAGAAACCTCTTATTCTAGCTTTCCAAAGTGGTGAACAGCATTCATTCAACCCTTGGTTTTGTAAGACTTGGCTAGCTCCGTCTAACTATGCTCTCACCGTTCAAGTGGATAAAGAAATCTTCCCTTGCTTTCGGTAAGCGAGTACATGTAAAGGCTGTATTTGCTGTAGCGGTAAAGGCGGAGCAAGCAGTAGTTTCAGTTACGGATCAGGGGCTAGTGACTTCTAGGCACACTCGTCTTTTTTTTTTGTGATAGTGGTGCTCACTTTATTGAAAAGGCCTCTATAGATAGGGTGTTAGCGCTTAACTAATAAGATAGAAAGGGGCAAGCTAAACCCCACTCCTAACAAGTTGTTGAATTCAGCTTTAGGGACAACCTACTTTACGGCTTATGTAATATATAAAGAAGAGCCCTCTTAGGGACTTTTTGTTTAATTATTTAAGGGTTGCTCGCCTTTTGAATAGAAAGAAGTGGAAGAGCGGAGGTGATTTTGATAAACCAATGCATGAGCTAAGGCTCCCAGGTCCCTCTGACCCTCCAAAAAGTCAGGTCATAAAATAACTTATAGGGAGTCAAAAGCAAGTAGAGTCAAAGGCGAGTCAAACTTACAAAGCAGAGGGGAAGATACATTCATGAAAAGCAAGAAGACGTGCCATGGTGGACTGACCAACTATGAATAGATCTTACTTACGGGTAAGAGTAGGAACATCTATTAGTCCGTATCTGGGTCTACTTGTTACAAAAGGGAAGTAGCCCCATTCCAAAACATTCACAGAGGTCCTCAGGCAGACATCGAAAAGGGGACGAAAAGAGTCTATTTACCTTAACAATATTCCAGAATGTATCATGGTTCTATATATTCATTAAAAAAAGAGTTATACATCTCTCTGAGGCTAAGGAAACAAATAGGCATAGGAAAGAGAGAGAGGGGGCTACGAGTCCTCTCCCGTTGTTGTTCTCGGACTACCCATACCTTCTTTTCCCTTCGCCCAGCACAATGAGATTAGATTTCTCAAACGAAGTGAAGTGATAGGAAGAGAAGACTGTTGGCGGGAGATCTCTATTCATAAAACCCCCTTTACTAGTAAGGGGAAAATGAAAGTACGCTCCTGTTCACCAGCTAAAGAAAGAAGCTTTGGAAGCTTACCTTATTTTGGTTCCAAACCTATCTTACTAATAAGAAGAAAGGCACAAGCTAAAACCTACTCCTAATAAGTTTCTGGGTCAAAGTATTGCATTCTCCATCCACCCAACAGTAGCAGAGGGGGTTCGATTCCCATTATACGTGATGTGATGAAAAAGTCTAATTCAATGTTATATGCCTTGCCTGCATTAAAATTTAAAACTTGTCATCTATTTTCAGGAAATGTTTGGAATAGAGAACTTACAATAATACAACGCTACATTCTCCAAAGATTGAGAAACAAGAAGAGATCTATTAAGAGAAAGATTGATTCGAGAGAAAATCTTAACATTTACATCCAATCACAAACTACACGAAAGTTGTCCCCTTTTCATGGAGATTTACCCATCACAGAGATGCACAGAAGAACAAAATGATCATAGATCCCTTTTCTACTCAATCCAAAAATAAGATCGGATGTTATTCCGATTCGTCTCCATTTTTGTGAAACTATTCCTCAAGCAAGGCAGCCGATAAGTCATCAAAGGGTTTGTGTGAATAATAGAATGGTAAACATTACTCATTTTAAAGTGTCCCATGGTGATATAATATCTTTTCAAAAAATTATGCAAAAACCAGTGGTGAAGAAATAAGGAGATCTTTCTATATCGAAATATCAATTGAAAATATCATAGGCAAGTTCCTGGATCGCTCGATAAGAATGTGGAGAAGAACCAAAACATAATGGTTCCGAAAACTCAAAACTAAGAAGGGATGCTGCCTACTACTAAAATCCCAATTTTAGTAACAGTTGTGTTCTTCTATGCAAGAAGAAGACACAACGAAGTTTGGATCCAAAAGTGTATGCTTAGGTAGTTATTTCGATGAGCACAACAGAATGAAGAGGAATTTATATCATTTCAAATCCTTATTCTTATCGAAGAGAAGGAATGAGAAAAATCGAAATATTCCTACTCGAACAAGAAGTCCTATAGTTTACAACTCTTCTTTATATAGTAATTAGACCTATTGCTCCGCATTCCCCATTAGTTTACTATGAAGAGAAAAATCAAAAGAATCGAACTACCTACTCATTATTTGGAGGTGAATCATAGAACACCAAAAGTTGTGGTATCTTATGGACCTAACATAGCTCACATCCCTCACAACATAAGATTGAAAGATCCAAACTTTCTTCTTCGGAGCGAAAACGAACGTGGCCAAAACATATAAAGATCAGTGTAGTACCTCATAGGGATATATCTATCCGGATAGAGGATAGTCATCATCGATTCATAGATAGATCTCTCTCCATATAGATAGGTATCTTCGTGGATAGAGATAAAGATAAGGATCCATCTAGATCTTGAATCACTATTTCCACTTTTTTTCTTGATTCTAATTGATCGCCTTTTTTTTTACGACAAGTTTTCAATCTTAATGTAGGGCAAGGAAATATCATTTTTCAATTATTAGGGTCTCAGCATAGACAAAGCTAGCAGAGCCCAAGAAACAAAATAGGGAAGCTCGTCATAAAGTAGTCGATTAGAAGTAGAAGATTGCTGGCCTAAGAGAAGGTGGCCTCTCTCGGGAAACATGGCCCAATTTCTCTTCCTTCTTTTTGATTTCAGCTTTCTTGATTTTTTCAGGGGCCCAGAATGCTAAAAGTGGGGGAGAAGAAAGTTGAACCTCTAATCAACCTAGACACATAAAAAATTCTCGACATCGAGAGAGATTTGAGATTCCATAAGTAACTCAGTGAGTGCTTTCTAAGGCTTGAAAGAAGAAAATAAAATACGAACAACCGCCCTGGTCGTAATAGATCGACTTTCATGCTAGTTCTTGCTCCAGCATGAAAGTTCCATTTCAGGGAAGGACAACGTACTATGATACTTTCTATTTTGTTAAGCCCAACTTTGGTCTCCGATATTATGGTTGTACGTGCTAAAAATCCGGTACATTCCGTTTTGTTTCCCATCCCAGTCTTTCGCAACACTTCAGGTTTACTTCTTTTGTTAGGTCTCGAATTTTTTGCTATGATCTTCCCAGTAGTTTATATAGGAGCTATAGCCATTTCATTCCTATTCGTTGTTATGATGTTCAATATTCAAATAGCGGAGATTCACGAAGAAGTATTGTGCTATTTACCAATGAGTGGTATTATTGGACTGATCTTTTGGTGGGAAATGTTCTTCATTTTTTATAATAAAAGCTTTCCATTACTACCAACCCAAAGAAATATGACCTCTCTAAGATATACGATTTATGCCGAAAAGGTACGAAGTTGGACTAATTTGGAAACATTGGGCAATTTACTTTATACCTACTATTTAGTCTGGTTTTTGGTTCCTAGTCTTATTTTATTAGTAGCCATGATTAGGGCTATAGTACTGACTATGCATAGGACTACTAAGGTGAAAAGATAGGATGTATTCCGACAAAATGCTATTGATTTTAGGAGGACTATAATGAGGAAGACGATAGACCCACTCACGATCTACTAAAGGGCCAGCAGCTTGATTGGTTCTAGTCCAATTCGTGAGATGGCAGTGATCTTATCCTACAGCTTATGTAGTATAGAAAGAGTGTCAATAGTAGAGGTTGTAAGCATAAAGGTCCAACTAATGAATGCTCTTATTTTTTCCTCTTCTCCATAGGGGAATCGATGAGAGATGTGAACAAAGACTGCGTAGGCATGAGTATCAAAGCTTCAGAACCAGCGTAAATGGCCCTTATGGTTTCAATACTAGTACCAACAGTTTCCCTACCACCACCTCGCCCAAGATCTATTCCGATTCCAGTCGAAGAACCAACGGGTCGATTATTGACCCAGTGACCAGGGTAGAGCTAGTTGAAGATACATTACCTAGCCTTTTTTCCATATCAGTGGTGGTCCCACCACCGGAAGGAAAGAAAGCTAACTGAGTTGACTAAGAATCAGTCGTTTACCTCAACTTTGAACCCATAAATATGCCTCTCTATGAGGTAGAGCCAGGAGCAGTAAGTTCACCCTCAACAAAGCTATATTCCCTTTCCCCTAGTTCGAGTTACCATTGTTGATCCAAAAGCTGCTGAGCTAGCACTAGTACAGTTGGTGTATAAGTAACCTCTTGGATATCCAGTCAAGACATAACATAATTGCAGTGGTCTGAACAACAACTACTTTCTATACTCTTCAATCTCTCTTCTCTTTTTCTTCCATTTGACTTTGACTCTTCTTTGGCCATGAAGATGACCTTGTAATAGTTTAACAGCACACATCATAAAGAAAATGAAGGTTTCACCAACATGTATATTATTTATGCACCAGACAACCCGTATAGCATCAGCAGCTACTCCAGCATTTCTCTTTGAGATCCTTGTTCTTCAGGGCTTTCTAGTAAGGGGGCCTTTTGTCATTTTGTAGGGTAACTTTACAGAACCTTTGCTTGCTTTCCTACTGGCAGGCTTTCGATTGCTAATACGAAGAGCAGGAGGCTCTACAAGACCCACTCGTCTTCCAGTTCTTGATCCTACTACCAGCGTTGGCTGACTTACATAGCTGTTCTTTGCTTTGTCTTAGTCCATTCTATTTTTCAGCAAGTTTGTTGACGGTCAACATGGAACATGTAGCATAACAGCTTTTATGTTATCTTAGTTATTTTCCCTAACCCCCTAAGGGGGTATAGACTATTTGGAGTAGTGATTGAGTTGTTCCAAGTTGTCAGCTGTGAAAGTCTAGATTGCCTTAGGACATACTTTCTAGACAAGAGTCGTAGAGCCTCAAAAGTGGACTCCAAGCGGCAGGGTCAGAGAAGGATGTAGGCAGGGACACACAGCAGCAAATAACTCATCGCAGCTCATGGCAACCTTAATCTTACTGGTTAAACTAGAGAACAAAGAAGAGTAGCAGGTTCACGATACAATTACTGGTCAGAAGTAGTGATAATTCCTCCCTTCTCAATCCTGGAAATAAATTGAGAGAGCTGCTAGTAGTTCCACCTATAGAGAATACTTGATCCAAACAGCAAGAAGAAGCCTAACAATGAAATCAATAGCCCCTTTTGTATAGTAAGGTTCAAAGAGTCCTTGTATAGTAATGGCGCTCCTACGCACCAGCTTTAGGAAGGGCTTCAAAGCTCCTTTAGCGTTCCAAAACAAGGCATTTCTTCAACAAAGGGAAGGATCGAAAGGTTTGCCTTTGGGACTCAAAGGTCTGACCTTAGATCATATAGCTGGACCTGGGGGCATCAAGGAGTCATCCTTTTTCTTTCTGGTTCTTCTCAGTTTAACTGGTTGAAAACCATCTTCTTCCTATTCCTGAGATTGAAATAAATGCATGAGCTATGGTATCCACGCTGCTTCCATCTACTTCTATGCGAGTTTAGATGAGAAAAGCATTTTTAATGGAAAATAGTAGATTGACTCCTATCTCTTAGGCTTACATATTCAAAAAAAAAAGGAAATTGAAGTTGTATCCTGCATTCTCTAAGAAAGCCTTAACCTTCGGTGAATAGTAATGGGTCTTCACCGGTTCGATGGTAGTGGCATCTTTGTAAGGATCTTCCTTATGAATCTCGTCTTCTCTCTGGAGGGACGACTCGATCGACTGTTAGAACAAGGTCCCATGCCTCTCAACCAACTAGGAATGGACAATTTTCAGGTCTTGCACAATCGATACCTCCTTTGCTATAGATTTGGTGAGCCCATCAGGAGTGCTCATCATCTGGACCTCTTTTCGGGAAAGAATTCCATTTCTAGAAGTTCCCTCTCGTATGTCACCTTGCTCACATAGGGCCTTCGGACGATTAGGCTTTTCTTTCTGAATCAGATTCACTTTCGCTGCCAACCACACTACCATATGATGTGATAGTGTGAACAAAGGCCAAGTCAAGAACAGTAGTCTACAAAAGGTTGCCCAGTTACAAAGTAGACAGCTACCAACTTAGGTAGCACTGAGAAAGTGTTATACCCCCATGATGTAGTCTGGACACAGAACTTGCCAAGATAGGACCAAAGAGATTGACATGATTATCATTAACAATGTTAATGGCCACTGATCCGCAACGTTCATCATAGTAATAATAAACATCACTAAACCTTTTGATCGGGGCAAAGGTCCTTCTCTCTTGATTAAACCATCGATCGGTAAACGATGGAAAATTTCCATCAACCAATCGTGGTACGGGCACTCTGATTTCAAAAGAATGGCCTATGGCAAAGATCCTTCTCTTCTCCCCACCCTCTTCCACTATTCCAATCCTAGTGAAATGAATAGTCAATTATGGAAAGAAAGGTGGTAAATACCTTTCTACACACCTTTTGAACCAATCAAGGTCACAATTGGCCCAAAAAGTCTTAATAGGATCATAAACGTATCCCAAAGCATGCCTACTTTCATACGCTTCTTTCGAGGAATTGACTCCACTTAAAGTAAAGGTACTTTTAATCAAACTGAAAGGAAATAGCTCCTAAAGATTGAGTCCCTTTAACTTAATTAGCATATGTAACTATAGAATGAGTATAGCAAAGAAAGAAGGTTTGCGAGAGCACATTTCTTATTGGCATTGGGCTAATCTTTCATAAGGTGTCACTAGTTAAGAGTTCAGTTCGGTGCGATGTTAGTAAAGCTACGATCATTTATGATCCACTGATCAAATGAACTGGGACACCCAGACCTTTTGCGTAAGCAAACCCTACCAAAATTCCTTTTGTTGCGTGCTTAAGTAGGTAGGTTGATTTGGGTAACCTACACTTCTCACCCGCTTAAACAAGATGAAACTAAGACTTCATCGAGGAAAGATGAAGAGCGTGGAGAGAGTGCTCAAGGAGAGGTATTTATAGGTGAAGATCTTCAGTTTATCCTTGCTATCTTCGTCTTGTCCAAGCATGAATTACCGCTGAAAAAAGGTTCTCTCTCGTTGACCATTAATTCTGTAACAAAGGAGCGTAGCGGTAGGCTTGCAGACCTAAGCCTTCAAGTCCTATTGTCGAAAAGGGACTTTTCTTCCTATTCCATTATATATCCTATTTCCGATCAGATTGAATAAGCTACTAAAGTTTAAATCTTTCCCTCTTCTCTTCTACAAGGGATGTCATGGGTATTGACATAGAAGGTATTGCCCACGTCCACTTACTATCATACCTTCCCTCAACGAATATTCGCTTTCTATTGGTCAGCTAATCTTATTATTCAAATCAAAATTTGAATAAGATATATGTTGACCACGTGTAATTAAATAAAAAAATGAGAAAATATTCTACTTTCAGTTGATTTTATTCAACAATTGACCAAAAGAAAATATTAATAAATAATAAATTGCGTGAACTTAGATCAATCAAATTGAAATAACAATTCGGAACCAAGAAATGGAAGGACAAAAGTCCTATGTATTCATAAAGATTCTGTGGATAGAAACAAAAAATAGAGATATCAAAATAATTCTAGTGATTCAATAATATTATTACTTCAATTCGAAGTTGTTAGTTACTTCGACTGGATGAATTCTATCGATGAAATAATTAAGTCATAATTCATTGGTTGATTGTATCATTATTACATAAATTCGAAGTTGTTAGTTGCTTTGATTGGATGAATCCTATCGATGGAATAATTAAGTCATAATTCATTGGTTGATTGTATCATTAACCATTTCTTTTTTCTTTTCTTTTCTTTTTTTTTTTTTTTTTTGCACAAGGAACTTATCATGAATCCACTAGATTTTAGTGCGCTGAATAATTATCCTTTTCCCATACAGATTTTAGTATGAAAGGCCCACCCCAAAGAGCGAATAGCCCTTTGGCTTTCACGGGTATCACCACTTGTTAGCATGTAACCCCTCCCCTTGCGGGAAATTGAGCACTCCAAGCGAATGGAAGACTTGGTATACAAAGATCGAACTCAAAATATATAGCTCATCTTTATTCTCTTTATCTCTATTTGCTGCTATTTGCTCCTTGTCTTCTCCTCTTCCTACAAGGAATTAGTAAAGGAAAGCAAGTCCCATCGATTGAGCGGTTGATGGAATGAATAGAATAAAGGCAGCTTTCAAAATTGAAATCGGTCTTGGCTAGGTGCATCTATTGAATTTGTTGATGGCGGTGTGATAATGCCAGTCGAAAGGGAAAGGCGATGACTATTAGTTCTGACTCTTTTTCCAAAGGAAGCGAATGAAATAACCCTAGGGTAATAAAAATCACTCTTCTTTTAGCTCGGCTCTTGTGAAATGGTCTCTGTGGTTCGCTTGCCCTTGTAACTATGCTTTCTATTCTGTGGTGAACGTTGACTCTTGCTTTTGTAGGAACAAGAATAGCCATGGTTTCAAAAGCTGTGAAATCTTCTCTCACCTGTAGGTGAATGAGTGACCCAATGAGAGAAAAGGTCACGTATCAACCCAGGGCTACTTTACATAGTTATGATTCGATCTCTTAAGATCTCTGATTAGGATTTGATACTTTTCATCATTGTTAACGAAAGCTAATCCACTTTTTGATCGACTACTAAAGGAATGTAAGTCAGTCTCAGTCTAGCTCTTTGCTTTGTTCACTTGGAGTTCCATCTTTTTGAAAGGGTCAGATCACTTCCGGAGAAAAAACTCCCTTTACTTATTCTTCTACTACTCTTGCTTTCCCTTTTTCCCTAGGAGATGAGTCAGACTCAAGATATTTGAACTAGAAAAAAAAAGGCGTGATTCTCCTTTGGGAGCACTTTCATCCGAATCTCTTTCTCTTTTTAATACAATAATTATAGGGCCAGGTCCTTGTTGTACCAAAATCCTTCGGTTGAACCCTCTTACGGCATCCCTCCTTATCAACAGAAGTAACATCGATCTCAAGGCTAAACTCAATCCCAAGATACAGAAGAAGTGCTTTCAAGCCAATCCCTTTACCTGCCAAGCAGGGTCGGATACCCAAGATTAAGCCTGAGACGTATCGATCTTTACAATAAGAGTTCTACTCAGGGATTGACAAAGTCACTTTCGCTTTCATTAAATAATTGGAAGCAAATTAGCCAAAGACAATGGACTTCTCCAACCTTTCCCTCTGAATTTAACTCTGATGAGCTTGAATCCGATCCCAAATAAAGAATAAGGAACTTTCCCAATCGAATCGAGCAGACCGACCCGCTTTCTCTAGTTTAAATATCTAGCTAGCTGTTATCGAGTATCAAAATCAGATGCATATGAGGATTAGGTGCACAATCCTTATTGTGATTTAAGAAGATGTTTTTCACTTGAATTCTCCCATGAAATCTGAAATCAATGGTTTTGAGTCCCAGTAGCAAAGGTGAGAGTTCTCGCCTTCACATCTTCAACGAAACCAACAGCCACTCTTCTCACTCTTCTTTTTTGCGTAAAAAGAAGATTTTGTAGCCCTCGACATTTGATCATTGTAATCCCACTCCATGGAGGGACTTCGAATTAAAGTGAAAAAGTGGTGGTTTTAGGGATATAGCTCGATGTATCAACGGGACTTTCCACTCTTATCGAGAAGAATGATTAAACCTCTACATCATAATGTTTGATAGTGACATAACCTCGGTCTTGGGGAGCTCATAGCGCATAAGAAATATGAACGGGGAGGTTTTTCTTGACTTTCCTTCTTCGTGCCATCCTTGACAATGGCTTAATCCACTGGACCACCTGGAACTGTTCTTGCCTTTAGACCAGCCCAATAACAACCTCTTCTGGTACCATTGTTTGTTACACAATCAGTTGTTGAATAAAATGTCCTACTACGGACTAGTACCAGCTTTAAATGAGCTTTTGTAATGGTTAAAGCAAGAGCCGCTCGTGTTGCTGAAGGCAAGGAGGAACTTTTGGGGAAGGTAAGGGCCCATAGAATAAGATTTTCTTACTGAATTGATTCCTGACTTTTCTTCTTTCTTTACTTTGAAGCCCTTTCTAATACGCTTTGCTTGGTTTGGAATGCATGTTCTAGTAGACCTGGACCGGATACCATTCCTACTAACAACTTTCAACTCTATTCTCCTCAACCTAGCCTAGCTCAGTCAAGTTTGACCTCCGCTCTTCTAAAAGGTAAGGAATCTTTTCCGACTTATCATCTTTATGTTTACGGGAATCCAGATCTTCGTGAAGCTTTCACAAACCTATCCTTCATCGAGTCCATTTGCTTTCCTATCCTTTAAGAGTACCTATTCTATTCTTCTCTTTCCCCTAATCTAGTAATAAGGTATTCTTTCCTAAAGTTAGCATACCTCTCCGGTTATCTCCGGTTATCCCTTTCTGTCTGCTCTCCGCCTCCTTTCGATAATCTAACTTGGTCCTTTCTTTTACACCTTGTGGAAAGTGGAGTGCATAAGCCCTTTTAGAGTTAGAAATAGGCTTTTACTACTCTGAAAATGTATCGAAGACCTAGCGGTTGAGGCTTAAAGAGCACTGGAATATCTTGAACTAGGATGAGTCAAACTTTGGATGTAAAAATGAATTTTGAAATAGGATGGATATAGGGGTCTCTTTCAGTGTTTCTGTCTATGTCTATTACTTTACTTCTGAGTCAGGAATTCCCTGGCAATTCGAACTAAGGCGAAAGAACAAGCAATGTGTTCTCGCTTGAAAGGACTAGGGGCCAAGTTTCAGCTTGGTTCTCAAAGAAGGGTAAAGGGACAGCCTATCTTACTTCTTACCAAATGAAAGAAAGGGGCTAAGTGACTCCTTGAAAGTCGACCCTTATTTGAATATGAAATCGCTAGGGATTCAAAAAAGTGGAAGACTCCGGTGGTTCAAGATTTGCTTCAAGATGGTCTTCCCTAGTAGCGTCTTAGTTTAACCAGCAAGCATTCATTCCAAGTAACTACCTTTTAGGTTAACTATGAGAATTCGAATGAAAGTGAAAACTTAGCCAAACCTTACTCAGGGGTGAGAGAGAGGAAAGCTAAAGAGAGGGCACCAAACCGATTCTCGTGATTGGTCTCTTTTATACCAAGAAAGAAGAAGTAGTTGCTATGTTGCAACCTTCAATGACTGCCTTTTATTATTTCGTGGACTACCTAATAGAGCAGGTTTATGCAACTATGCAAGTAAAGCAGTCGCAAGTGAAAGGATTTGTCCCTCAGACAGCACTGAAGCTCATCACATTTTTGGGAGAAGGCAACACCAAGAAAGACTCGAAGATAGAAAATGATAGACGTTTAAGATTCTATTCATGATTCTACCCGAGTTAAGCCTTTTTGCTTAGACTTTAGAGGCGTTGGAGGCCCTTAACCCTTTCTATTGCACCTGTCGTCTTCACTCCTATCTTCCCGTTACCTTTCGCTTGTAACTCTCCATCAAGTCTTTCGGTATTGTATGTAATACTCCAAATTTTGTGCTCATTTAATTTTTAGAATAGCAATTTTAACTTTTCAAAATTTAGTATGACCAAAAAATTATTTATGGTTGCCAAATTTTGAATTGGTTGATTTATTAAAAGTTTTTCCAAATAATTTGTTAATTAGGGGTTTGGAATAAATGTCCATTTTACACCTAATTACTAAAGTTAAACATTGTTTCTCCAACTTGGCCAAAAATTGATGAAACATATATGCATGAGGTGTTTTAAATTTAAGCATGAGGTGACTCATGAGGTGACTAACTAATGCATGAGGTGTTTTAAATTTAAGCATGAGGTGACTAACTAATGCATGAGGTGTTTTAAATTTAAGAAAATGAAACCATGCAGCCTACACATGTTGAATTTCTTGAAGAGTCACCCAAAATTTATCATTTTTCTCACCTATAAATAGATGTGTTGCTGCCCTTTATTTCCCTTGCATGAAAAACAACTTATCACTTGTTTAAAAAAGGGCAGAAAACGTGAGGGAAGAAGAGGACCAGCCTAGCATTTCTCAATTTATTTTCAACCAAGATTTCTTCAAGTTTTATTGTAAGATATTTTCTATGCTTAAGTGGTAGGATTTCATGGTAATATTTACGCTTAAGCTATGCATGAAAAACCATAATATGAATGTGGTGGACAAGTCCACAAAGTTAGATATCTATTTATGCCTTAGGACAAGTCCGAAGGGCACTGGCAAGCCGGAATGTGCAAATATGTGTTTGATTGCATTCTTTTGTGTAGTATTAACATGTTAAAATCCAAGCATGGTATCTTACTGAGTATTCTTTATACTCATAGTGTTCTATACTAAATTCTCAGATTCATAATTGCGGAGTTGGTGGAAGTCAGTCGGCATAATCGATGATGGGTTAGGGACAAGGTTGTTTTGCATCGAAGTTTTGTTTTTGCATGTTTTGTTCAACTGCTTTCCATATGTTTTCTTATGGTATTGTATAAAAACATGTATGAGACATGATGTAATATGGTATCGGAAGTAAATTATGCAATTATATCTTCTATGTTGTGTTAAGAGACCTTTTTTTTTAAAACTTCTCCTTGCAAGT
The DNA here is from genome assembly GCF_002742605.1 of Olea europaea var. sylvestris. NCBI lineage: Eukaryota > Viridiplantae > Streptophyta > Magnoliopsida > Lamiales > Oleaceae > Olea > Olea europaea. The sequence goes on from NC_036237.1 coordinate 9,239,317, forward strand.
GACAAAAGGCAGAAACGGGACAGTTTTTGGGTCAACTTCAACACGTTATTTTTGACTCCATAAACGTCCATTTGAGACTCTGAAAATATTAATGCGTTCCTCATTTAGTTTTCTTAATATAGGCACAAGAATCACTCAATTTGGATAGCTGTAGCCTGAGATATGAATTTTCAAATGTTGAAGGGTCAAATCTGAAATTTCTGTGCAATACCTCACTGTTTTCAGTAAAACGCCCATATTATATATTCTTGGAAATTTTTTATATTTTAACCTAGAAAACTACTTGAAAATATCTTTCTAATTTCGTAAATTTCATAGAAAACGGAGTTGGGATGAATTTTATAAAAATAGTCAAACTTGCTGCCCTAACTAACTGTGGCAGTGCAAAGTCCGTATTTGTAAAGTATAATTTCTTGTCGACATGTGCTTTTGCGGGCCATTAAAAATTTATGAGAGACATTTTACCAAGTTAAAAATAAGTTCCTAACATGTAATACTTCTATTTAAGAGTATTTACATGTACCAAAGGCAGAAGCTATTATGTTTTGTACGTGACACTCGAAACTTAAGTTCGGGGCGTCACACTGTAGTTGCGGAACTCCTGAATCTTTAATTCAATGAAAAGTGAGCATAGATTCAAGAGAGGGAATTAAAGAGGCTCGAGTGCCCTAATATAGATATGGAGGGAATTCAATAAAAACTCTCAAAGAAGAGAAAGTGGGTTGGCTTCAGCGAGGACACGACCCCTCAAATATCCCTCTCTCTTTTTCCTGGCTATATGCCTAGCTAGTGCGCTTTTCTTTATGCTTTGTGAGGAAGTCATTCTTTCTTTGATCTCCCGATTCTACCTCTGGATCCCCTGCCTGCTTTGTCCTTGGCTTGGCTCAATTTTCGATTGTTGAGCTCTAGAGTAGTCCCAATTAAAGACAAGATAACGAGTTTCAACTGCTTTCCCAATGATACATAGAGTGTCTGAAGGAGAATGGACTTCCTATATCTCCTAAGACTACCAAAAAGAAAATAGCAAGTCTTATAAAAAGTGCAACTCCTGATCAAGCTGAGCTAAGAATGAGGGGTTTTAATTGGGAAGATATAGTAAATGATGTTCTCTTACATGATCTTTTATCCTAGCGTGCATCAAAGCCTACCATTTTTTCCTTTCTTGCTTCCTCTCCTTTTGCTTATTGAGTAGGGCTTGCTTTCGCTTCCTCTTCTAGTGCCTCTCCTACTGATTAGGGGTTTGCTTTCACTTGACCCTCTTTAACTTCTATCTTTCACTCTTGAAGCCCTTTTCTGACTTCATTCCTCTTCTTCATAAAGTGACTTGACTGCCTTCCTATGTTTGGGGCAAATAGCAAAGGTAAGATAAGCTAGTCATAATGCAATTCTATCTTGGTCTCCAGACTTGAAAGGCGCAGGAATCAGCCTCTGCAGCAAACTCCTATCCTATTCATTCTTTCCTCTCTTGAGCTTTTTTCCTCTGGACTGGAAGAATTTCTATGACTGCCCTACTTTATGAAGGCTTCTTTTATGTGATGATAGCCTCTGGAAGCGCCCTTTTATGCCAATGCCAAGTAGGGCTCTCCCCTTTATTGAATAGGTTCTGACACCTATTCCTTTTATTCTTCTTCTTAAAATGGTCAAAAAAAGCCCCGACTCTTTCCATCTACCTCTTTCCATGGATAAGTTAAGGGACTAGGAGTACCAGTCGAAATGAGCTTCATTTCCCTCTCTGAGTCTCTCTCTCTCCAAGTTTGAGTCCACTTCTCCTAAAGTCTGCCCTGAAGAATGAATGGATCGAAGACCTATTCTGATCTCCAAATTCACCTGTAGAATCTCTTTGTCGACCAAAAGGAGTCTTTGTACAGCTACCCAAGGTACATTGCCCATTGACTAAGAAGGAGGCGGGAGAGGTAGTCTTTGAACTAGACCTATCCACCACTCATTTCCCACCCACGTCTGTCGATGCTACCCAATGAAGATTGAAGACTGCAGCATCCATCCCTACCAGTCGAAGGAGAGGAAGAAAAACCTAGCATGGAATAATGGTAAGAAAGGAATCTTTATCCTCCCCTAGGGAAGGATTTTCTCTTTTCACGGCCATGGCAAACCAATCGATGGATTTCCATCACAGCTACCTAAACTTTCTAAATAGAACGGATTCTTATTCCTTTCTCCCTAGCAGAGAAGAAAAGATAGATAGGAAAACTGATATGACTTATTGATCCATATAACCCTGGAATAATGGATAGGCGGATCTATTCAGGTTTTTGAAGCTTTGGGGTTGGCAATCTAGAGAATAGAAAGATTCAGGGAAAACACTTATTTGTGTATGTTAGGGCAGGTGAATGTGCACGAAATATGAAAAAGTTGTTGTAAAGTTTTGGTGTTTGTTCCGTAGTTGAGAGTTGAGTCTATCTATGTTTCTTAGGTTTCAAAGGTCTTTTGTAAATTGGATTTGTTATAACTCTTTTTATGTCCCACTCGGTCAAAAATCCTCCATCTAGATTCTTTCTTTTTGAATATATCGCGTCGAGCTCTCTCAAATCGCTTGAGCTGGTCGCTTCTTTAAGCCCTTGCCGCTCGCATCTGTCGATAGGAAAGAACAAATGAAGTGTATAAGTCACCTCTTTAGTAATAGTACTCCCTTATTATGGAAAGCATTCATTGTATGGAAGAGCTAGGCTAGCACCTGACTTAGTGCCATTAGCCTAGAGTATTTATTGGACTCTTAAAGTATGCCCAATATAGTAGAAAACTCATAGAAGAAGCATGGCAGCACCATCCTCGGCTACATATCGTTTTTTATTTCAAAACATTTCTGGTCTTTCAACGGCATTGACTTTTGGAAGAAAATTTGGTTAACATCTATGTATTTTATAATACAATTTTCTTCCTGACTTGACCACTCGAGTTCTCTGGAGTATGTGTCAGCTTGTCTCAGGTGAGGTCTGAGGTCAAGGTATTGCCTGGTTGGTGTACTAGGGCGAGGTGAATCCCAACCCCTTCATTAGCTAGTTTAGCTTTTCCTCTTTTCAATCTATATTAGATCCTCCATTACTTCTTTGCCAATACCTTTTTGCTTTCCTTTAGCTACTATTTTTTCCCAATTCACACCCGATCTGAGTTGTCAGTGTGCCTGCTCTGTCCTTCTTTGATGGAATGTATGCTTTAGAAAAAGGAGGGACTTCGCTAAAGATGGTCTATCTGTGCACGAGGAAGGTCTTAGTCCTTTCTCCTTGAATTGCTTGGCTAGGTTCGCTTTGCAATGAAGGAAAGGCATCCGTGCAAGTAGTTCAAGGCTGAGGTCAAGCCATGGGTACAAGGTGTTAAGGTATAGTAAGTTCCTTCTTCGTCTGTTGCTTGTCATTGGATTGGAAGCCGCAGGCGATGCCTTCTTGCTTGTGTAGTTGGCCTTGCCTGCTTAGTGCGAAAGTGCGTAAAGCAGCATAGCTTCTTTGGTTTATAAAGATCTTGTAGTAGCCAAAGGTAGTCCACATGTTAAATTGAATTGAATCTTATATAACCTATGGTAGCTTAAGAGACTTTCTCAATAGTATAAGTGGATCTCTCAATGGTATAAGTAGACATTAGTCTTGCTGGTTCGGTCTTTTTCTTTTATTATTTATATGCCCATAATACATACTTCAAAATTCCAGTTCATGGCTTCGTATGTACTAAGTGACTATAGGTCCATTCAGATGCTGCTCCAAGTGAGCTTTATTCGGCCTTTGTGTATCTGAAACAAGAAATGTGCTCTATGCTTCAACCACCATATTTTCCCTGTGTTCTTTTAGTTAACCTCTTACCAGGATGGTGGAAAGTGTGAGATCCGAATAAATTTCTTAGTCTGCTTATATTCTTCTTTTTCAGATCTATCACCTACTTCATTGGGAGAGTTCTATCCGATTGATTGAATGATTCAAAAAATGAAAAGTAGTAGTGCTTCACCTAGAGAGAGAAAGCCAATAACACCGTGCTAAGTAAGAGATGGAAAGTACTCACTGTGATGAATATTTAGACTATACAGAGGAAACTAATGGTCATGTACTCAAGGTAAGATGATGACATCCAAGCATAGATCAGAGAAGGAGATCAAATCATCACTGAGATGACCTCCTCCTCAGTTCGCTTCTGAGGATTTCTAGTTGGCGGGGGCAACTAACAAGGCATACTTCTCAGCCGGTTCACTAGAAGGGTTGCTTATGGGAGCAAGGTCACCAAGGTCGTTAAGGTCCATCATAAAAAGAGTCAAAGGCAGGAAAAGACTACAATACCACAAGCCATGTACAAGAGAGAAAAGAATGTGCATCTCACTACTAGTGCCGTCAAGCTCAGGTACAAGCACCTCTGGAATAGCAAGTTCAACTTCTGGATGCTTAAACAACCACACCTTTTCCTGAGCCTTTGCCTTTGCTATTCTTGTCTCTCAAGGCATTCCTCTAAGTTGGATCAAGCGCTACAAACCTTTCTGACCTAAATCCAAAGTCAGCTAGATGCGTACCTTCCTAGACTTCGACTTCGAACCCTTGTCTTCTTTTTCAAGAATAGCTAAAATAGCTAGTTTCTTTACTGAAAACCTCGATTTACACCCTAGAACATCAAAACAGAGGCATCCAAAAATGGGGATTTCAAAGCTCAAAACCTGCCTTGGAACAACCAAAACCTCATACGTGCCAGACAGCTGCCATACTAGAAGAATGAATTGACTCGACAAGGAAACCAAGTCAAAGGGTCGCGCCTGACAACCAAGCTCGTGGAATGTAAGAAGGTAGCTCTCACTCGCATGTGCGTTCCTCAGTACTTCCTCAACCTGATCATTCTAATTGAAGTCTGAACTAATTGGCAAGCTATCCTTGCTTCAACCAATCTTCTTCTAGGAGCTTCCGATCAACATCTCCTTCTATTTCTATTTTCCTTTAGCGACTGTCAAGCATCTCAAACTTCGATTTCAAATTACTCAATCTTGCAATTGAAAGAAAGAAAAGATCGAGAATTAGAAGTGCCTTCAAGCAAGTCTACTAGAATCAAGGATTGAGTCACTGGTTCACTCCTCCAATTAAGTGGTCAAGCCTAAAAGCCAATCCCTGAGAACCCGACAACTTGGCTAGCCCGGATCCATCTCATAGGCTTCTTTGGTGGCTTTCCCCCTTCACTACTTTCTTAAGATTAGAATGTAAGTCAAGGAACATATAGACAAAATGCTGGTTTGGCTCATCTACATCAAAAAAATCTTCCGTTGGCAGCCAACACATTGATTTCAGAGCCTATAACCAACAAAGAGAGCAAGTTTGGAAAGGAGGGACTCATTCCACCCGTCGCTTGGATTGCTAAGATCGCTCAATTGAAGCCAAGCTGGGTTCCTCAATTGAGTGAGATGCCAGTCAATGGTTGGCAGGGCTTGTTATGCCCAAAATAAGGCTTTTGATAATAGATTCTCGGAAGAATTGGCATTTTGCCTTACCTTTCTTAGTGTTTGAATCCCTGTCCAAGCTGATCCAACTCGAATTTAACTTTATCTCCAACCCCAGAACCAAAAACTTTCCTGGAGCTTGGTCATCCTGAATGAGCTGAGCTACGAAGTTTGGCATTCGTGAGGACACAACCCTGTCAGAATGGCATTACCGCTTATTTGTATATGAGAATTTGAGAATTGAGTCACCACGGCAAAGCTTCAATCGAAATAGTGATTCTTTGGCGAGGTTTGCTTATCCAACCCTCAAGTGGCATCTCATTAGGTCCCTTTCAAAGGCCCTAAAATGCCTAAACTCAACCTACAACAAGGAACCTAGAAAGAAGAAGGGAATCATAGCCTTCAAGCTGACGTCTGAATATCTCATTCATAATCCATCGAGTTAAATGAGAAAGGGGTGGTTTCGTAGCTGATGCTTGCTACGTCAACTAGCCCTTCATCATCCTTTCTATGAGGTAGCTTCTCTCTTCCAAGTTGTCTGGTTAATGGGGCTCTCTATTCAAAGATTCAAGAAGTAATTCCACTTTCTAGGATGGAGAAGTTTTCCTATCTTTGATTCATTCGCCTTATTTGATCATCTACTTTCTTCCAGTGAGAAGGGATAGACCTTCCCGTCTAGTTGTACAAGTCAAAGCGATTTTGGTCACAGAATTGGGAGAGACAAAAGCAAATCTCAAATCTTAGCCTTTCCCTTGTTCATCGATTGCCAGGTCTTGTGCTCGCTCATACCGAGACTTTAAAGATCTTAGATCTGATGGAGATTGGGCCACCCTTCCTAGCAAAGAAAGGCTCAGCATGTCATCATCTTTAGGCCAAACGGAGTTCAATGAGTCTATATTACCGTATCTGCACGTACGACCCTATTTTTACCTTTTGGCATAGGAAAGAAGAATCATACAAAACCTAAAAAAGGTACTACAAAAGGGGACAAAGTGAGGCAAGGAAGCACATAGCAAGGTCCAGTCTTTCTCGTACCTTTCCATCATCCAGCTCAGGAATAATCCTTTTGGGTATCTATGAGATCGAGTATGGGGCAAACTTGGTCATGTCTCTTTAAGGAAGCAAGCCCCACCTTCCCTCAATATAGCAAGCAAGGGTAGCCAAATTGAACTTACCACCTTATCTCATTGCGAAGGATCTGTCACCCGATGGAATCTCGACTAGGGTGAGTGTAGAACGTGTCTTAATAGCCCCGCAGCATTTTCTTGATCAAGATGAGGTATAGTGACATCCACAGCCACTAGTTAGCCTGAATACTTGCCATGGTGCTTGCTAGCCATCGTGGGTGGACCACTTAACCTAAGCTAAGGGGACGTACACTTAACAAGGGAGCTACTCTGCCAAAGCGTGTTAAGCCCGTAATTCAATGGTATTCTTTATGAAGGGGTTCTTTCATAAAGAGTGTTGTTTCAAAAATCTTTGGTCTTTCATTCTGGAAGAAGGTATTGTCGAGGTGTACAGTAGGGAAAGCGGTGAATGATGAGGATGGGTTTTTGGTTGGAACCAGCTCGGCTACTTGACTTCTTGCCATTTCATTAGATGAGTGAAATAAAGAAAATGATAAAGTCTCATTCATATCTTCACTCAATTAGAGTATTGTCTTGAGTGTGGAGCAAGATTGAAAGCATTCAGGGATCTCAAGTGGATCTCCTTTTGGGTGGGCATTTCCATATAGATCTATTAGTCCTTTTTATCTTTGAATAAGGGTATAGCGAGCTAAAATAGCTTAGGGATCAAGAGGCTATGATCATTCAACCAACTCTGTCCGTGCCGTGGTTGAAACACTCACACCCAAGCTACTTAAAAATGTAGTAATCGTGTGGGTTAATGCACCAATCAATAGAAAGCGTTAGCGGGCTATAGCTTCAATTGGCTCGTGCAGGACACATGAAACTTCTGACATGCAGGGAGGGTTGCCTAAGAAAGTGCCTTTTCCTACTAAGGAAACTCCTTAGCATGTCGTCGATTAGCTAAAGTTTTTTTTAGTTGTGCGAACGATACCCTCGTGAAGTAGATCGGCTTCCATCCTATACTTCCTATCGAACGGATTTCCATACAAATATTGCCCTTTCGGTTGCTATTCTTTTTTTTCAAAGCGGGGCGATTGGTGCTATTGTTCCCCTTCTTTTCCTAGCTTTCATTGAGATCGTATGTGGTTCATCGGGAGTTAGAAATATCATATATGAAATGACTTGATCCGAGAATAGAACCTTTGGCTTATCCAAGGAATGGACCAATTCTTTCATTCAATGCACATTGATTGAGAATCTGTGTAGGAGATTGTTTTACGAACCTTCTCTTCTCTCAAGTCTAGAGGGGAACTGTTAGTTAGGTCTCTCAGCGACTTGGATTAATGCCTATCTATAAGAGGAAGCTCGGGACTTGTGCCATGTATGTGGAACACAACTGGTTTTATCGATGTGAATCAACAAATCACAAGAAAATTGGGTCACATAGATCTTCTATTCTTCCTAGGATGCTCCGATTCTTTCTAAAGTTCATCATTGGAAACGCCTTCGACTTTATTTTCTATTTACTAGCCTCTCAAATATGGTTTGGAACTAGGAGTTACTTATTTTCTTGCTTACTTCGAATTAGATTGATTAGTCCTATCCACCATGAATTATTGCCCTCTTTTTATGGAAAGCAGTGACGGCGGTGTCAGCCCTTTAAGATTGTGGCTAGACCTAAATCAGGCCTCAGTCGAGGAGTTGACTTGACCCACATTGGATCAATAGGTGGTAGACAACTATTTTCAATGAATACGTGAGGAGAACACCAAACTCTGTAACATGGTAGTAGATGAGGATATGCGTCGGGTCCAAGGGGTGATGGACGCCATAGAAGAAAAGTTCCAAAGTAAGTGTCCAGGAACTGGATCGTCTACGCATCGAGAAATGATCCATGAGTAGACAAGAGCTTGACGTAGAGTATCGTCGACTTAAAAATAGTGGGAAAGTTCTCACCATCGAGAACGACAGGCTCAAGGAAAGAATTCATCTTCATCAACATGAAGAAGACCTACGCCGACGAAGATTTGGGTTTCTGTAGTTTTTTCTTAGGCAGTACCTCTATTGATCAAAGTTCCTTGGCAACAATAGATTGGCCATGAATAACAACCTTAACCGTACAAGCCTGGGCTGGGCCTACCTCCATCCCTAGAGGAGCCGTATGAGGCGGAAGCTCCACATACGGTTTTGAAGTCGAGCCTTTTTAGAAATGGGACCTAGGGACCGATATGATGATTGGTTTAGGTAGGGTGGTCGATCTACTACGGGCGCCTATAGGGATTAGTGTGTGAGACCGCAATCCACAAACCGACGCATGGGACTCACCCTTTACTTGGGAATAGAGAGGGAAAACATAGCATGTCACAAGAGTGAGGTGAGGTTTGGAACTCTACTGCGGGAGAGACGCCTCGCAAGCCGGGCTTGTAGAGATGAGGCCTTTTGGTGAAGCCAAGTCAATTTCGTGCCAACAAACCCTATAACTGATGAAAAGGTCCTATGGAGTAAAGGGAAGCGTGTACATTGTCACACTCCCTACTTTCCAAAGGTGCCTAGAGGATGGGCCAGACACAACAGAGCGACGACCCGAGAGCAAATTTCCCACCGGCAAGGGAATAAGAGACGGCCATCTCAAGGCACATCATGACCTACACGCAACACCGACGAGACCTAGGAAGGCAACCCAATTGGAAGTCAGAGGATCCATAGTACCTACAGCCTCCCGACTTAATATTCATCATTTTTGAAAGTGGGAGGAAGGGATCTCCTTTCTGTAACGAAAAAAAATGAAGCTAATTTGACTTGGCACAACATAACGATACATCCAATACCAATGATCTGTGTCTAGAGAGCTATACAGCCAACAACGAAGTGGTTTAACCCTCACTTTCATTACTTCTTTCACGATGAGAGAACTGGGTCCACATCAGTCAAAGTGGTGGAAGGCCCCATTGAGTCAAAGGGAGAGCTTCTGCACCTCTCTCCAATAAGGAGAATAAAGAGCAGCTACTTTTCCAGCCTATGGGAAAGCTTCTTCTTTCGGGTCTACGTCAAGTGGTATTGAATGCCCCACAATCAGAATCAAAGAGGATGGGTCAAAGAAGGTTCGAAACGAAATCAGAGTGGATCTGGGGTAAAGTAGAGCTTCTGAAGCTATGGCGACTTGTACTGTGCCATCATTTCGGATTCCTGACCAATTTTGGCACTAGTCAAATGGAGTTAATCACCCAGATCTTGAATTAACTAGTAGATCAAAACACAGGGGCCCAATTCATTCTCTAGGTGAGTTGGGAGCTGGGATAGCCCACGCACGACCCATACCAATCCTACACTCCTTTCTACTATTATTTCTTTGTCACTTCTTGGAAATCACGAAGAGGATTTTTAGATTGGACTGAGCGAGAGGGAAGCTGCTTTGTTACCCATTTGGTTGATTATTCTTTTCCCAGTTAACGACTAGCATATTCAATTGCGCAGCGGCATTTTGCCCAGAATTTAGGCCAAATTGGCCGTGCCTCTGGGAAAGGTTATTGATTATTTGGAGTATCGTCCCCTGGCGAAGCATGCTCCAAATTGAGTTCCTCCGATATACGATTTATGAACGATGAATAGGCCCTTCTCTTCCCAAAGGAAGAGAAAATTTCCGAAGTCGCTCTTTCATTTTCGAAATAGTAGGGGCCAGTGCCGGAAGATCTACCATATGGACATGGGCTTCTTAATCCATACAGTAGACAACATCGACCAAACAAGAAGAGAAAGAAGAAAGACAAAGAATACAAATAGAAATGGTCCAAATAAGATTAGCTACACGAACACAACTGTTCCCTTTTTTGAGTAAAAACGAGACATCAAACGAAATAAGATCCATGATATGAAAATCAAAATAAGAATGAGTAACAATAGAAGATCATAAGGTAGATTTCTAAATCTAGAAAGATATGAAAACAGCACCTGAAAACCTTGATCTGACACAAAGTCATTAAAAGGGTCGAAATAAGAATGATTGAAAATGAAACACAAATCGAAGTCATGATCGTATCTCAATGTACTGTTCATTTGCTCTTCTCGAGCGGCATACCAAAAAAATAGAGTGTTTGTTTGAAACACCAGCGAAAAAGCCCTTTAATCGGATATGAATCGATGACTTTAGCCTTCTTTCTAAACTTTTCTAAACTAAAGGGTGAGAGCTTGACTCTTCCTTTGGATGTCTTATCTTATTTAATTAAGCAATTCTTGAAATTTGCTTTCTTTTTTCTTTTGAAATATATATTTTCCTACGGAGTAGTGGATGCAAAAAAATTGGTGCCAATTTAGATTCTATATTCTAGGCAATTCCTCGTCACGCCTATTTACTGAAGAACTCAAAGGTTGAGGAGTTTCTTTTTGTCCTTCAGTCCACATACGCGTAGGGTAATAGGTTCATCCACGAGCCTTCCAGTTCGTATAGAGCAAAAAATGGGCATTTTCCCCAGGTTATGTATAAGGAGTTCCCTGGGAGTTAACCCACTGGAGTTTAAAACTCTGCAAATACATCAGCTTACTTAGGTAGGAACTTCAGGATATAGTGAACACTAGAAGGGTAATCCATCGAGTGCGGATTCTATCTATCAATAGGCTCTGCCACTTCCTCGGAGGGAGGAAAAAAAGAATCTTCTATCGCAGAAGCCGAGTCGAATGCTTTCACTCAAGAAGATGTTGTTAGCCTCGTTGGACCGATTGGTATCACACGATACCCGACCACCCATAGCCCAATAGTACCCATTCCTTGGAAAAGAGAAAGACCGCAGAACATATTTCGTGAGAAAATCAACTTCCAAAAAAGAAGCCAGAAAGTCGGGGACAATACCTTATACTGCCGCTCACTCTTGGTAGGACAAAGCATATGCATAACACAAGTCATTTGGCAGGATGCCATATGATCTAAAAAGCAATCTGTATGATGAACTGAATCACCCATTGAATTACCCCAAGGTTGGTAAGGAAAAAGAAAGAAAATCTCTTATATATGATAGCACCGCCTCTTAGAATTGCATCATTGTGGCTGTTCTGATCTTGACTTACTATACTAAACAATTACTGATTGTCAAAAAGGCTTTGATGCCGGGTTTGAAGCCTCAACCCACCCATCCTTCGGAGAATTTCGAGGCAAGGTTGGCAGGCTGAGCCAAAGACTTCAAAGTAAGTTCAGGCTTACTTCTAAACTGACCAAATCATGTAAAACTTCATTGAGAAAGGATACTGCTTACCTTCCCTGAGTCCAAGAGGCCGATGCAAATCGATAAGTAGACCTTTCCTAAGCAGGTCCATACTGCCAGAGTTACTCTAATGGAAGATTCAAATTCGTCACCAAGTTTTGTCAACGATGATAAATGAATAAGGGAAACCCAGATTTGCCCAATATAGCATCTCTATTAATCATACTGAGCTAATTGGAGCATTAAGAATCACTTACGTTCGAAACCAGAGATTTGTGCTCAGTCTCAAAAGATCGTTCAGTACACTGGAACCAAGGACACCGTAGGGAGCTTCTTTGGAAGGCTTCTTGCTTTTCGAAGCATAGAACCCTTCTTTAGCTGGCCATGCTTAGCCGACTGCCTACTTTCTTATCCCATCTACTATCCTTCATCTAACTACTTTAGTCAAGCAATCACATGCCTCTTCTATCCGTTCGGTCCTCTCTCTCAATGCAAGTCAGGGAGTCAGCGGGGGCATAAGAGGTAGGGCTTAGCTAAGCCTTGCATCATTCAGGTTTATTTGATTTGGTTTTTTCATTGGTTTCATATAAATAAGAGGCATTGTGCATTCTGTTCGTTCAGGCACGTAATGCAAGAACGAGTAGGATATCTGCTCTCTAGCTTAGCTAATCAGGGGGCTGTTGTTTGCTCACCACTGGGAGATGGAACCATATCCAATCAATGGGGCTTCTTTGTTTAATCTCTTGAGGTCGAAGAAAGGATTGATGGCATGTTGATCAAGGAAAGCCAAAATGAAGTCTTACTTCTCTAGCTTATGTTGTCTTCCCAGATCCCTGCTTCCACTTTTGGTTATGGATCTGTTTCTCCAGTGACGGACGAGAGAACACTATGAACAATGCACATCTCATCTTATCCACTTCTTCATCTTTAGGAAAGACTCACTAGAAAGCAGCTTGCTAAGAGGGGCAAGGAAGAGAGAGAAATCCCCCATTTTTGAGGGGTCTAGAGGAAGAAAAAGCAATTACGCAACAAACCCCTGATCGAGATAGGGATAGGAAAGATTATTATTGATTGGGGGTGTCGTTATACGCTCTCGTCACCCTTATCCTATCCTTGACCTATCTATTTTTCCTAACAAGCGTACAGCGTACATAAGTATATAGGCTCTTCGCTGAGTTGTCAACGAAGAATAAGAGTAGTGCAATGCCACCAATCAACAATTAATGAGGTACTTCTAGCTGGGTCAAAAATATTTCAATGCTTCTATTGTTCTCGATGTTGTGAACTCCGTAATAAGTCCTATTGAAGTATATACTTCCAGATAAGATACTACATAAAGACTAGGGTCCATGGGATCGTCTTCCTTCTTTGAGTAGGGAACATGCCATAATATAAGGAATAGGGGATTAACAATTGAATTAGAATAGGCTGCACATTCATGCATAGTTAATTCGATAGTTCAGATATCCACTGTTAGTCTTTCAGAATAGAAAGAACTCTTTGTAGGAAGAATTGTCCAAATAGGAAGGGATTCACTACCCGGGACTGCCTACTTCTTCATGACAAGGAAGAATTGGACAAAAAGGTTTTGCACTTGAATCAGCTGTTCGGGAGGTATCGCCTTATGGAACGAGGGTATTAGTAAAAGGCCTAACTGCTCTTACAGGCAGGGCTAATTCTTTTTCTTGAGAGACGGGAAGAGAAGGAGTGGCATGAATGGTATAAAAAGAAGGCAGGCTTAGTTCGACGTGGTCAGCAATCCTATCTTCTAGAAGGATCGCTTCTTCTTTTATTGAACTCATGGGTAGCTGTGAAAAAGAAAGAGGAGACCTTCAATCAATGCTTTCGGGCAAAGTCCTTGTCACTGTGTAAAATTGGTACTTTCCTATATTTGATCAAGGCTGCTGCTTTCCTTTGCTAGTGAATCAGATCTTTGGCTTTACCGTGTTACTATTCGAAGAATGGACTTTATTAGGGGTGATCTTTCTCTATCTTAAGTCAGTCATTTCTACCAGCTCCAGGTAACTTGGCACTGAATTCTATCAACCCTTTCCTCAGCTGATGTCAACATGCCTCTTTTTGGTTGTTCTCTAGTTACATTTAGAAAAACTCCTCTTTTCACTCAGATCAAGAAGTAGATCATTATAAAGGCGAATTTATAGCCATTAAGATGATCTGTTTTAGGCCAGAGCGAGAAGCCATGCTTTCCTGTTAATGGTCAAATCGAAAAAGGTTTTAGTAAGTTATGTTGTAAGGGTTTGTCTCTATTCTCCTAACTAAGATACAATTCTTCGAAATAGAAGGCCGACCAGCCCATAGGAACTCTATTTAGAAAGCACAATAGATGAGGTCTTCTGAGATCCCTTTGAGGCTAATTCGAAGAAGAAGATTCCGTATCATGGGGAGAGTCCAAGTGGGTAAACCAATTCTTATCCTTCCCCTCCCACCGCCCATGTTTGCAGAGAAGAAAGGTAATCGATCAGGCTAGTTTTGAGGTTTGGCTCGATAGGGAAAGACCCTTTTTCCCATATCTCAGAGGATTTCTTGTTGACTATCTTCGGAAGGAGTTGAAGACTAAAGAATTGAAGCTTCCTCCAGATGAGTTATTCCTCCATCGAAATGTAAAAGATTTGTTTTGTTGGAGTACTTATCTCTTTGATCATGGGTTAAGCAGTGGCTCAAGCTCTGTCACTTCTATTATGGCCGTTTATTAAACCCTGAAGTAGCACTCAATTTTTTCTTTGACGCTCCGGTCGTGACCACTCAATGGCAGGCCAATCGACAGTCTTCGGATCTTGTTCAGTTTGGTCAGTTATAGAAAGCGAAGGATTATGACTTAGTGACAGGACTTTGTTTAGACTATAAGGTGCCAATCCTTGGTCAGCCAATCGAGGATCACCCCTCCTATTTATGGGGTGGTGTCTCAGGCAATGATTTCCTTGTCCAGTCACTTAGTCTTGTCCAATCGAGGACTGGTAAGGGGTTAGTCGTACAGGGGTAATCCGATTAGCCGGTACCCGTGAGTATGACGCCCTTGTACAAAGCCGTATCCAATATTAGGCTGCAAAATCAAATCTAAAAAGGATTGACTTCTAAGATATCTAAATGAAAGAATTTCCTTGATAATGAGAGGGGAACACGATGCTAAGAAGTGATTAGATGAGTTTGTGCTAGTATGAATTCATTCCTGGCACAGGTAGGGATTGATAGAAAGATCTCTTATATGGTAGGCCTCATTGGAGTGACTTTAGCAAGCGAATTCATTGAGGGAAGGAATCCTTTGCTTGAAAGAAGAGAATCATACGGAAAAGGAAGGAAGCGAAGCAACAGCATTATCGATAGGCGCCACTTTTAAGGTAGGCAATTCCCTTAGGTAAAATAATATAATCAATCCTTGCTTTTTAGTGCTTCTAGAAGCATAGAAGCATCTGCAGCTGCTACAAAGATTGGAAAGTGGGCTAAATGGATCTCTAGCCACTCAAGCCTCCACTTTTAGTGAATTCGGGTGAAGGGACCCTGGCTGCATTCAGATATGGTTCAAAGGTAGGCAACTATAGCCAGTGCATTTTGAGAACAACCAAGACGGGTCAAACAATGAATCATAGTGCCAGACAAAAGCCCCACACCAGCGATGCTGCTAATCACCACCATAGAGAGGAAAGAGAAGTCAGCTGGTAGACATCTTCTCTTCAAGCAAGATAGCTGTCATTGGTGCTTGATTGGAAGTGCTTGTTGGGAATCCGTTGAAGTCTCCTATCTACATACATCTATTCCACTAAACTCTACCCAAGGACTTGACTCAAATAGAAAGAGGCAGTCGCATCTATACATGTATTCCGAAGTGGAAGCAGTGTCGCTCCAACCGCACTCTCTCTTGAATGCCACACAACTCTCTACAATTGAACTCATTCCTTTAGCATCTATTCAGTTAGCAAAGTTTAGTTCATTTCGATCCATTTGTTATTTCAAAAAGAAAAGCACATTTCTCCATCTCTGTAGCCTTATGCCTAAACAAGAGAGGGATTTTCGATTGATTGATAGTGAAAGGTAGTTAAAGGTAAGGTTCGACCGAGATGTTAAAGACAGACAAATCGATCGAAAAGATAAGGCAGGAAGCTCATTTGGTAGAAGAAGTCAGTTGACTTGCTCCAAATTATGGTATAGTAAGATAATAGCCAATGGGTGCTTTGACAAAGAGACAATTTCTTCATTCATTCAGTGAAAGGGGTAACGACAATCTCCTTCTTGATGACCTGAGTTCAGTCTTCTATTTGTAATGGCCAAGGAAGACTTCCTTTTGTCCGCTTCACTTTGGTACTCTTAGCTTCATTTCCTTCTTCCATTGAAAGCTATTGAGGATCCTCCATCGTGCTCTTTCCTTTACGAATGAACCATGATCAAGATGCAGTTGGCTTCCTTGGCAGTAATTCCCTTTTCCATGCTACTTCCCTCTGTTGTCCTTTCCTAGCTTTACTTCATTCTGCAATAGTCTTTGCTTAATTTCCTTATGTCCTTAGCAAGTGACCTTCCTGCTGTTCATTTCTTGGTGGGGTTTTAGAGGCTAGATCATTCCTTTAACTACTGATTGGGAGTGAAAGCTACGGGTTCTATTTACTAATTGGATAGGAGGAAGAGGCTCATTCTCACTAGAATGGGGGAGAGGATGAAGCCCTTCTTTGTCTTCAACATTTCTAGTTCTTTGCTAATTTGGTAGAAGAATGTCATTTACTATGTCATTACAAAGTCGATCAACAGAAGAGGGATAAGGTGCTTTAGGACTTTAGGAAGACGCCCGCCTCAAGGAGAAGTCCCAAGATGAGAGAATTTCTTGCTTGTTCAAGTCAGTCGGTGATAGCGGAGTGGAGCTGCTCCCAAGGCCAAGGGTAAGAGATGCTAATAAGAGGTATGCTCATCCACTTGGGACGTTCATTACGATCCATAGAATGAGTTAGGCTATCGGAGATATCTTTACACTGATTGCTGGTGAAAGGTAGGGCTTTCTATTGGCGCTAGCTAAGCTCTTTCTATTGATTGGCTATGAAAGGGACGTCTTCTAAGGCTCATTCTCATCGAGGGGCATGGAAGGAAGAATGGCTCGACCATACGTAGGCTCCTTCATGTGAATAAGGGCAGAGCTTTGGCTATTGGCCTCCTTGCTCATTCGTTAGCATGAGGGAATTCCATGCGTTAGGTGGAGTGGAGATCTTGGGAGCTTGCAAAGCCCTTATTAAAGGAGATGGTGAGTCCCGAAAAGAGAGATGCTCTCACTTAAGAAAAGGTGTTACTGCCTAAAAGAGAAGGGCGATTCATACTTCGATAGCTCATTCATCGTGAGAGGCTCAGGGAGAGGATGAAAGGCGAACAACTCACTGAGAATGAGAGGACGGATCAAAGGCTGACAGCTCACTTGTTAAAGTGAAAGGTTCTATATATTGGTCATGGCCTAACTCCTTTTTCATAGGCCCAAACTTTCATAGAAAGAAGAGTCGAATATGTTAAGCTAAGTTAGCTATTATAAATGTTCACCTCAATAGAAATATCATATTACCTCATTATACTATTTAAGAAGCATTCTTTTGTGGCTATATTTATGGATGGCCGCGAGGCTCTCCATTTCAGCGATTTCTTTTTCCCAAAAGCACATGAAATGTCTAATTCTAGTATACTCTTGGATGGATTAGAATGGTAATTGAAGCAAGCAAAGCCCTTTTTTCATATGAAAGGATGAAAGCTAAATTGATGCCACCTGAAAGGCCAACAAAGCGATCTCAAAGGCTTTGAAGGTTGAGTCAAGTTTTGCCCTGCGAATCATAGGCACCAAGCGACCGCACGAAAAATCATTTTAAGTGGGATGGGTCTAGTTCAAAATATAGATCCTGGTTCGGGTTGATTCGTTGTACCATTTTATTCATATTCCAATGACAGGTGGTTAACCATAAGTAAGTGAACCAGATCAATTAGGTACTGTCCAACATAAGTAAGCAAGGATAGCCTTTATCAGCAAAGTGGTCTCATAGTATGTCTCTCAGATTTAGCCAAGGAAGGCACAACATTGATACATAGATCATTGATAAATAAACCCTGTCACGAGTTTAGCTAAGCAACTAGTTAGTTCAATCAGGACTACCCTGCAGCAACCTAGGGATCACCTGGTGAATGGTCTCAAGCAAGCATTAAGAAGTGCTCATGTATTCCAATCTACCTTGGGAAGATAAGCTTGCCGAGTTGGAAATATGTGTATAGAGGTAGGAAGAGAGAACGTGAAAGATTGTCAAGTTTCAACAACGAACCTAGCCCAAGGGAATGTAAGTGAACAAGGGGGGCAGTTAGCTCGTAAGCTCAAATTTGAAAATCATCGATAAGGGTCTAAAGAGAGAAAATAACAGCTTTTTAGGTAGGTTGAACACGCTCTTCGGGTCCCAGGTCATGATATTGATCAAACGTTTTATTTTATTTTACACCTGAAATGGACATACTTCTATTTAAGTAGTGTTCGAGATTCGGATAAGAAGGCTCAACCCTTTCTTTCCATCTTTTGGTCAGCTACCTAAGCAGTGAGTCTTTCTTCCAAGCGGAGATTTCCCTCTGTAAAATGTAGGATGTCCACTGGAAAGAAAAAAGAAGCAATATACTTCAAAAACTTTTACATTGTCAATCCTTTAGGCCTCTTCTTTAATGTCTCTTTATTAATGGAATATCTATCTAAAGCAACAAGCCATAATACAAAAAGCAAATTAGAATGAGGGTCCGAAGGAGAATCAGAAGTAAGACAAAGCAAACTCTTCTTGTTGCGGGAGAAGGTTCTAATAAGCTCATCAAGTGCAGGCGTAAGTAGTAACTACTACTGTTGCTAAAGCTTTCTCTTTAAGGCTTTTTACTCCAATTATCATTATTCAAGCTATCTCATAGAAAATCTTTCCTATCGTTTTTCTGGCAAGGGTTTGAAGAGGGGCTTGGTAGCTAGGAAAGTCAGGGGGGAAGGACTGAGTAGATGACACATTATGGGACACTGGTGAGCTTCTCCTATTACCTAGAAGAGAATCGATTCTTACAATGCTTGGAATTGGACAAATAGCTTGTGCACATGAACAGGAGGGAGATAATCGTAGAGAGGGAGGTTTGGATTGGTCTCTTAGGTTGGTCATGAATTCCTTCTTACTCTTTGTCGAATCAACCGTAGAGCAAGAATTGGAAAGAGGGGGAATTAGGCTTTCGGTAGGTAGTAGCAGAGGCTCTTTGTGCCTTAGACGATCTTGGCGGTAGGTTGACGTCAATGCCTTGTTCAAGAATCAACTATGGTATGAATAGAATACACTCTTAGGATGCTCTTTGAAGGTGCAGATGAATTACTAAAGGTAGAATTCAGAAGCCCATCCAAAGTTCTCCGTCTCTATTCTCAATTGGTGTCTAGCTCGTGCCTATGCTTTATTTACTAATTCAGACTAGAGGTACGTCCGAGCAGTCAAGCAGCTTGAGAAGAAGCCTTTCCTTTCTTTCAGTAGCCATTTTCCTTATCTTTATCTTTATGGCTAAGGGCCCTCCCTCTTCCCTTGTTCGCTTATTATAGATTCATTTACAAACGAAAGTCATTGATACAGTACATAAGGCCACAAGGCCTTTAACGATGTCTAGCTCCATAACATAAAATTGAGATTCTTTCATTTCCTTCCTCTACCTCTATGAGTAGTGAATCGAGTATGGAAGATTGTATGAGCAATAATTGATTGTTAACGAATAGAAGGCACGGGAGTCTTTGGGCAGTGCTTGGGTCGAGTTAAGTAAAGATCGGCTACCTATAAATTTTCCCCATAGCATGCTTTCTGTATCTCTTTCTACTCTTCATTATCGACTACATCTATATTAATAGACCACTGATGACACGCTTCGTTTGGCTATGTGTCTCTATATATACACACACACACACACACACACACACATATATATATATACATATATATATATATATATATACATATATATATATATATATACATATATATATATATATATATATATACATAAGACCACTGATGACACGCTTCGTTTGGCTATGTGTCTCTATATATATATATATATATATATATTTTGTTGATCCCGTAACAAAAGCAAAGGGTGAACCTCATGGAATCATGTCCATGCAGTAGCTTTCGAGTGGTCTCGATATCCTTCTCCAAAAAAATCCTATCTGTATTGACCCTTAGGTTTTCACAATCCTATATGTACTATATTGAGGTATTGAGTTCATTCCTCGGGCTTAGTTAGTTCATTCATTGTAATAGCTCAAGACTTAAAGCACAGTTGCTATAGCTCTCCTTTTCTATCAAGAGTTTCTTATATGTCAATCTTAGCTTAGTAAGAAGGGGCCTGCTTGAGTGAGTCTTCTGCAAGCAACAAGGACAATAGGCTTCAATAAAGATGCTTTAATTTGCCTTTAAGACCTAATCTGTCCAACTCCTGCAATTGCTCTTCTATTATAGTCTACTCTATATTGGCATATTGGCTCATCATCTAGAAGGGCTACTAGTCTTCACAAGCTATTGATCTACTATATAAGCAGAAAGGGGATTCTTACTGCAGCTCATATTTCCAACTTCTTCTTCGGGCTTTGTTGAGCAATCAGTTGCTTCATTCCATGCCTTCCTATGGGCATTAGTTGCTTATTCTTCTGGCACGCAAGATAAGAGGATGTATGGGACTGACTTAGTCCTTTATAAGGATCTTCCCAAGGAAATTCTCCTGCTCGTTTATCGACTGTCCGTCTGATCTGCCCTTTGAGCTCATCTTTGTGGTATGTCCGTCCTTTATCCCGTGCTAGTTAGCTCATTCCTTGTAACGAATTACTTTTATTTCCATTCAATATCCCATGCCTGCCCACAGCCTCCTTCTTTATCGATGAATTGTGTTCATCGCTTCTCTAAAGAAGCTCTTTGTAAGGGATAGCACCTACTGTCCCTATGTTAAGTAAGAGGGAGAAGCACTGCAAGTAAGGGAAGGAAGGGTAGAGTTGATGGATGCCCTACCAAACAAAGAAAATAAATAGAACAAGTTATTCAGTTTACTGAAAAGAGAACTATATTAACTATATTAGAATATAGTTAAAAAAAAGATGTTGTTCTCTTTCGTCAAGTGAGATATCGAATCAAAAACTTCTTATTGGTTGAATCAAGGCACTGACAACATACATGTACCAACACCTGCAGATGAAGTACAAACCCGATTCGATCTATATAAAAGCTATGGTAAGCAAGGCAGACATGAAACTAAAGCGACCACATGATCAACCGCAATTAGGCTATCCTACTTCAGGACCTTAAGTTCAGTCTCTGCAAACTCAACTCTCAGAGGAAGACGACTCTAGAAATAGGAACATCCGATACAAAGAGAAGCGTACTACCAGACTATCGACTAGACAAAGGCATACTCAGATCAGTCATTCTAAGCGCAAGAAGGCATATGCCAAGGACAAACTTCCCGACAAAGCAATGAAGATTTCACCCCATTTTGCATATTGAAAGGAAGCATAGAGAAGCATGACCAATGGGCCTTCTACGACTATGAAATGAAACTGGTATGATGAAATAAACACCGCTTTGAAAGAGAGCTATTAGAAAGCATCGCCCTTGATGTTGGAATGGGGAAACCCATAGAGAAATGAGTCAACGATGACACAGAACAAACCAAAAGAGAAGGACTTTCTAAATAAGTTCTATGGCATCATGAGAAGAAGACGAGAATGGATCACTTTCTCTAATCGACATAGGATTGGATAGTGGAGAAAGAGTCCAGCCCTTCCTTCAGAGTAAAAGTAATCTGGAATGAATGAAAGAGAAGCCCCTAGGATTCCAGGTAGTCTGGAGAAAGCCTTTTTTTTAAGCTCCCATTGGAAATGCACTCTTAATGCACTCGTGCCAGCAAAGCCCTTACCCTCCTCAAGCTCCAAAAAAATCGAGATGAAAAGAGGCCTGCCACAGGTTCCCTCCAACTTGACGAGGAAGGGAAGGTCCAGAAAGAGCATATCCAAACTCAGTTGAAAGACTAAGGTTCAAAGAGCCAGAGTTTAATGGTCAGGGTCAAAGCAGTGGCATTTAGGGAAGCAGCGTCTTGGAAGCAACATAGAAGTTAATGGATTCTTTCTCCTTATTCTCATAGGGCGAGTAGTTGGGTGAAAATTCGATAAGGGCATGAGATGAGTTATAAACTATAAGTTCTGAGTGAGACTAACACAACTTGACTCCCCTACTTCAATTGGACTTTCTGAAAAGGCAAGTCAGACTCTACTCTTAACGTTATGTCCAATCGAAGAAAAAAGAATGAAAGCATGAGAGTAGCGATCCTCCCTTCTTTGCTTGATACCGACCGATCTTCCATAAGCAGCAAGTCAGGGTATACGAAAGAAAGAGAATCCGCTCGAACAGAAGGAGCAGGGAAACTCGATATTCTCCAACCGTGTTTCATAATAGGGATTGGTCCTAGTCGTGACTGATATTAGATAGCAGATTTCTGGATGATAGACCAAAAGTCTCGACAATGTAACAAAAAAAGGAAAAGCAGGTCTTATTGTGCCCGAGGAGAGAGACGAGGGGAAGGAGCAAAGTGAACCTGTAGCAGTAGGTTATAGAGCGTATTGGGATAGAACTTACATGTATTATAGGTTCTCCCCAAAAGCAGAACGAGAGTCAGGCGCAAAAGACCAAGAGTGACAAATGCGTACGGGGGCAGAAAGCTCCATTTTATATACAGAGATCTAGCCGCAGAATGAATTGGATTGTCTCTAGAAAGTGATTAACTTTATGCCAAGATTTCTAAATAGCACAGGGCTAGCCATAGCTCTTTGAATAAAATCGATCTTCCATACAATGCATTGTCCATTGATCGACAAAGAAAGGGACACGAGAGAGAAAGATTTGTCCCTCCTAGCGTGAAAAATAGGACAAAAAGAGGCCAGGCACCATCATACGCAGGAATTGAATATAGAGAACCGCTCTTTTAATACCTTGCCAGAAGCTCTTCACTCAGAGATGGCCATGGAAATACATCAAAGAAATAAAGTACCCGAGTTATTCACCCAACAAATAAAAAATATGTAAGCTGGAATGAAAGATGGATCTACGGATAGACAGATTCTTTTATGGTTTAGGGTCAACTGGAACTTGGTCAGGTACTAGAACTACGAGTTCCTTTCTCCCTAACAGTCGAGTGGAAGCAAGTGAAGCTGTTGAAGGATTTTTCGATACTCAGATCTCCAAAGATTCAAGCAAGTCAGCAAGCCCAGGTTTTTTGGGAAGTGGGATGGTAACACCATAACTTAGACCTAGGGTAACATCTCTTCTTTCTACTCTCAGAATAAGGCAATTCAGTAAACTAGAGTCCCCTAACCCTAGGTCTGACTAACTTTTCATGTTCACATCTTTCTCTTCCTCAGAATTTGCCGTAAGCTGTTATTGTTATATAAGAAAAGGTTCCATTCTCATCCTCCCTTGCCAAAGGAAGGCTAGCTCACTGCCCTCTTAAGTTAAGAATGAATTGGCACCGCACCCTAACCTTCTGGTCACTTCACTTAGCTTTCTTGCCTGACTTCTTGTTATTTATACCCTAGTTTCTAACGGTTCTCTTCGCTAGCTTCAGTCCCCTACTTCTGGGATCCCCTCTTTGGGGATTGGCTAACAACATCTGATATTTTCTACACTCGGAGGTGCAGGACCCTCTTCGGCCCCTTGCCACCAGGTAAAACCCATGGAAATTCTTTCGTAAAGAAGAGGCCAATCGATGGTCACATACAACTCCTAACCACTCACCATCTTTATATAGATGTTCAATGCAAGGGCAGACCACTGCTAGTAGCCATAATTGGGTGGTGCGCTATAGATCGAATCCTAAGTAGCTATAGGATGAACCCTGGAAGACGGCCCTACCGAAGGAAGCGGGTAGGGTAAATCTTCATAACGATTCTAACGACCTAGCTAACCGTTGATTCAATGTCCTCTTAATCGGGGCACCAATTTTTTTCTTGATTTCAACTAGGTCTTTTCCAAACATGAGTTTGGAAATGCTCATTCTGTACATCTCCTCGTCAATCTGTGCATAAGCTTCTAGGCTATGTCTCGTTTACCCTCTTTAGTAGAGATCAACTGCTTATACTAGAATTAAGATCTATTATCCAAGCATCGTGCTTAATTTGTATAATGGTTATCAACTACTGGCATTGTGGGGTAAGATTTCTCTGACATAGAAGGATGTCCCTCAGAAGGTTTAGCTATGTCCTGTAAAAACTTGCTACAAGCGGGAAACTTACTACCTCTCTATCTTCTCTTCTTATATAGTTGATGGACTTAGTTTCATAATATAAGAGAGAGGTCAGTGGGCAAGTGAGCTGATCTCGCATTTGTTGATTAGCTTAAAGAGCGTTATCACGACCCTGCTACATCGCGATCATTTATTCCCAAGCGATAGAGAATACAAAGCACACAAGGTGCATGATGAATAAGAGTAGATTCCCATCCCTTACTCCATTTCTTATCTTAAATAGACAAAATAGTGGGCTTCCTTCTTCTATTAGTCGAAGACAGCCTCGAAGTGCCAAACGAACTAACCCTACCTAAGCCTTTTCCAAGTAAGATCTCAACCAAATGACCCTGATCGTAACAAGCTTTAATTAAATCAATGGGACCGACTTAAAAAGATGGAGATTTTCTCTCTACTAGCTGCCCCGCTCATAGAATGGATCGCTCAAGAAGAGCACTTTTCAAGCATAAGATAACAAATTTTTAGACTCTCGTGAGGGGATCCAGAAATAGAACGAAACTCATGATTTGATGATGAAAGATCAACCTAGCCAACGTGGCCTATGAAACCGGTTTCATATCTTAAGTAAGAAAGGTGAGAAAAGGTTTTCTTTTCTCGTGCCTTTGATGTAGGTGCCAAAACCTAAGCCTACAAATTTCAGTTCTTATGAGCCGGGACACCCAACTTCTCTCGAACAGGCACAAGCTTAGTCAACAATGGAATGAGACAAGGGAGAGCAACTCTTCCTCCTTTATCAATTATACTAAAAGTAAGTCACTACCCAAGGTCTAAAACATGCTTTGTACTCAACCCGATGATTCACACTTTAGGGCCAAACCATAAAGATGACACTTTCAACTTGCGACAGTTCTTCGACGTCAAACCTCAATCTTAGGGCAATTTTCAATTGAACCCAGACAACTTTGAAGCTTTTCACAGTAGGAATGAATTAGGCATACTCAATTGTAGTCCCCTAGCTTTGTGGTACCATATCTTGTCTATACCTAAGAGGGACTTCTCGAATGAGAATTCATACCTGAACTAGGAGATCCAACTTGCCTTGAAGTAGCCTTGTGGCATAAATAGTGAGTCCTACAGAGTAAGGGCCTTTGGTTCAATTTCACTCTAAA
Source organism: Olea europaea var. sylvestris (assembly GCF_002742605.1). Classification (NCBI taxonomy): domain Eukaryota; kingdom Viridiplantae; phylum Streptophyta; class Magnoliopsida; order Lamiales; family Oleaceae; genus Olea; species Olea europaea. The sequence goes on from NC_036237.1 coordinate 9,264,404, forward strand.
CAATGTCCTTTTATCTTCCTATTCAATTCTTATAATTTTCATTTTGAACATTGACTTGATAGGAGAAGTCTTGAATCTTGACCTCATTTCTTTCGTTTCGATTTCCACTCACTCCCTCTCAATAGCTTGCTCCTTTCTTTTCTTCGTGTGGGGGGTCTCTCTAGACCCTTCTCAGTTTAGCATAATAGACGATCTGGCTATGAGTTTCTGGGCATACGAGGCTTGACTGAATCTAAAGTGACATCCACATGAAGGGTACTGGGGTGCTATGGTATGCCCCCTGTAGGATTAAGTGAGCCTGCCGGGGCCCCCACATGTTTAGCCTTTGTTGGGTAAGCTACACCTGTTAGCTTGGGGATAAGTAAGAAAGGAGAAGGAATGAGAGATCCAGTTCATCCTCATAGCAAGAAAAAGGTGCGTAACGCTTTTTACATTAGATTTTCGAGATACGAAGTGAATGTCATAGTTGATAGCCTGCCCCCAGGAGTTTAGTTTCGCATGTCACCTTACCTCTTAGAAGGGACGGCACTCCCTTGCTTCCAAGATCTGGGGGTTCACGTCAAGACTAAACCAGAAGCTAAGATCTCTAGCTAAGTGGGCGCAACAGTTTAGACTCAAACATTACATAATATGTAATGTTGGGTTTTTTCAACAATCTTATTCCTACTGAACATCTCGGTATGGATTTATTCCTCTATCTCCCTTTCTATTCCCCTCTACCATCTTTCTTTTTCCCATGCTTTCCGTTGGTCAACAACCAACAAAAGTGTTCTATCCTTCTTCACTACTCCGACTCTCTTTCTGTCTGGATTGAATCCTTTTTTCCTGTAGTTCAGGATTCCCTCTCTATGCCCATATCTATTTAGTCAAAAGGCTAGTTTAATCGCTCTGAGGAAGTACTTCTAACTTGAATTAGTATCTCAAATAGGGCGATATTAGGCCTTCTGTGCGATATCAATCTTCTGTTTATGGTAAGCAGTCTGCCTTCCCCTTACAAGATCAAATAGGAAATTTGGAATAGTACAAGAAAGGGAAGACAACTATTGAGAATGCCCCTAATAGAGTAAGTAGGGAATGAACCATTCGGAAAGAAGTCAAGCTAATAGTATGATAAACAGGAGTAAGATGGTATGCGATCAATTACTAGGAGGGCAGTCTACCACAAGATCGAGTTGGAGCCTGAAGCCAAATCCCCTTATACTTAGACTGGGGCTAGGTTTAGCAGATGGCCCCTCTCCAACTAGCATCTATTAGTTAAGGGGATTGGTTGAGCTCAGGAATCAATTTCAGGAACTCATTAAGGCCTATTTATATTCCAGCCTCCAAGGCAGTTTTTCCGTATCTTGCTGGGGAAAGAGTTGGGGAGCCCTTGTTTTTTTTTATTTTATTCAAGAAAAAGCAGTAGCCTTGTGCATTGATTATCGAGCACTCAACAAGGTAACCTAACCATCAAGAACAAGTATCCACTTTGATTACAGACTTCTTCTCCCTATTCAATAAGTGTTAGATACTTATCAAAGTTGGATCTACAGTCGGGCTACTACCAAGTGCATATCGTGGAAGGAGACAAGCCAAAGATGACCCGTGTGACAAGCAAGCAACCTTACTAACAAAGGAGCGTTTGATTTGGTTATGCCTTTTGGAGTCACCAATGCCCCTGCCATGTTATGCACCCTCCACAATGAGCTATTCCACCCGTACTTAGATGACTGGTGGTATACTTTGATCGTGCGCTATAGCTATTCGTTAAACGACCACATTAGCCACCTCCGGACCCTTTTTAAGGTATTAAAGGAAGAATCGCCTCTATGTAAAGAAAGATAGATGCTCCTTTGGATAGACGGAGATCCTATTCCTGGGGCATTGGATGAGCATCAAAGCCATCGAGGAGTGGAAAGCACCTACCAAGGCGAGTGGACTAAGATCATTTTTAGGGCTCGTGAACTATTAATAAAGATTCATCATAAAGTGCTTGTAGTAATTCTGGGAAAAAGTATGAATTCATTATTCTATTAGCATAGCATTAAATAGTAAACATTTTACACTAGGGGTTTTACCATACTATACATGCAAACATAACAAATAAAACAAAACAAAGATAGTTAGCATAGATAGGAGTCTATCTCCAATAGGCACCTGAGTAGATCTACACTAAAAAAGACAAAGAACACCAGACATGAAAACAAATGTCTCTAGACACTTATTTAATTTAAACCTTCTAAAACTAAAAAGAGCCTAGGGACTCTTTTAGTTTTATTAGGCAGCAAGGAAGATTGCCGCTAGGATTAGCATCTACTACTCCTGGCATAGTCCTTGGAGTCTTTCTTCTAGTTTTCGAATGCTTTGACGGCTTACTTCCATTCGGGCTTCAATAGTAGCCGGGTTCACGAAGAGAAGATGCCTTCAGAAACCATCTAACCTTCTTCGAGTATTTTTAATAGCATTTTCTACATTTTGTATTTCAACATTAATTTTAGCAAATCACTGGGGAATGGTGAGAATTTGAGCAAGCAAGACTGCTACAACTTTAAGGTTGCAAACCCAAGTGCAGGTTGTCGCAAGTAGTAAACTCGAAAGTCGGAAGTCAAACCACAGGGTATTGGAAGGAAATAAACTATTCTATGAGTGGTAAATGGTTGGTGAAAATACGATGAAAAAGAACACTAGAGGGTTGGGGATTCACTTCAGATAAATGGGTAGTAATTGCCCTTGATCTTTTATTTAACTCATATGGAAATCAACTAAGGAGTGATCTCATATGGAAGATAAAACATTGATCGCAAATATACTAAAAGATAGACCTTGAAAGTTGTTTGAGAGAATATGTCAAAATAAGTTGTTGGTTTGTAGAGATTATCTAAGCATTTATTGTGCCAAAATTTGTCAACAATAAATCAAAATCTTTAACAAACCAAAATCATTTGTAGAACATATAATTCAACCAAGTAAGAAAATGAACATTGAAGAACAAAGTGAAAGATCAAAGACAATACTACACATTCACCAAAGTTTCACCCCTAGCTCTAGCTAATGGTTTAGAAATACATAATGAAATGTTACAAAGAAAATGAAGGAAACTAGAATATGATGGAGAGGAATTGATTCTCTCAAAATCTTAGCCAAGGTCCCCTTTTATAGGCAAAGGAACATCCAAAATGCAAGTGGAGAATACAACTTATTTCTGTCCAGCTTCAAGATAGCTGGAACATGCAACTTAATTCCAATTTTTAAATACTTTGTGCCATGAATATGGACTTTTGATCAACAGATAAATTGTTTCCAATTGAGTTATCTTTGCATTGTTGTAAAAATCAGGTTCATTGGATCTCTATAACTCTAGATATGACAAAAACAATGAGTACTTCTTTATGTAGAAAAGCTGTATCCGGCAGGTAACAAGCTGGACTTTGCACGGTAATTTTGGCTACCTTATGAAATGAATTAGACTTCTTGTAAAAAAATGAAATTTCTAGATACATGCCTTATCTTTCCAACCCAACTTGAATCACCTTGGTTTAATGTCTTCAACTCAAGTTATGATCATTTTACCGACAGCTGCTTCTTGCTTGAGACGGCTCACTATTCTTGACTTTTCAACAGTTTTTTCCTCCAATTGCTCCACTTGTTCTAAATTGGAAATACATGTGAAATACATCAAATAAATATTCTTTCAAATATATAATACTCATGCCGACATGTATGTAAATACGTATTTCAATTAATTGCATTTTTAATCATGTATTTATGGAAATTGAATTTACGGCAAGAGAATTGAAATTAGAGACTAATATTAGTGTTTTTAAACAAATTGAATGTAAAATGCCTTGTAAATGATATATCTTTAAAGCACTTTTTGACACTAATCAAGAGCCATGACTTCTCGATATACACTAGTAGAAAACTCTTTTATGTTTTTTGTTTTTGTAGAGCACAAAAGCTTATCGAGCATCTATTTATAGAGTTTAGAGCAATTTTGCAATATGAATTGCATGGCTGGCACAATCTGAGTACTATAACCACGCTGCCTGTATGGAAAAAAACAAAGTTTACAAAATCGTTTTACCTAATCGATTGTGGTGAAGTCAGCAATGGATTCGACGGATCATCCACGTCATGCTAGGATTTGGAAAGGACATTTACGAGAGTAAGGTGAGTTTTAAGAGAAAGACGGGGTGGATTTTTTTACTCTAACTGGCTGTGAGCATGGGAATTGCGTTGCCGAGCAGAGGACGGAGAGGTTTTATAAACATAATTTAAATATTCAAATTAAATGGTTTGAAGATACAATCTAAATCAATTATCAATTAAATAATGAGAAAAGAAATTAGAAGAGGTAATCAAACAATTGAGCTAAGAAATCTAAAAAAATAGATTTTCTAATGGATTGGAAACATAAAAATGAATAGATCAAATCAAAATACAAGAAATTATCGGATAAAAGAAAAAAATATATAGAGAGAGTTAATTTTTTTATATTTTCTTCAGGTTGCTAACTCAACGGTAGAGTACTCGGCTTTTAAGTGCTGCTAGAATCTTTTACACATTTGGATGAAGCGAGGAATTTGTCCATACCATCGGTAAAGTTTGGATGACCGCAACTGATCCTGAAAGAGAATGAATGGAAAAAATAGCATTTCGTATCAAGGTTAAGTTAGGGCATCAATAGCTTCAACTAAAGAATCAGTCGAAACAGACACTGAAGCTAAATCCGCCTAGATACAAATAGGGGATCATGGGGTGTGTGATTGATACATGTGTACGTTTTACGAGAGCTCAGATGATGGAATGGTCTATTGAACTAGGAAAGTTCCCTTTTTAAGGATGGAGACAATCCTCTCAACTATTCCCTTTAGTTTACCCTCTCTCTTGGTCACAAGGGCCACTGGGTCTCATTTAGTGCCTTTTGCCCAACACTGCAGCAAAGGACTTTCAAGTTAATTGGAGAAGAACAGGGCTTACAATTCATCATAGCAACTCTCTGGAGGAGATCCAATGCATATTTTTGCTGTGTTAAAAACAGTCCACGATCATTCTTGTCTTGAATACCTCAATGCCAAGAAAATAGTTCAAGTTCCCGAGGTTCTTTATAGCAAACTGAGCACTTAATTCAGTTATTAGAGTGGAGATATAAGAAGTATCACTACCAGTTATAATAATATCATCCACATAAACCGCAAGAATTGTAGTTCGCAAACTGTTAGCCACTATCGTTTTGTTTTTTTATCTTATTTGTCTGAAAATAAGTGGCCGTACTAAGACTAAGCGTATTATCAGAAAGCAAAATGCAGATATGCTCCGTGTATGCAGGCAATGGCTTGAATCCAAGCTCAAGCCTGTAAAAATCGTGCTTATACTTCAGAGTCTTCTAATTTGGGCATCAAGTTATTCAACCTGTATGCATAATTTCCATTTTACTTGGGTTAAGCCATGAATCTCCTAATCAATTAGAATCATGCTAGTAAACTGATGACTTCCTTTTCCAAAAGGTAAGTCGTTTGAAAATAAGATAAAAACTTAAAGATGAGTTAAAAATAAACTGAGTTTGCATAATTACATACCAAGTTGGCTCTTTCACTCAGACAATCGTTTTTTTCCATCGTATATTCTAGTACATGTAAGATCTAGCAACCATTACAAATGGGCGAATGTTATTCTGAAAATTAATTTTCGTGTCAAAATTTCTTTTCTATTAACTGTATCAATTTACCTGTAGGGTGTTGCCAATCTCAGAAAATGTGAACAGAGGTCAAATTGCCCCCATCATGATGGACTAGACCAAAAGGTGATCTCTCTTGAGGCCCTTGTAGCTCATTAAAATGTAAAACATGTTTCTTTATTGTGCAATGCTACAGATAAATGTGTATTAAATGTATCCTTGTGTTCCCTGCATAAGCACAAATTTGGTTCGAGATTGAATGGGATGTGGGTGTTAGATCACTGGATGGAAGAATATACATTGAACAACCAGAAGTAAAGACGGCAATTTGGCTCATCGGCTCTGCACGAAAAAAGCTCGAGCTGGCTCGGCTTGAGGTTTGATCGAGCCTCATTTTGGGACATTGAGCCTAGCTCAATATAGCCCGTGTGGCTCGTCAGGCCAACTGAAAAAAGGGAAAAATAGGCAATAGCTGCCTTTAAAAAAATGGCGGCCTGTAATAAAAAAATCGAGCCGATCCTAGTCGAAAGCTCGGGTCGAGCCTCAAATTTTTGGTCGAGCCGAACAGCCAAAAAAGCTCGACTTAATTTTACTTGAGTCAAACTCAAGCCTCAAGTTCCAACTTGACTCATTGACATTCCTAACCAAAATTATTCCTTCCTTGAAACCAGACACCAGGATGATGACAAGGGGGACAAGATACTCGAGATAGATACTTGGAAGCCTTGCCAAACCCCAAAGAAAAGTGACAAAACAGAGCGTTTCATACTTCATAATATTTTCCTGTTTGGAACGAGAATGGATGGGAATCCGCAACATTTGACTCAATGTCAAGACATTTAGCAAAATCCGAGAAGCGAAGTCCTTGTATTTCGTCAGGTGATGTCCCATCCTTAAGGTTGATAAAATTCTCTCAGGAAGTGGATCTTGTGTCTCCTAGACCTAGAAGTAGTCTAAGAAGCCCTTTTAGTCCTACAAGGATGAGCATTTTAAAAGCTTCTTTGGTGTGTACCTAGGTTACCCGAATTACAAGACATACGGAATCATCCCTAGCTAAACTTAGGTCCCAAAATGCCCCGAGGCAAACAATGCAGGACGAGGAACGCCGTATGGTTTGCTGGTGATCTTTGGGATTTGGACTCAAAAGTCAGAAAAGGGCTCAACCTTGTTTGCTAACAATTCGAGAAAAGGTTATCCATATGCCGGTCACTTAAAGAAATTCGAGAAACCTATCCAAGATCCTACTGTAAGTTTTAGTTCCACATATGGCTACAGATATTAGTTATGCTCGTGTATCGGTGGTTTGAACGCTTACATATGAAATGAACGTCGTTAAGGTCTTGGTAAGACACTGTTTTGAACCTTGTGCTTGGACTTATGATCCCAGAAGGGTGAAAATGACGTTGCCATTTTCTTATTTCATGGATTGGCTTGTAGTTATTCAGTTTTTCTCTGACTATACTTTAAGCTGTGAATTTGTTAACACTTGAATCAAAATTCTTCTATATTCTACTAGGAGAAGATTTTCAAGCCGTATAAATAAATTTTCAACATATCAAGGGGCATTAAGGGGATGCTTGGTATAAAATGCTAGACAATATAACACTAGATTTCAACTTTTTTCTTCTATAATATGATAAAATTTTGTTTGATCCACCTTATAAAACATATCATAAGTATATATATATTTAGGAAATCAAACTTATAATATTAATGTTTCCATCTCTACAGAAGCTTGAAAAAGACCCCATCCTTCACTGTTGGTACTTGTTGGGGACATGCCAACACTACACCGTTTCCTAGCCTGATCTCATGAATCAATGCTGCACCAAAATACACATGATCAAAGGTCAAAATTCTGCATGGAATATATATTGGACATAGTTCCATGAATGACCAAAATATATATACATGAAAGAATAGGATTTACTATTCACAATCAGTATTAGGATCAATAGTGAAGCCAAGAGAAACTCCACAGAAACCAGGCAAAGTAGCAATAGCAGTAGCATTTGGATTGTAAGTTGTAATGAGATCCATCAAACACCGACAGACACCACGACGGTTGTCACTAGTGTCCGCCATACTATTTAGGCTTGTCATGGCAATGCAGCACGGAGATCCCGGTACCGGGTCCGGCAAACCGTACGTAACAAAGCTGGAACAAGCGGAGATAAGTGCCGTAATAGTGGTGCAATCCGCCACGACCATCCCCGAGGCCGTGGTAGAATCTACAAATGCAGACCATGAAACTAATTTTATCACAAGAATGGCTACTACTATGTTTTTAGCGTTACTTCCCATGGGGTTATATAATTTTCCTTTTTGCTATCGGAAATTTGTATTGGATTAATTGGGCAGTCCATGTTTTGCAGTGATAGCGAATTTCTTATATGAAATATGTTGGTTGAGTTTGGTGTACAATGTAGAGCTTGTGATATTCTCATCAATGTCGCATGACAATATATGTTCTATTTAGGTTAAAAACAATGTTTGTTCATTCAATAGTTTTCTTACTTTTAATTATTCTTAATTATGATTTAGATAAGGAAATTGGTTTTTAGCTAGAAGAAAGTTCATTATTCCTTTTTGTTTTGCAAAAATGGTTCCAACTTAATAATTTTTTCCTAAATTGACTTTTTTTAAAGGAAAGACAGACAAATTAATTAAAAAAAATGTTCAAAATTTTGAAGTTATTCAATGCTAACTCTGTTGTGGCTTTTGTATTTTGATAAGATAAATTTTAGGTATCTTAGAAAAATGTTAAATATCGTGTCTTGGGAATAAACCAATTTCCTTAAGTTATAACCATATTTTTAAGAAATGAGAGAAATGGAGTAATGTTGTAAATATAGTAATATTTAAGATTGACTTTTACACTCCTATTGCTCTAGTCATTATGACTGTTGTATCCCTTGTATCTCTAATTTTTCTTTATAAATATGGAGTTTTGATTTTTTTATAAAACATATGAGTTTATTGCCATCTATATTTGGTTCCCTCTTTTCCTCTCTAATTTATAACATTGTCAGTATCTCTCTAAAAATTAAAGTGAATTGATTAGAAGGTAATAATTTTTATAAATATAATCATCTATCTCACAATTCAAGCATCCAATTAGTGCTTCTATATTGGTTAATGAAAGTAAACAAACACGTAAACAGAGGATTTATGTATAGCTGATTTATTTATTTATTTTACTGTATTTATAATGATTATTTTACTAATACTTATACTAATCAATAATGATTATTTAATTGTACTATGAATCTTGATTATTTTGTATGTGTATCATATCTGTATCCATATCTAGTTGGCATAAATTTTATGTAAATTCAATGATGACACTGTTTATGCATCTATTTGGTCAATCATTGATGAAACCAAATTATCTACAATTATATTCCAGAAGAATATTATATATTATTTTTTTGAGCAAATAATTTTAATCACTATTCTTCTGTAATATTTTATATTATTTTTGAAAGGAATTAATCTTAGTCAACGTTCCAGAATATTAATTGCTCCTGAAGAGAATATATTATAATTTTTAATATTTCAAAAGAATACTAAAATGTTGCTATTGAAGAAGCACAACCCACCTTCTATAAAAATTTTAAAAAGAATTATTTGTTTCTGAAGCGCATGTCATTTCCAAGTATATAGCAATATTGCAGAAGAATATTGATTGATTTTAAAGTAAAAACAAAAATTAAAATACTATATTTCTTTATGTGTCCATTCTTCTGTATACATATTTATACATTGATGTTTTAGTTTTATTTAACTTGTTCCCAAAGAGCAAAATTAAAACTTATGTTTTTACTCCGTAAGAGTAAATTATTATATAATTTATTATTTCAAATAATAATATGTTATTGCTTTTGAAGAGCATGACACTACAATTCTAATATTTTAGAAGAATATTGATATTGCTCTTGAATAAATAATAACAACATACAACATACAACATACTCTCGAATTAGCACATGTTTTAAAGAATATATCATGTGTAATTTATGAATTTGTATTTATAGCCGAAGAAAACCATATGACTTATGTCACGTGGACATAATGTTTAATTATATTTTTCGAAATTAAATAATTAAATTATATCTTATATTGAACGAAAAGTTCAATTTGTTTGGCATAACCAATTGGACCGTTACTAAATCAATAATGATGTGAAATTAAAAATTCAAATGGACATTCAACGAAGAACCATAAGATTTTTCAATTCAATGAATTCCTAAATGGTATTGGTTCTCTTTATTGAAAACTGATCATTAAACATCGTTACTAAAATAGGGACTGGATTTTCTTTATTTCTAAAAATGAACTAGGATGATAAATGGGGCTCCATCATCCTCATGTCGATCATCTAAATATTATTTGTATCTAATAGATTTAATACATATGCTAGGTGATTGTATGGTATTCACAACCTGAAGTTTATGCAATTACTATCCAAATTTTAAATTATGGGTATAATTTTCAGATTATATAATCAAGATTGTGTCTTGTTAATATTAGTGAGCATAAATTTCAACATTTTAATAAGTATTAGTTGAGATGTCGATAAATGGTTTAACACTATTACTTGTTAAACATTTTCAATTAATTTAATTGAGAATAAAGTACTTTTATTTTTGTTAAGGGAATATTATTACGTATCATGTCAATATCATAGCTCTCCCTATTATAATTGACTTATGTTCAAAGTCTAATTTTTTTCATCTAACTATTTTGATAGTGTTGTATATGTAAGATTGATCCACCACAATGCAGTGAAATGGAAAATTAAGAATGTTGGACAATAAATGAGTTGTTTCAACTATTATCCCAAATGAATGATATTTTTATGATGTTGGAATAATGATTGACAATTTGATTGAACAATTCTCTTAGCATTAGGAGGATGTATTAAGAAGTTGAAAATAATATTCAAATGCATCGTCATCTAAATCCTTACAAGAGATTATTTGAACCGAAAGTTCGAAAAATAATTTATTTAGATGATTTACTGACCAAAGAGATCATTAAAATCTCATACATCAGTTCTAAATACTCTAATTCGAATTAATATTCTAGAGGACAATTAGTTAATATGATTTACATCAGTTTTGATGGCACGCTTGAAGTACGATGATCTTTGATTTTAATATAAATATTCCCAAACGAAAATGAAGCAATTAAAAAAGTAGTCCTATTAAGGAGACAATTTTTTTGTGTAATAAATGTCCATAACATAAAAGGCAGTTACCCTTACAATAACACTTTATATATATGAGACTCTTTAAGAAATCATCAAGAGCTATTTCTTGAATCGTCATGTTAATACAGTCATTGAAGAATGATAAATCTCTTGTATGAAGAAGGCGCTATTTGAAGAGTATACAAGACAATATAAGATATATTTCACCATAAATTGCAATATCGAAGGCAATGACATACAAGACAAGAATAAATTGATACAAGAACTAAAATCAGGGGAGTCACTGTATTCATTTTCCTTTGATCAAGAGCAATAACAAGAGAATTAAATACATGCACACCGATAATTGGCATATGGTTGACCAGTCAATAAGAGAGTGAAACTTCTTATTTAAACACAATGTATACATAAAAAAACATTTAGGCTATATTTGAGCAACATTTTTTTAAAAAGAAATACATTCTTAAATAGTGATTTAAGATCATTTCAACCACACATTTTTCAATAAAATAATATTACACACAAATTCAAAAAAATTTCTTATTTTTTAACCACACATTTTTCATCAATAGACTATTTAAAAATGCATTTTTAGGAATATAATGTGGCTCAAACAAGGGCTTAGATCATGTTTGAGCCCCATTTTGTGAAATAATGTTTTGATGGAAAAAGTATAGTTAAAAAATAGGAATTTTTTTGGATTTGTGAGTAGTATTATTTAATTTAAAAAATGTGTGGTTGAAAATAAGATAGGAAAAAAATGTATTTAAAAAAAAGAAAAAGAAAGGGGTTTCAAACGAGTCCTTAGTTAAGAATGTTATCTTTACGACAGAGAAATCGTAAGAACCAGCCTTTCGAAAAGGTAGAACATGATGTTTTCTGTTTTTAAATTTTTTTTTTTTTTTTTTTTTTTTTTTTTTTTTTTTTTTTTTTTTTTTTTTTTGGTCATGGTTACATTTTGGTATGGGATTTAGAACACGCACCGAAATTCGTGCGGAGATCTGCAAATTGAAGCTATGATATAAAATTTAATAGGAAGCAAAGGACATCCGGTGTCGTGGTGTAGTTGGTTATCACGTCAGTCTAACACACTGAAGGTCTCCGGTTCGAGTCCGGGCGACGCCATTATTTCATTTTTGTATTTTTTTTGTTAATTTCTTAGCTATTTTGTATCTAGACGTCCAGTTTTTTGTTGAAACAATTAAAAGAAGGGCCCAGTTGAAATAATTAGGGCTCAAAGATAGAAAAATGTCAACATATCTGCCTTTTAGTGGGATTAAGTTTGAACTTAGCCCTGTTTGTTTTCCATTTTTTTCTCATTAAATTGAAAAATATAATTGTTATCCATCATATCAAGCCACCAAATTTAAATTTCTATTTCTTATGTGGGTCCATAACGACTATATTTTTCATTCTCATTCTTACAAAAATGGGAAACAAACGTCTCCTTAATTACCAAACTTGAAAGCAGACCAAAATTTTAGGCTGAATTTTAATGTTTCCCATGACAATTCGATTCTCAAAACACTGATTAAAAAATCTATTGATTGGCCCCACAGCCTGATTTATTTTTACTTCAACCTACTTTCAGGGTGGAATATTTATTGATAATTAATTGAAATAAAAATGCCACTGCAAGTCTATGAAATATGCAGACTAACTTTCCATTCAATAAAAAAATTGAAACAGAAAAGGAAAATTCTCATTCCAAAATTTATGATTCCTTTTAAACGCAATTATGCTACAAGTACAAACAAAATTTGATAGAATCTTCACAGAACAATATTTGATAATTTTGCATTGGTTTTGGAACCAATAACGAAAGAAATTATACCATACACGTGCTGTCAACGTAGCACCTGTATAGCTTTTATATATAATTCTTCTAAACGCATGATTTGTTTGAAAAGGACATAGTGCTGGCTTTGACTATTGGCGGGGTAGGCGATAGCATAAGGTCCCATTTTTGTGAGAGCTCCAAAAAAATTATTATTTTTTATTTTACATTTATTTTTACACACACACACACAAATATATATATAAATATATATATATGATACCAAAAGAGGGGGGGTTTGTTTGTTGTTTTGCTGTTTTTAATAACTTTAATCCTACTCAGTACTCTCCTTAGTTTTTTATAAATCTTCTCTTAGAATCATGTATAAATCCCTTTTTTTTCTTTTAAATTTTCATCACCTATGACATATAAATTTGAACATGATTTCTTCTTATAAGGTTACTTGTGGCACTCCCTTACAAAATTCTTAGATTAATTTATTCTTTTTCCCCAGCATCTTTAGAAAATATCAAAAGACTCACTCCCGCCAACAGTTTTCTTTTATCTGGATCACTCAGAATTAACCTAAAAACAGTATGACTTCTAGAAATCAAGTTATGCTTTTATTATATGCATAGGATGAAATGATTTATCAAATATTTACATAACTAAAATGCATAAAACATTGAACCATTAAACTAAGTATAAATACATAAAACATTAAACAGGGATTTGTAAATTCATCTTAAAAGATTTACAACTAAAGATTTCCCTTTCGAGAAGTCTCTAAAGTTCTTAAAATAAAACTTGAGAAAATAAGAGTACCTTAAAATATTAACAAGAACTTCAGCTATACAATGATTTTTGGATTGAGAATTTTTCTGGAAGGAGGTTTCAAAGGATTTTTTGAATAGCAGTGATTACACAAGTTGTAAACTTCTGCCTTAACCAAATGAAATGTACTCCTTATATAGAAAAATTCTTGAGAGCAAAAAGTTTAATCTACCCTTAGTGGGAAAGGCACCCACTTCACCGAGAAACTTCTGGCCAATCAAAAAAGTCTCTTTAAATTAATGGGAATCTTTCTTTTGTAAAAGTCTTCCACTATGTCGGGGAATCTTTACTGTTCTCTCTTTAAATCTTGTTGAAGCATCTGCTTTTCAAAAGTTATTTGTCTTCTTGCGTCAGCAGTCTAATCTTATTTTTCCATAGCATTAATGATATTTTGTTCTGCTGTAGGTAAAAATGACATTCCACTATCTGAATTATTGAACCCTACATTTTCTGGATCTTCTTCTCCATTATCTGGTTGAGATTCATCTTCTTCTCTTTGTGGATTTTCCGAAGTCTCTTTTTCTTCAATTTTCTTTTCAAAGACTGTTTCAAAAACTTCAAAGACTGTTTCAAAAACTTGTTTAACTGCTTCTCTAATTTGTTCTTTTAATTCTTTATCGTTTTTCTTCTTCTTAATTTGAGTTTTTTTCTTTCTTCTAGATGAAGTTCCTTCATCTTTTTTAAACTGATTTTGAAAATTTTCAATTTGAGAGAAAATCTTTTCTAAAGATACATCATCTTCATTTGGATTTTGGGCATCTTGAAATAATGTCGAATCTTGACTGTTTTGAACAATTGTCTTTCCCTTGCCTTGGCTAGAATGAATTTCTTCAGTCTGAGATGAACTTGGATTATCAAGATAATGTTCTGGTGGACTATATTTGACATAATAATCAAATTTTCCACTGGGCTGGCCCAATAAATCCCAAATTTCTTTTGTATCAGATTTATCAGTCTACTGTGCCTGATTTTCTATTCGAGTAGAGGAATAACAGTCCTCTGAGTCTGTTGGGCTTTTGGCAAGTCCACAACCTTTAACGGGTTTGATAAGTCTTTACCAGTTACCGTTTGAACTGGACTAGCTATTGACTTTTTGGGCTCAATAGTACCTCTAAATAAACTGAGCTTTAACTCAATTATCTCTTTTTCAAATTCTGTGATCTTTCTTTGTAATGAAGATCTTCCTGTCATGAGATCATGGTTGGATTCATTGACTATGCTAAAAAATTTCTACATGCATTCACAATGACTATAGAAAATATTTTTGTTTTTGCTTGGTGAGAAATCAAGAAGGGGTTTTGAGTAATTTCTGAGTGAAGGAGAAACAAAGAAGTTAATCTCAATCATCTGTCTGGCTGAATCTAAAGCTTCTTGAAAATTATAAAAACCTTTGTAAAGAGGATCTTTAAAATCTTTTATGCAATCTACAACTTCTAACCATATATGAAAAACACCAGGATTTTTGCCCTTGACTACTACATAAAACTTAAACTTATTCTTGTTCTGATTAAAATGTTCTAAAAGTGCATTCAAACATACAAGAAAATACTTTTGATCTTTTGAATTCTTATTATAAGATATACATAAATTGTCTAACAAACATTTTTCTTCTTTATTTAAAGAAATATGTTATAAAACTTTAAAAGAAATATTACTATTAGGAAAACTTATCAACTCTTGGTTACCAAATCTCACGCATTCTTGGTAAAATGGTCTGTTTTGAGTAGATGAAGTCTTAATCAATGCATTTGATGCATAAGAATTCCCTAGAGAAATTCCTGGTCTTGAAGGTGGTCTTGACATTTGCCAATATTATAATGAATCAATTCCAAAATAATCTTTATTTTGTATCATTCTACTAAGAATATCTGTTGCTTTATTATCACTACCTTTTATAATGTCAAATTCTATGTTAATTCCTGTATTAGTAATTCTATCTATAAAATTAAGCCATCTTCTCCTACTACTTTTCTTAGAGTCTAACTTAAGTTTATTATAAAAGGAAACTATTGCAAGACAATCTGTTCTAATAATTATTTTTTTTAGAAATAATAAAAAAATTCAAAACTATCTAAAGCATAATTTACAGTAAGTAATTCTGCATCTATATTACTCATATTTTCTTTTTCTCTATAATTTTCACTATTATATCTACAAATTCTTTCTAATCTTTTATCAGAATATTTATTTGGTTTACAAAGTAAAACTGCACCACATCCTAATAAACTTCCATCTGTCTCAATAATTAAAAAATCTGTATCTAATGGCATTGTTAATTCTGGTAAATTTTTTATCAATTTTTTTATTTCTTGTACCAATTTTACATCTTCTTGGTAAAAATATTTTTGTCCTGTTGGTGAAGTTTTGCATATAAGGGTCCTACAATTTTTTCTAAATCTATTATAAATGATCTAGCATAATTAACTAATCCTAAAAACTTCTGAATTTGTTTCAAATCTTCTAATTTATTTGAAAATTCTAAAGCTTTTTGAGCTATATGTGGTTGTAATTTAATTTTTCTTTCTCCTATATTTACTCCTAAGAAATCTATATATTTTTTAAATAAAATCATTTTCTTTTTACTATTGACTAATCCATGTCTAATGAATTCTGAAAAAACTATCTGTAAATAACCTCTATGTTCTCTTTTATTTTTACTAAAAATAAGAATATCATCTATGTATACTACTACAAATTTATTATACTTATTAAAAATATTTTCCATTTTTCTTTGAAAAATACTTGGTGCATTCTTAATTCCAAATGGAATAACTAACCATTCAAAATGACCTTCTGGACATGTAAATGCTGTCCATTTTATACTATCCGGATACATCTTAATTTGCCAAAATCCTAACTTTAAATCAAATTTACTAAAAATCTTACAATCTTGAATTTTATTTATTAAAACTATTTTGTCTGATGTATTATATGCATCATCTATTGTATTATCATTTAATCTTTTATAATTTATTACCATTCTATTTTTTCCTCTAATAATTTCTGAATGTTTTCTTACTATAAAAACTGCTGATCTATGAGGACTATCTGATTTTCTTATTACTCCTAATTTTATAAGTTCTTCTATATGCATTTTAAAATCTTCAATATCATTATTTGTAGCTTCTATATTTTTTGTTTTTATTATATACTCTGGATTCTTTATTTTTAATTCACACATTATTCTATCTTTTTCCCAATATTTTAATACATTTTCTCCTATTATTTCCATTTTTTCTAATTTTGATATTAGACTATCTATTTCTTGTTATGTAACTAATTTATTATATATTTTTTCACTGTCTAAGAATTCATAGTCTATTATTTCTATTGTCTCTAAATCTATTTCATAGTCTTCTTCTGTATTATTTTCTAATAACTGACATTCTTTTTCTATTTTACAAGGACATTCTCTTTTTTGACTACTATGACTACTACCACCACGCTTCTCTATGCACTCTGATATAAAGTGATTAGTTTGAGTGGGTGTAAATAATGTATGTTTTTGTAAATGTACAAAATCTTTAGTAATTGTTATACTACCATTGTCTTTTAATAAAAAACTTAATCCAATAATAAAATCTATGTTTTTTAATTTTAATGGTCTTACCCATGTAGATTCTATAGGTAATGTATATTCTGTGCTTAATCCACAATTAGTTTCAAAACTAATTTTACTTTTGGTTTTAATTTTTCTGTATAAGTATATAATTCTCCATCCATTTGTTGTGCATTAACTGGCTCTTTTGATTTTACAATATATTTATCCGGTATTAATATTTTATTAATTACACAATTACTATATCATAAATCTATAAGTTCTAAACATTTTATAATATCATTGTCTATCCTTATTTGATATTTTATCTTAATATCTTTTAACTTTTCTGAATTACAAACCACTTCTATATATTCTGTTTGTATTGAGTCTTGGTTTTCTTTTATAATACTTTATCCTTTATTATTTTCTAAGATTTCTATTCTTTTTATAAATAATTTTTGCATTTCTTCTAAATTTTCAATTTTTTTCCTAAGAATTCTTATTTCTAAAATTTCTATTTGTTCTTGAGTAAATTCTGTTTTAATTTCTTCTTTAATTATTAAATTATTATTTTCTAAACATTTAATACATGCTTCTTTATAGCATTCTAAACATTTTGCTCTTAATTTTTTAGCTGGATACCAAAAATATAAATAACATGCTATATTATCTGTTCCTGTATTTTTCTGCCAATTATGTATACAATCTTCTATTTCTGCTAGTTCTATATCTTCCTCTTCTTCTGATTCATTATTAATTTTAAATCTAAAAATTCATCTAAAATCTCATAATCATATTCTTCTTGTCTTATTTCCATATTTCTATCTTCAATAGATATTATACTATATATAGATTCTTTATCTGATACATACTCATATACTTGTATTAGGTCTTCATTAGTGCATTCTATTAATGTACTCTTTTTATAATTATTATTTATTCTTTTTGGACAAGTCTTAGCTAAATGCTCATTACTATTACAAACATAACAATTAAGTTTATTTCTATAAGTTCTATCTGGTTTAAATTTTCTAACATGTCTTTTTTCATCTAAGTAAGGCTTTCTTTTATTAGATTTTCTAATAAAATATTTTTTCCCAATTGGTCTTTTATCTTTTTGATATTTTTTCTTATAATTCTTTGAATTAGAGGCTCCATATGTTTGTGGTGTAAAAATGTCTTTACAAAATTTATAATCTGTCTTTTTAAGTTGTTATTGTATTTGTAGTTCTACACATTTTCCTTCTAAACATCTTATTACATGTTGAATTCTATGTCCTATACTCCATTGTTTTTCTGGATATTCTTTTACTGAATTTAAATTATTCCATGAGTCTGTTATTTGTAATCCTAATGGTCCTGGTAATTTATGAAATAACTTATTTCCTATTTCTTGATTAAATGTATTTCCTGAAATTGAAACTAAGTAATAGTATTCATTTAAAAATCTCTTAACATGCCTACCTTTAGTCCATTTATATAAATTAAGTTGTTTTAAATCTCTCATTGCTTTTCTTTGTATACTCATATGTCCTGAATTTGGATCTACTCAAGTAATTAATATCTGAATTTTATTAACAAAATTATAAGGATTACTTCCTAGGCTTACTAATTGTTCAAATTCTTCTTTTCTTTCTGTTTTAAACGCTTCCCACATTGCTTTAGTACTTTCTCTTAAAAAGTTTCTAAATACCTATACATATCTAAAGGTTTCATTTCTTGGAAATTTCTAATAAAATGTCCTATTATAGTATTTTTCCATACATCTATAACATTTGTCCATATCTGTGGATCATGTGCTGTTATATTTAATATTTGTGCTTTATTAGCTGCTTGAAATTATATTTTATTTTCTAATGGTCTTTTACTTCCTCTAGAAGCATATTTAGTACTTTTTGGTGGGTTATTGTAATTATTATAAGCTCCTCTTGGAGGATAACCATATCCATAAATTAATGTCTCATGTTTTATGGTTCTATCAAAAGGTGTCTCATCAAAAGATTTATAAACATTTTCATCATCCATAAGTTCTTTGCAATTAGATCTCTCTGATCCTATATCTTCTATTTCTTCTTTACTTATTCATATCCTTATATTTAAATTTGAATCATTAATATACATTTGATCTTCTAATGATAATAATTCTTTTTTTTTTTTTTTTTTTTTTTTTAAAATCATTCCTAATTCTTTAGGGAAAATTATTTTATCTAAATTTTCTTCTAATAATTCTATATGAACATATTCATTAACTTGTTTTTGTTCTTCTGAATTAGATTGATTTGATTCTTCTTCAAAATTATTATTTTGTATTTGATTATAATATAAGAATCTTAAACTAGTTCTTCCATTTATGTCTTTATAGGTTAATGATTCTTGTGGTGCTATAATTTTTTCTTGGCTATTATCTAAGAATTTATCCATACCTCATTCTAATCCTGCTAATTGTTCTGATGAATATTAATTAGGTCTTACCATATTAATTCTTTTACTACTCATCAAATTTACTACTTTATCTATGTAAATTTTATATTTAGTTTGTGAATTATTAGAACATCTCCTTAAAAATCCTATATGTATTAATAAATTATCTCCACTTTTTACATCTTCATATCCTTTTGTTTGGATTCATATCTTAATTTTTTTTTAAATCTTTTATAGTTATTAAAAAATTTGGATTACAATAAATTATTCTATTATTGCTATTCATATCTACTTCCATGCTAGCTATTTGACTTTTATCTATATTATTAATTCTTTCATCATATATAGTAATTAAAACTTTTCATCCTAAATTTTTTCCCATTAATCCCTTAATACCTATAACTACAAGTCCTAAATGCATAAATCTAAAATTTTTCTTTCTTAATTCTTTTTTAGATTCTTCTGATATTAAATTTAACTTTTTTACTTGATTTCCTATACATTGTATAGAAACTTCTCTATGGTGTCTAAAAAATTGAGTACTTGATTCTAATATTCGTCTATTATATAATACATTTGGATTTAAAAGTCTCAAACCATGTGTCTAAAATCTAGTATAATCTTGTTGTGGGTCTAATATTTCTTCAATATTTTGATCATACTGTTCTGGTTTATTTAACACTCTATCTATTAAATTTCTGTTTATACTTGATAAACTTAATCTAGGTCTTTCTCTTGATGAAAAGGTTTCTTCATTTATAGTTTTAGATCTTCCTAAAAATGGATTCATCTTGGAAACTTATATTCTTTAGGTAATTTTCTAGTTACTTTTTCTTTACCTGTTTCTCTAAAACTTAAATTTCTAACTTATCTGTTAAAAATCTTAGATCTTTTTCTACGTTTGATGAAGGTAATTTTTGTTTTAACTAAACTATCTATCTTTTTATGGGGAGATAATAATAATGCAATTATTATATTATTCTGTTTAATAATAACCGTGTCTGAGTTTTTTGGAGAAGTATGTCTAGTAAGTCCTTCAACTTCTGTATGAAAGGTTTTACAATATTCAAGTGCTTCTAAATAATTTTTATCTGTCATTAACTAAGAATACAATTTTTAAGATCTTTAACTAATTCTTCTATTTTAATTGTTATTCTTTTAATGTCTATTTCTATTTCTATTTCTTTAGGTTTATTAAAATCTAAATTCTTTATTGTTTCTGAAAAATCTAGTTTTATAGGAAATTTTACTAATTTTTCTAGGATACTAGAATTTTGATTCTTAATATAATCTAAAGATTCTTTAATATTTTTTGTTTCAAATTTTTTATCTATAATATTTTCTAAATAATTAAACTTCTTTTTATTTTCAATTTCTAAATTTCTGGACAAATTTATAATTAAGTCTATAATACTATTTTGACTTGGTTCTTCTGAAAATAAACTATGTAATTTATGTTTAGTTTCTAAATTACACTTTAAAATATTACTTTCTACAGTTGTTACTTTTCTACTATTATTTCTTATTTCTAAGTCTAGATAATCTAACTTTTTTATTTCCAGATTATTGTGAAATCTATTTCACTCAAGACTTCTTATATTATATATATATGCTTATATTCTTCAAATATATCATTTTAAATATTTTTTCTTTTATTTCTAAAGGTAAATTTTTAATTATTCTAAAAATTTCTAAAACTTCTTTTATGTCTTTACTGTATGTTCCAATTATATTATCTTCTTCTATATAACCTTCTATATTATAGCTATATTTTAGCTGATATCTTAATCTGTTTTTATAAATTCTAAGAATTAGTAAAATCATAAACTTTTTGTGTATATATATATATATATATATATATATATAC
>NC_036237.1:9286850-9373920 GCF_002742605.1 Olea europaea var. sylvestris
TATATATGTATAATTTTGATTATTATTTATTTAATTAAGATTCTAAATTTTTATTTTTTAAAAATAATTTTTTATTATATGAGGAAGAGGAAGAAAGTGAAGGGAATGGGAAATTGTGGTAACTACCATCTCCTATGTGAGAATTTTACATTACATCCACGTGAATTTTATTTCAAATGAAAATTTTTTGAATTCTACAAAAGTTTATAAAAGTTTTAAAATGAAAGTCTCTAGAAGTCTAAGAAAGACTTTCACTAATTCTATACAATTTTATGAAAAATTCACAAAAGTCATCACTTTAAAAAAAGTCCATCAAAATTTTCAAAAGTTCAAATTGAATTCACCTCCTAAATTTAGATGTACTAAATTGAGATTTTAATAGAGTTTAATGAAATTCATTAAAATTAGATGTCCCAAATTGAGATTTTAATGAAATTCAATAAAGTTTGTTAAAATTTAAATGTGCTCAATAATTAGTGAATTTATAAAGATTTCATTAATAAAAGAATTTCAAAAGATTTGGATGGAATTCAACATTTATCAAAATCTTTTAAAATTTTAACCTATTTGATAAAATCCTTATGAAATTTTTGAAATTCTATTTACATTCACGAAATTCATTAAGATTTATAGTTTTTTAAAAATCCATCAAAATCTTAACTAAATACATCTCCATTAATCCACATTTTCCAAACACCACAAAAGAAAATAGAAAATAATAAAAATTGAAGACTCTGTTTTTTTCCCTGATATGGGCCCTTAAAATCAGGAACATATTCTATCAGCGTAATTTGCCTTTTCTTGAAAATCATACACTTGAGTCCAAAGAAATTTCCTCTTTTTAATTTCTCATCTTTATTACTTATTAGTCATCCTTTTTTCATTTTCTTCTTGCTTTTTAATAATTTGTTTAAAGACAGTTGACCTAATTTCTCTTTATTTATAATCTAAACATCTGATTTCTGATAATTTTATGTTAGATATACACAATCTATGTAAAGATTTACAGAGAGAAACAAAAGCTAACCATTTTCTGGAGGAAACTAATCGAGAATGGGGAATTCTTTTCGGTGCTCAGCTTCAGGGGAGAGGCTGGTATCAGCGGCCAGAGATGGAGATTTTGTAGAAGCAAGGATGTTGTTGGATTACAATCCATGCCTTGCAAAATACTCAACTTTTGGTGGATTAAACTCTCCCCTTCACTTTGCTGCTGCTAAAGGCCACAGTGAGGTTCAATAAATTATCTTTTTGGTCATTTCTTGATAAGCCCATTAATTCAATATTCAAATTTATCTTTATTATTGTATAGTTGTGTGTATGTATGTGTTTAATTATCTTATTTGGATTTAGGTTTTAATTTTTGGATGTTTGGGTTTTCAGATTGTGGGGCTGTTGCTGGAGAATGGAGCTGACGTGAATTCAAGAAATTACTGTGGACAGGTACAAGCTTTCAACTTTTTTGATCAGGGATTTTAATTTTTATCTTCATTGGATAATTATTTTGAATTGTGTTGTGGGACATGAATTGGGGTTTTTACATATGATGAGAGTGTGGCCGACTTCCTATACCATCATTTTATGGGAGATCAGATCAGCCGTGATTTTTATCCTGTAATGAGATTACTTACAAGAAAGTGTAGCTGGAATTTTTTCGTGGATATCAGTGCAATTGATGGATCTCTAGTCTATTTGAGTTAGAAACTTCTTTTATATTTTAATATTTTTCTGCAGACAGCATTGATGCAAGCATGCCGATACGGCCACTGGGAAGTTGTTCAGACTCTTCTTATCTTTAGATGCAATGTGAGTTGTTCCTCTAGGGATGAAAAAAAAAGTTTGACTGTTCATTTCTGTTCTTTTTTTTTTTTAACCATAATCTAGCTTATATCGAATACTTAATAGTTGTTCTTTACAGTGATCTCTGAAGTAATGGGTTATAAGCTCGAATGTCAATTTATGAAGTTCTCATGCTGATAAAATTTAGTATTTAGTAATTGATCTTTTAGTTATTTTCTCCGGCCTACTTTCAGGTTACAAGAGCAGATTATCTTAGCGGAAGGACCGCTCTCCATTTTGCGGCAGTGAATGGACACGTGAGATGTATAAGGTTAGCAGTTGCTGATTTTGTTCCAAGTGCTCCATTTGAATCTGTGAATGCTCGAACAAATGGTGATATTTCGAATACTAAAAGCAAGCATGATCAGAGGTATGTGGTTTCTGTGTGCTCATTTGGTCTTCTTACATGCAAGTTGAATTTATGCAAAAATGGACATAGAGATGGAAATCAGAAATGAGGATGAATGAGTTATGTTAGGCCATCTCTAATGTGAACACCAAAACACCAAAATGCACCATTTTTTTGTGCAAATGAGCTTCAATGCAACACTATACTTTGCACCATTTTGGTGCAAAAATGGTGCAAAGTGCACCAAAATGGTGCAAAGTGTATAAAGTCTCTTTTGCCTTTTTTTTATCATTTTCCAAATAAATTGGTTAAGGGTATTTGTGTCATTTGTGCTATATATTTTTTAATACATTAAATTATTATTATTAGTTGCATTTGAAATAAAAATGTAAGAAATAACAATTAATGAATTAATTAAAAGAAGAAAAAAATTTAAAATATAACAAACACGATTATTTATTAAAGTTAACACGAAATATATTAAACAACGACATATAGACGATAATCTAATTTTATTTAAGGAAAACAATACATAAAAAAGTACATAGTTTAGTAATCTGGAAGATCGCTTCCCAATCCTCCAACACTGTCAAAATAATTAAATAAATAGTATTTAGTAATTTATGTATTTATAATCTAATTTAACGTAATTATTTATTTAGTAATTTATGTATTTATAAAATAATTAAATAAATAATATTTCAAATAAATAAATTATATAAAGAATAAAAAAGGGAAGAAAATGGTTAAATACTATTCATTTTGTGTAAGTTTTGGTGTAACGGTTGGAGGTGAATTTTATTTTGGTGCAGCGTTGGCTGTTATTTTTACTTACAATAATTTTCACATTGGTTGAGACGATGTAATTTGGAGCAGTCTTGATCATGTTTGGAAAACTGTTGCAGATGGGTAAGGTTGTCATTGTGAACATGTTTTTTATGTCTAAAGTTAAGTACTGATCAATTTGAAAAGAGGAAAAATATAAGATTAAAATGGTAAAATGGAAAAGATATTTGCCATCTGGGAAGTTTTTGGTGACTTTATTGACTTGAGATCTTTATTCTGGCTTTTTTCACGAGTTCATTCACAGTGATAATAAGACTCACTTCATAAGCATCTCATTCTTAACATTATTTTCCAAGTTTTATGGGCAGTTATAGCTGAAACTTTTGTTTGTCTACCTCTTAAAGAAGAAGCTGCAATACCTATGCCTTCCTGATGAGTTATTGTAAATATTGTACATGTTATGGATTAATCCTTAATCCCTAACTTTGGGAGCATTTATAATTGAAAAGAAATAAAAAACTAACACATACATACAGATTTATGGTACTATGTCCATTCACTGCTGCAGAATTTCTACTATAAGTGAGAATAAGTTTTACCATGGGAGACCTCACACATCTCCATTTTTCTCACATTATTAAGATATGCCTTGCCCACCATCTGTTTATAAGTGAACGGTAGAACGGGGCTCAACATATTCCTAGAGTAAAGAGTCAGATTACTGAAATCTACTAGAAATTTCGACCTTTAACCTATTTTAAAAATATTTTCCTTGTCTGTTGCAGTGCTCTCTCCAAGTTTGTAAATAAAGCTGCCGATGGAGGTATTACTGCTCTTCATATGGCTGCATTGAACGGATACTTTGACTGTGTACAGCTCCTACTGGATCTTCATGCTGACGTGTCAACTGTGACATTCCGTTATGGAACATCAATGGATTTGATAGGTATTTTGTTTCCTTAGTCTTCATAATGTTGGGTAACAACTTCATGTCTGTCACTTGAACATGTCCTGTGATCATATTTTTGTAGGAGCAGGAAGCACTCCTTTGCACTATGCTGTTTGTGGGGGAAATTTAAAGTGTTGCCAGGTCACAACTAGTTCTTTATCATTAATCCTGAAACTATTACATTACACCGACAAATAACTTCTTTGTCCAGGATTCTTGAGACTTACAATTGACATGTTTTAATTATTGTTTCTCTCTTTCTGAAGATTCTTCTTGCAAGAGGCGCCAGTCGTTTGGCCTTAAACTGCAGCGGGTAATGCACTGAAGACAAATACTTACATGAACACATAAGCAGTAGATATAATTTCCAGCTACCATTGATTATTTCACTTTCATTATTACACCTTGTACTACAACACTTTATGAACTTATGCATGTTTCAGATGGCTTCCTCTTGACATTGCAAGGATGTGTGGGCGTCATTGGCTTGAGCCACTGCTGTCACCTAATTCTGAATTGACAATCCCGGTGTTTCCACATTCCAATTATTTGTCACTGCCGCTCATGAGTGTGCTTAATATATCAAGGTAAATTCCTGATGTGATTCCAGAAAATTAGATATTACCAATCAAACTGGAGTTTGTTATGATCACTAATCTTGATGTAGAGTAGCAGATATCTTTAGCTTTTTAATTTTTTTGAGTAAATATAATTTTCATTTTTTTCCCCTCTGGCGATGATTGTGTTCATTGTTCTGATGTAACAATTCTGCCCTAATTCTTTTTGTTCTGAATTCCTTTCTTTCTACTAGTTCTTACATATTAAGCCCCTGTTTGGGCTCCATTTTAATTTTAATACATTTTTTTTTCTTTTTTCTTTTCAAGCACACATTCTTCAATAAAATAATATTACACGTAAACCCAAAACTTTTTCCTCTTTTCTAACTACACATTCTCCAAAAAAAGTACTATTCCAAAATACATTTTTCCCAAAACCTCATTAGGAGCCCAAGCGAGGGCTAAACGAGTTTTATTATGAGAATTTTGGTGATTATATTTTCTTCTCGGGTTGCTTTCTGCAGAGAATATGGGTTGCACTCCTCAACAACCACTTCTGATGAAGCTGACGTTTGTGCTGTTTGCCTGGAGAGAGCATGCACAGTAGCCGCCGAAGGTCTGCTTTTTCTCTCCCTACCAATCCAATTTCTGTTTCTTATTTTTCATTTTTTTTTTAAAATAAAAATATGGCATGCATTGTCTATGATTGTATATCAGTATAATTGCTTTCTAAGGAGTCATGAAATAAAGATAAACTCTTATTTTACTGGGACTTCTGTTTATAAATAAATAAATATATATATATATATATATATATTATTGTGGTAGTTTTTGGTAACATCATTTCATGATTGTGGTAGTTTTTGATAACATCATTTCATGACATTCTAGTGAAGGATGGGACCAAGATAGGCTCTTAAGCTTTAATTATTAGTTTCTTCTTGATGATGGCGATGTTCTTCTTTAGACTTTGAAACCTACCATCCCTTACTGGAGCTGAGAAGCACCAGTTTTTTAGTCTTTTCTTTTTTCTATGTTCTAATTTCTTCCAGTTAGAAATGTTTTGATTCTCTGTTGTTCTTAATATGAAAGTCTTCCTCCTTCAACTGGAAATGTTGTACTATCAGTTCTTTTTTTGGCATAGAGCTATCAAAAAATGCCATGAATGGATTAATTTAATATTAATTTCTTAATTTTTTTGTTAAAATAAGTTGGAAAACCCTTGTAGAGAGACTGAGGCCAACCTCACTTTTAGCTTTATTTGAGTCCCAACTTCAGATTTTTACTTCTGCTCTCACCAGGCAACGAACGTCATTTTATGTGTTATAAAATTTCATGTATTTCGTTTACTCAGCCTCCACACCCTTGAATTGAGTTATTTTGCCCTGTGTGTGTTTATCCCAGTCTGTCTTTATGCAAGACCAATGCTGAAACCTTGTAGACATATTGAAAGGAAATCCAGTGGATATTTAATATTCTTTTTCGGTACAAGACTGAGAGACATGTGAACATGCATATGCATAATTACATAATTAGAGAGAAAATGTTATATGTTTATGACTTCACGTCTTATAAATTTTTATGCAGTTTACTCTGCATGTGTGTATGTTTGTTTAACTGACTGAGTCCACCTTTTATTCAAGACTAATGCCCTGGCCTTATAGACATATTGGAAGGAAAACCAATGGAGACTTAATAATCTTCTTCGGTGCAAGATTGACACAGACACGTGAATATGAACACATATATTTACGTATCCATACATATTTGTAATAAGTTAGAAAATTTTATCCGTCTATATTTGTGTTTTGACAGGGAAGAAATCTTGATTCCCCGTGTTAATTTACTCAATTTTATGATTATGCAATTTTGTAGGTTGCGGCCATGAATTATGTGTAAGATGTGCACTCTACATTTGTTTGACAAGTAATATCACTGCCGAATTGTTAGTTCCACCTGGCTCGATTCCTTGTCCTCTTTGCCGACATGGAATTGTCACATTTGTGAAATTGCCTGGTTCCTCAATAAAAGAAATTAAATTACCCCCATCACTTAGCCTGTGCACGCCATGTATGCTTCACCATCGAGAACAAGACAGATCTGAGTCTGTTGGTTCACCTGACGTAAGGAAGACTCGCTCAAATTCTGCTTCTTCAGATATTCTATGCCCCTTGACTTGTAGCCCGTTTGCTTCTGTAACAATCCCATTATGCACCTGCAACCATGGACATTGTCCAAATTTTGATTCCAGAGAGAGTGATAATCAAGAAGCATCTCCTCGTCGTGCAGAGTCTACATCAAATGAACAGGAAAAACTGGATGGAATGAGACTGGGCAAAACTACATGTTCGAGTATGTTTTGGAGTAGAAGAAGCTATAGCAGAGAGCATCAGTGTAATGCTGAAATAGGCATGCGAATGGCTTAGGTAAAGATCATATTTTTATATTCTTATTATGCTTGGGATTTTGAAATCGGGCTGAATTTTCAATGGTTTTTAGTTCCAGGCCACTGATTATAGAAGCTGGAATGATTCACTTCTGTTTGCTGCTGCTTTTTCATTTTTCCTCCGGGCTCCAGTGACAATCAGGTTTGGGATTATTACATGTTTTACATTTTTTTAAGGTTGCTTAGGATGTAGAGCTTGTAAAAATTTATAGGCTGTGGAAATGACAAATTATAGTGCAATTTCACTAGTTCTGGCATTTTTTCTTCACCTTGATTTAATGAAATACGAATTATTCATATAGGAACCCCTTTTGCTTATATGATTCATGTCAAGAAAATCTTATTTGAGTCATCTGTTACATTAAAAAATTATTAAAGTTCACCTGTTTGTCACGTCTACTATGAAAAGGGATCCAATCGCTTGCCCAGGTGTGATAGAATGAACTTTAATGCTTCGATCACCGAAGCTTGCACATTGGAATCCTTCGATAACCTTGGACATGGATGAGGCTCATCTCAGTGCAAACTCCGATAAATCAACCTTGAAGTTAGTGCTTTATGTCTTTGCGTGAAAACAGATTGTTTCTAGACAGGTGTCATGGAAACACAAATATCAATAAGACTTCAAAATGATTAAATAAATATCAATAAGACTTCAAAATGAGAATTTAATCGTAATTTTAACAAAATAATGAAGAATGTATTAAAGAGTCCTTAATCAATCTCCTGCAAATAAACCATTGTTCAATTAAGAAAAGAGAGATTTTGAACACAGAAAATTGAATTGGAAGATTTCTGGTGAAATAAATATGCAAATGACTTTAAAAAAGATTATTTATTTTTTGAGGTCAACGTATGGCACATTGGATAGATTGTACTTGATCGTTACTTCTTGTAGGCCCAGTGTATAAACAGCTCTTATTCTCTGACCTGTTGGGGTATATCTAGCGATTTACCTCCCTCACAAAGTTTTAGGGGCGGGACAGTGGGGACCATCAAGATTGGGGTTCAACCTTTTTTTTTTTTTTTTTTTTTTTTTTTTGGTTTTAAAATTCCGACCAAATTATATTTGACCACATCATGTGTATGTAAGCCATTATGTAAATGTAACATAACCAATCAAGGAATAGTTCCATTCTTACAGAAGTTAATTAGACATCAAACTCATATCTTGCTGCCTATGAAAACTTAAAAGGTTACTAGTACGCAATATATCAACGAGTCTATGGAGAAAATCTTAACATCCCTTTAATAAGAGAATATAGGCTGACAGAGTTCACCAGATCAGCATTTTTTCCATTCTGGGCTTCTACTTCTATATTTGACTCCTTTTTTTTTGGGGTTAAACTTGATAGTTGTAAATAAAAAAAAAAGAAAAAAAAAGCAAAAGTTACTTGTCAAGTCTTATCAATCCATCAATTTAAACTCGCAGAGGAGTTTACTTATTCTAAATATACGAAAAAACTAAGGAGATTTAAAGTAAAATAGTTATTAAGAACAAAGAGAGGTATGCGTGTCACAAATCTCTTTAAAGACAATTTTTGCTATATAGATAGTGAAAACTTCTTTTGCCAAATATCATAGCACAATATCAATCTTGACCGTGGAATAAAGCTTAATTGTATTCTTCTTGACTAGAAAATTTGAAAATAATAAAATCAAACTTTGGAAAGAAAGAAGAGTTAAATCTATTTTAAACAATTGATTTAAAATGCTCGAATCAAATGGGAAAATATTAAATTTCAACTTCAATTTCTCTGCTAATGGGTATATTTCTCAGGTTTGGCAGAACTTCTAAAATATAAAAAACTATTTTTGATATTAATTAGTTATTTTTAGATTTGTTTGTATATATTTAAAAGTGTTTTTGCTTAGTTAAAAGAGTTTTAGAGAACGTTTGATATGTCGTGAACAATAAGGGATATGATTACACTACAACAAAATTTACTTTTTACGGTTCGCATTAAAAAATACATAAAAGTATTGAAAAATTAAAAAAAAAATTATTTATTAATAATTTTCTTACTCATACGTAAATTTACTGAGTGGTTTCATTATTTATAACTGAATTTTTTTAGTTGTAAATGATTTTTCTAGTGTGTAAATATTTTTCTACTTGTTATTGTATTTGTTCTTATAGCTGATTTTTTAGTTATAAGTTACCTTTTTTACTTATAAAGTTAATTTTAATGCATTAGTAAATATTTTTATTCATAAGTAATTTTAACTTTGAAATTGTCTTTTTATAATTATAACTTATAAGTGAATATTTACTCATAAGTAATTTGTTTACTTGTACACAAATTTGGTACTTATAAATAATTTTTTACTCTTTTTTTTATTTTTACTACAAGTGATTTTTTTTTCTTTATAAATTTTTTAGTTATAAGTTAACTCAAGTGAATTTTTTACCTTTTATTTACTTGTAAGTAAAAATTTTGTACGTCAACTTAACTAATCCTTTCTTAATACATAAAAATTGTGAATAGATACTGCCAGTCTAAACTCATCTCATTTATGCCGTTGGCTGAAGTAGGAGAAGTACCCTGATTAATTCAATCCAAGTATTAATTACACAAAATATGATTAAATTAATCTCTATCCGATCTAAAGGAAAGTGCCGAGCGTGCCATTAAAGGAAATAACCCTATATAACATTCTCGTAAAAAATAAAAAATATAAAAAAATAAAAGGGCCATAAGAATCGTTAAAAACTATTAAAGCTTTTCAACAAAGGTATTTTAAAGACTTTTTTTTTTTCCAATTTACATAAATATGGCATTAGATGTACTAATGATGTAAAATTAATCTCCACCTCACAAGTATGTTTAATTAACTTATATCGAGCATGGTACTCAGTCAAAAGTTCTATCAAAGTTAATTAAAAATTGAATTTTTGCGACACAAAGATGGAGAGTGACATAATTTAAAATCAAGGGCCACGTGTTTACATTTCATTGGACAATTTGAAAAATGAGAGAGAGAGAGAGAAAAGCTACACAACAGCATTTGTCAAAATCCTGTCCTGTTCCCAAACTCTGTTCAAGCAATATAATTTTTAAAAATTTCAACATTAAATTCCACAAGTCAATACATCTCTATCCCACAGTGGTACTATCAAGCCGGTTGACATATTTGGCCAGATCTGGAAAAAAAAATGTAGAAAAGTAAAATTCTCACAAAAATTAAGCTAAAAGTCAATTAATTTATGAGGTGTGCTACTTGGACAACTCCCTATCGCGAACATCCGGCCAATAGGGAGTCGCCACATTGCCCCTGTTTGGTCGGGAGTTGTCCAAGTACTAAAATTCTTAATTTATAGAGTAATATAACTATTTATTGAGTTGGTTCAACATAATTTCACATAAGATACATGTCGAATTCAAGTATTCGTATTTGATTATGAAAATTTTTACCTGTTATTGAATTTCAATGCTGTTTAGCACTGATATATAGATTAATTCCATGCCACCTGAAATTGACACAGATCTACCAACAAGATTTCAACATCAACAAAAATCTATTGTGCAGATTCAATAACCATAAATTGTAAATTAATAGAAATTAAAAAACATTAATGTTAATTACTTCCCATGCAGGAATGAGCACACTACACTGCTTGAAAAAAGAAGATAATGGTTTTATTTATTTTTCCCGAAAATCTTGAAAAAAAAATAACAATAATAAAAGGTTTTCCTGAAAAAGTCCCAGAAGCTTCCTGAAGAAAGGCCCTCTTACAAAGATTGTCGACGCGCGTGACCCATTTAGCGAGCACGTGACCCACCTCGTACAGACCCTTTTACACCTGTTTAATTAATTTTTACTCGCTACCGTCTATCCCATCCTTACCAATTACCCGTCTTTTGATCACGCGAATCAAGGCCTTCCAATCGCATAATCGCCTGATCATCGAGGCTATTCCGTCTATCCAACGGCTCAGATTTCACGCCCATCCCCGGCTGCTGCAGCTGCAATTCCATCTCATGCTCCACCGAACCACCACCTTCGATTTCCCTTCCGCGCTTCACACCAATCGGCACCCCGAACAATCTCGAGCTCAATTCCTCCGCTTCTAATCTCATATTTTTCTCTACGCCGCCGTTAACGGCGGTGGCGACGCCTTGCAACTGTTTGCAAAATCTTTTCATCGGTAGTAGATCCAGCGGCTCAGTAGATTGAACTCTGTTATTATGATCGCCATATTCATGGCTACTGCAATTGGTTGCGTAATTCGACATCATAGCATAAACATTGTTGCACAGACTCTTCATCTTGCCAAGCTCTTTGTTAAGCTGCACGTTCTCCTTCCTTAGCCTATCATTTTCTCTAATCAGGTCCGTCGTGCCGCCACTCGTTTCGCTAACAACTTGAGGGGAGTTCGACGATGAAAGAACTTGCTCTTCACCTGAATCTGTCAGGGAAGTCGCCCGCGGCTGAGGTGTACACTGTACCACCTGCGCTGCCGCCTCCGTCACCGACGGCGCCGCAGAGGTTGAAGACGGTGTCGCTATTTTCCGACGTTGAATATCACACAGAAGCTTTTTCTCGCCCTTCCTAAAGCATTCGTTTGAGAATTCCCATCGATCAGGTACAACCTTTCG
Organism: Olea europaea var. sylvestris; assembly: GCF_002742605.1. Lineage (NCBI taxonomy): Eukaryota > Viridiplantae > Streptophyta > Magnoliopsida > Lamiales > Oleaceae > Olea > Olea europaea. The sequence continues at coordinate 9,298,375 of NC_036237.1, forward strand.
AAATCCCTACCAAAAAGACGATCAATCAATAAAAATATATTTTTTCAATACAAATTATGAATGGACTTTTATTGAAAACTTCGAGGCGATTAAGCTTACGTAAGTGTTGAGTTGACGAACAAAGCTTGAGAAATTGTTGTGTTTGAAATACTTTGGAAGCAAATCTCTAGCAAACTCCGTAGGATTCCATACGATAAAAGCAGATCCCTCTTCATTCCATGAGATGATATCATCAATGGTATAATCATTAACCAGCTGGTAAGTTTTGGTCAAAAAGGGCGTCGGAACACATCTCGGCATCTCTCCGGCCGTCGATTCCCCTCCGTTCCGATCTACCGGTGGCGGAGCCATAGCTCCTACCTACTTAAATGAACCAAATTCACATCAAATTCAACAACTAATCAAAAAATCTCAATAAAATCGTATTAAAAACATACTTTAGACTAATCAACTAACAAAACAAAACCTAAATCGAAAATTGTGATGCGGATCTACTCGAGAAAGAGAAATTTGGATTTCCTGTCACATCTAGAACGGCCCGTTGAAAATTATTTTTGGTGCACGAATATAGGGTAGAGAGACGGAGGTTCGGGGATAAAGAGCGAAAAACCTGAAAGGGGAGGAAAGAACGAGAAGTTTCGATGTGGGGTATACAGACGTGTCAGATTGTTAGGTGCAAACAATGTAATTGCTCATTGCAATCTGGGAGAGTGTGGAAATTAAGGTTATTACTAATTAATGTGGAAGCTGAAAATCTTGGATAGATTATTCAATTCGGATTTTGGAACATGAAATATCTTGATTTGACCTATTTTTGTAGTAGGATTGACAATTTCGAGGTGATCTCTTATGTAAATTTTGAGGTACACATAGCAAGGTCTTCTAAGATGATAATTATGTTATTTGTATGTAAAAAAAGTACATAAGTAATTATCGAAAATGATGTGGATGAAAAAGATTTGATGAAAAAATTTACTGTATTTTAAATTAATAAACGTGTCATATGTACTTTATGTAATCTTTTATATAAATTTTGATGTACTGATGGTGAATTATCAATTTATCTACTTTTAAGGGCTTGTTTAGGAGCGATTTTTTCTCTCAAAAAATTAATTTTTTGACCGTTATTTTACTATTTCAATCGTTATATTTGACTTCTGTTCTCACAGGTGAATGCCACTTTTCTCCTAACAATCAAAAAATCAATTCTCAGAATCACTCCAAGGCTATAAGAAGTTTACAAGTTTCAATCAAGTCAAATTTGTCGGGCACTGCCCTTTTTCCTTCTCCTCGGGTGCACGTGGCCTATTGCTTAATTTTTGAGGCAGCTTGAATTGGACCTCCCTTGGCGCAACCCACTGGATTAACTGAGGCTAGTATGATCCAAATTGCCAACTCGCCCAATCTATTATTTCTACGAAGTCGGTTTGAATTCACGTGAATTCATTAATATTTTTTTGATCCTCTATCGATCCCTTTGATATCGAACTGAACCGTTTAACCAAAAGCGAGGAAAAAACAACTAATAGTTAAGTTTTTCCTAGTTAGTTTTAGAGTAGTTGCAGAGTGTTAAATGATATATTCATTTAAATATAAAGTTAACATGACTCAATTAATTGAACATATAAAGTGTAGACACTTGAAATAGTGTTAGATAGCATTATTCTAATTTTTAGATTTACCTTTAAGCTCATTTTTCCTGTTCAATAATTTTAAGAATTGATTTTTTGATCGTTAGGAGAAAAATGGGGTCTGTTGCGTGTTGTCACACCTGTCCTATCCACCTGGGCCAGTGGGCCACTCATCTGACCTACTTGGCATTCCTGCCGAGGTGGCCCACATTGCCGAGGTGGGTTACATCCGAACTGCTTCTAACCGAGGCTCCGTGGCCCGAGGCGTGGAAGCTCTTGGTTGTAGCTGAGGTCCTCGAATGGACGAAGCCCCGGAGTTGATGCGCGAGCCTCAACCACAAGGAAACATCCTCCATGGTCACTTCTCCCAAGAGATCGCCTGCACAGATCTTATTCGAATGATTGATGGAATGTCTGTCATAAGCATAAATGTCAAGTCTTGTCACTAGCGTGGAGGCCCTGCACAAGCAATAAATGCGCCGTAAGCTAGCAAGTCAAATTCCATGCCTAAGAACAGACGTTTAAACTAAGGAGATGAGACCACGTGCCACTTCATCCGGGGCCCCCCATTCCATATGTATCACTATAAATACCTCCATTGTATAACGTCAAAGGACTAATGCAAGAATCAATACTAAAGACTACATTTTACTCAACTCTCTCCCATTTTACTTGCAATACACAAATCGACCTTATACATTTTTGCATATATATCTACGAGCACCGGTTGGTAATTATTGTACAATCGGATTACGAACAACCCGTCGGATCCCGAACGTCACCGTCCCGCGTCGTTGGGTTACTCCCACGCCCCTTTGAACCGCTCGTTTAGACCGTCCACGTATTTTAGCGTGCTGGACATTCGTCCACCTAAGCGCGGGTGGGACCGGTATCTGTTGGCGCACTTTTTGGGGTCAACAGATTGGCGCCGTCTGTGGAAATTCATACCATAACCACGAGCAACCTTGTGGTAAAAGCTTGCTGAAAAAACATTTGGGCAACCCCCCTTGAAAAAGGATTTGTTCTTGAAAGAGAATAGGAGGAACCCCTACCACTTGGAGAAATCTAAGTTGGATAAAGGAAAAATGAGTTCTAACGAAGATACTCCCCCAAGGAGGGTAAGAGAAAATACAAATGTGCCTCCCCAGCCTGCTGCCCCAGCAGCTCGGCAGAGGCTCCACCACCACCAAAGGAGAGGTGGGATGCGTGCGACGGCACGACTATCAAGAGAAATGGCTACTATGGCAGCCAACATGAGGGATATAGCCAACCAAAACTTGGCCATGAGGGAGCTCATGGCCCAGATACAAGGCCAAGGAGGTTTCCCCATTCCTCCATATGCCCCCCATGGGCACTATCAGCAAGAGGACGAGGCCCAAAGTCATAGGGCTGCCTCGCCAGACTATGGCCGAGGTGAAAGTCCATACGAAAGGGAAGTGGGAGTTGACATTTCCTCCAATTATGCATCTGGCCGACCCTCCGAGGTCCAAATGAGCCATGATAACTTTCCACCTCCGTATGAGGAAGACCCAAGACAGAGGAGAGCAGGAAGTGTTTTTGACAGAATCAGCCCTGCCGAACCAAGGCCCAGTCAGTAGCAGGCTCAGCAGCCTCGGACGAGGCCACAGCCTCCACCTCCGATGCCCCAACAGTCGGAGAGAAGGCATGAAAATGCCCCACGCGCTGTCCCACCTAGAAGTAGGCCGCAAAGGAAGGAGGAAGAAGCTAGGAACCGGCCAGGACCCTCTCACCAACAACCTAGGTACGAGGCTGAAGATTACGATTCTGATGAGCAGCAGAGGTCCTGTGACTTAGACGATGATGATGAGAACCTGCCATTCTCAAGAGAACTAAGAGATGCCCAGGTCACGAGCCACTATGTCATGCCGAAAATACCAAAGTATGACGGGAGAGGTGACCTAGAAAAGCACCTCAACGCTTACAAAACTCACATGAGCCTGAGGGGCGCCACCCCAGCTGTGAAGTACAGAGCATTCCATTTAACCCTCAGCGGAGCAGCTGAAATCTGGTATAGTAGGCTACCATCTGGGAGCATCCGAAGCTGGCCCGAGTTCAAAACTACCTTCTTGAAGAGGTTTGCAGTGAGCAAGGAAGGAGAGGCCCCCATTCAGCGTCTTCAAGACATGAGACAGGCGCATGGCGAGTCCTTGAAAAGCTTCCTATCCCGCTTCACCGACGAGATGACCTACTGTGTGCAAGTCACCGACAGGGAAGCACTATATGCATTGAGAGGAGGATTGAACATGAACACCCTATTCTGGAGGGATGTGCAGAATCAAGACCCAACCACCTATGACGCCCTACTAGAGATGATGAGAAGAGAGATAATTAATGAAGAATTGATTGAGCATAGGAACAGGGCAAGCAGGGGCCTCCCACCTCCACAGAGACAGCGAGGTAGGGGGCCGACCTCCCACCTTATGGACTACCAGATGAACCGATCTGGAAATGAGAACTCCGGCCAAGCCCTGGCCACCATTACTCTGAACGCGGTACCAACCTTGGCGTATGAGGATGTCAACCCAACCGCTGACCCACATCAGATACAAGCCCAGCAGGGACCCCGTAGAGGGGGAGGTCGAGGTTGGGGTTTTGCACCTAGAAATAGGTCCAATCCGAACCTCCCTGGATACTGTTTGCACCACGGGTCCTACGGGCACGACACCGCAGATTGCAGAGACTATGCACACCGCTCGCGGCAGGAACCCGCCAGGGAAAGACATAACTCGCCCCAGGCCAACAGGCCCCCGCCCAGGCAAGACAACCGACATGGGCATGAGGCGACCGCTCCTCGTCAAAGGGATGTCTCCCCGAGGCGAAGAGAGCAAGACACGGAAAGGCCCAGGGAAGGGCGTAGACACCGAAGAAACAGGCAAGCTCAAGATGAGGCCCCTATCCACGAGATAGATACCATATTTGGAGGCCCTTATGTTGGCGGCGAAATACGGAACGCCAAAAGAAATTATGCTAGGGAGGCCAAGCACCCCCCTCTGACAAGCTACATTGTGGATAGTAGCTCTCGAAGAAACCAAGTACCACCCATTATCTTCACCCAGGAAGACGCCGAAGGAGTTCATTACCCCCATTGCGATGCGCTGGTGGTGAGAGCTGTCATAGCCCGAAATGGGCTCAAACGAATGCTAGTCGACAACGGCAGCTCCGTCAACATCTTGTTCGGGTCCGCCTTTGACAAGATGCTATTGGACCACCAGTTGACACCCACCACTACTCCATTGTACGGATTTACCAGAGATAGCATCACTCCGAGGGGAAAGATAACACTAGCAGTAGAGATGGGAGAATCTCCCCAAACTACGATGAACTTTATGGAGTTCCTCGTAGTTGACAGTCGTTCGGCTTACCACGGAGTCTTGGGTAGACCGGCCCTAAAGGAAATGGGCGCAGTCACCTCCATCCACCACCTATGCATGAAATTTCCAACGGAAAACGGGTTGGCAACGGTGAAGGGCGACCAGAGAGGTTCGCGAGAGTGCTATCTGAGCTCCATTAAGAAGGTAGAGCCCCGGGACGTCCACGTGATCATGGCTGATGTGGTCATGGCGGATGTCTCAGGTGACGCTCCCGCCGGCCAGGAAGATGTTGATATGATTGACGTACCACCTCTTCAGGAGGCGTTAATCGTTGATGAACCCGACCCCAACATAATGGAACATGACCCTCAAGCGTCCCCTGTAGAGGAACTTGAGAGCTTCTCAGCCGACCCTCGAGATCCATCAAAGATGTTGAAGATAGGCAGGGGCTTATCCAACATTTTGAGAGAAAAGATCAAGGAATTCCTAGGCAAGAACCTCGACGTCTTCGCTTGGAGACATGAGGACATGGTGGGCATAGACCCCAAGGTCAACTGCCACCACTTGAAAATCGATCCTAATTTCGCCCCGCATAGACAAAAAAGGAGAGCCCTCAATCCAGAGAGGTATGAGGCCCTAAAGGAAGAAGTTCAGAAGCTCATCCAAAATGGCTTCATCAGGGAGGCCACTTATCCGAAATGGGTCTCCAACCCGGTCTTGGTTAAGAAACACAATGGCAAATGGAGAGTATGCATCGACTTTACCAACCTTAATAGAGCTTGCCCGAAAGATAGCTTCCCGCTTCCAAGAATTGACCAATTGGTGGACTCCACGGCTGGGCACGAGTTGTTAAGCTTCATGGATGCATACTCCGGCTACAACCAGATCCCCATGCACCCGGCCAATGAGGAGCACACCTCTTTCATCACGGACCGAGGCCTCTATTGCTATAGAATGATGCCCTTCGGGTTGAAGAATGCCGGAGCAACTTACCAAAGACTCGTGAACAAAATGTTTACCGACCTCATTGGCAAGACAATGGAGGTCTACGTGGATGATATGCTGGTAAAAAGCCTAGAAGCAGAGAACCACATAGTGCACCTCAACGACACCTTCCAAATACTGAGAAGGTACAGGATGAGGCTCAACCCCTTGAAATGTGCCTTTGGGGTGGCTTCCAGCAAGTTCTTGGGGTACATGGTCAACCAGCGGGGAATTGAAGCAAATCCCGAGAAGATTGAGGCTCTGTGCCAGATGAGGTCCCCTTAAAAGCCAAAGGAGGTGCAAAGCTTAACTGGACGAGTGGCAGCACTTAGTCGCTTCGTCTCCAAGGCCACTGACAAGTGCCTCCCATTTTTCAAAGTGCTCCAGGCTGGGAAGAAATTCCAATGGACTGAGGAATGTGAAGAGGCCTTCCGAGGATTGAAAAGGCACTTGGGGCAGGCCCCCCTCCTCTCCAAGTCGAAGCCCGACGACATCTTGCAACTATATCTTACCGTCTCCAATGATGCCATCAGTTCGGTTTTGATTCGAGAAGAAGGGCCCACCCAACTTCCCGTCTACTATACGAGTAAAGCGCTCCTATCGCCGGAGACCCGATATCCCGATATGGAGAAGCTTGCTTTGGCCCTAATCACGACCTCTAGGAAATTGAGACCTTACTTCCAAGCTCATACCAACCATGTACTTACAAATTTTCCCCTGAGGCAAGTACTCTAGACGCCCAATGCCTCGGGAAGATTGTTGAAATGGGCAGTGGAATTAAGTGAATTTGACCTCGTGTTCAAAGCAAGGGCGGCCATCAAAGGGCAAGCGTTAGCAGACTTTGTTGCTGAATTCGCCAACCTACCCGAGGTGGATGAAATCATGGAGCCCGTCGAACCCCCCATGTGGAGTCTCTTCGTAGATGGCTCGGCTGGGGATGTCGGCTCAGGTGCCGGGGTTGTCCTCATCAGCCCCGAGGGTCACAAACTCACCTCGGCCGTGAGGTTCGGGTTCAAAGCTACCAACAATGTTGCAGAGTATGAAGCACTCCTTGCAGGCCTCAGACTGGCCAAGGAAATGCAAGTAAAGAAGCTACTCGTCAATAGTGACTCCCAGCTTGTTGTTAGCCAAGTCAATGGTAGTTTCTCAGCCAGAGACAAAACAATGGCCTCCTATCTGAAAATGGTGGTGAGCCTCATCCCATCCTTTGAAAAGTTCGAGTTAATCCAGATTCCCCGCATTGAAAATGCTCATGCGGACACACTCTCGAAGCTGGCTAGTAGCAAGGACTCAGAGCTACTCGCTGTAGTGCCTATCGAGCATTTCCTACTGCCTTCTACCGAGGCCCCCAATGTCATTTGGGTCGGTGGAATTCCCACCTGGATGCAACCAATTATAGCATATTTGAAAGACCAGGTGCTACCCACCGACAAAAATGAGGCTTACAAGCTGAGAAGGAGGTCAGCCCATTTCCTCTTCATCGATGACATTCTTTACAAGAGAAGTTTCTCCTCTCCACTCTTACGGTGTGTCGGAGGAGAAGAGGCTACATACATACTAAGAGAAGTCCACGAGGGAGTGTGTGGCAACCACTCTGGAGGCCTATCTCTGGCACAAAAAATAATGAGGCAAGGATATTACTGGCCTACCCTGAAACGGGATGCACTCGAATTCGTGCGAAGATGTGACAAGTGCCAACGATTCTCTCCCGTTCAAAGACGACCATCACAGGATCTGACTGCGGTCTCCAGCCCCTGGCCTTTCTCAAAGTGGGGTGTGGATCTCATAGGCCCTCTACCAAAGGGTAGAGGAAGTGCAAGTTTTGCAATAGTGGCCATTGATTACTTCACGAAGTGGGTCGAAGCTGAACCACTGGCAAAAATCACAGAAGCAAACACCTCCAAATTCCTATGGAAGAATATCATTTACCGGTTCGGAATTCCCTACTCGATCGTCTCAGACAATGGCAGGCAATTCGATAACAAGAAGGTTAGAGAACTGTGTGAAGATCTTGGCATAAAGAAGCATTTCTCTACACCTCACCACCCGCAAGCCAATGGCCAGGTGGAAGCCGTAAACAAGACAATCAAGCACGTCCTGAAAAGAAAGCTTGATGTGTCCAAGGGGGCTTAGGTTGATGAGCTGCCCCAAGCACTTTGGGCAATCCGAACCACCACCAGAACACCAACCGGGGAGACCCCTTTCCTCATGGCTTTTGGGACTGAGGCAATGAGCCCCGTGGAGGTCGGACTCCCATCTCCACGGCGTCTGCACTTTAGTGAAGTGACCAACGATGAGCTCCGGAGGCTAGACCTCGATTTCATTGAGGAGAGGAGGGACGACTCCCAGCTGAGGCTAGGCACCTACCAAAGGAAGATGACAAGGTACTTCAACTCCAAAGTCAAGAAGAGGTCTTTCCGAATCAACGATCTCGTGCTCAGGAGGGTCTTTCCATCTTCAAAAGAACCCGGTTCCGGCTCCCTGGGACCGAACTGGGAAGGTCCATACAAGATCAGAGAAGAAATCCGACCTGGAACCTACTGGATTGAAGACATGGACGGCAAGGCACAACCCCGTCCATGGAACATTGAACACCTCAGAATCTTTTATCAGTGAATTGTATCATGCTGGATGACTTTCCCAGCCTTTGTAATATTGCTATGGCTCAATAAAATGCATTGATTAAATCGTCATACTACGTTGTAATATTTTCCAGCCTTACCGAGGCTCTAGTACATGCCTCCCTCTTTGGCCTTGCTGAACGCCAAGGGGAGAATTCCCAACATGGCTGCACCATCCACCATGTCTGGGATGCGTCGTAACCTCGAAGGAGAGGCTCGGGACACACTACTGGGCCACCTCGCTTGAACTCCGAGGCTCTAGCACATGCCTCCCTCTTTGGCCTTGCTGAACGCCAAGGGGAGAAGCCCCAACATGGCTGCACCATCCACCATGTCTGGGATGCGTCGTAACTCCGGGGGAGAGGCTTGGGACCCACTACTGGGCCAGCTCGCTTGAACTCCGAGGCTCCAGCACATGCCTCCCTTTTGCTTGCTGAACGCCAAGGGGAGAAGCCCCAACATGGCTGCACCATCCACCATGTCTGGGATGCATCGTAACCTTGGGAGAGAGGCTCGGGACCCACTACTGGGCCACCTCGCTTGAACTCCGAGGCTCCAGCACATGCCTCCCTCTTTGGCCTTGCTGAACGTCAAGAGGAGAAGCCCCAACATGGCTGTACCATCCACCATGTCTGGGATGCGTCGTAACCTCGGAGGAGAGGCTCGGGACCCACTACTGGGCCACCTCGCTTGAACTCCGAGGCTCTAGCACATGCCTCCCTCTTTGGCCTTGCTGAACGCCAAGGGGAGAAGCCCCAACATGGCTGCACCATCCACCATGTCTGGGATGCGTCGTAACCTCGGGGGAGAGGCTCGGGACCCACTACTGGGCCACCTCGCTTGAACTCCGAGGCTCCAGCACATGCCTCCCTTTTGCTTGCTGAACGCCAAGGGGAGAAGCCACAACCTTAAGTTATGTTCATTTGCTTAAGTCCGAGGATCACGCAGTCATAAGTCCGAGGCTCACATAGTTCATCTCCTTAAGTTATGTTCATTTGCTTAAGTCCGAGGCTCACACAGTAGTTCATCTCCTTAAGTTATGCTCATTTGCTTAAGTCCGAGGCTCACGTAGTTCATTTGCTTAAGTCCGAGGCTCACACAGTTGTGTTCATTTGCTTAAGTCCGAGGCTCACACAGTAGTTCATCTCCTTAAGTTATGTTCATTTACTTAAGTCCGAGGCTCACATAGTTCATCTCCTCAAGTTATGTTCATTTGCTTGAGTCCGAGGCTCATACAGTTGGTTGGTTAATGTTAAGATACCAAGTTAAAGTTATTGAGTTTGTGCTTTAATCAACTCCTAGTCCGCTTGTTTAACGAGGCACAAAAACTTGGATAAAGAACAACAATTAGTGAAGAAAAGCATTGTATTAATATTCAAAAGGAATTACTAAGGAGGGCCGCTGGCCATTACACAAAGTACTGAAAAGAAAACCTAATCTAAGCCTGGCTGGATGGAGGAGGCGCCTCCACTCTTGGGGGTTCAGCAACTTGGGCATCAGTAGTTGCTTCCTCTGCCTCAGCACTTGGGGCTTCAGCATCAGCTGCCTCGTCACCGTGCACCTCCTCAGCTGGGGTCTGAGGAATCTCATCCACAAATTCGGACCTGAGTTGTGCCAGGTCCGAGTTGGGATAAAGCTCCTCCGCCCTCTCCAGCACTTCGGCATAGGCGAAGTTCCTCCAGTACGCGCTGAAGCTTTTGTACTCCTCTGTGGTGTGGAAGTTGGCGATGTATGCCTTCACCGCCTCTTCCGCTGCAGTTCGGGCCTCTTCTCTGGCAGCCGAGGCGTCGTTCATGTACCACTTAGCCTGCCCTTCGAAAAACTGATTGGCATCACGAGCGCCGGTCAAGGCGAGATTCACCTGCTCCAGAGCCTCAGCAGTCACTTTCTGGTGTTCATTGGAGACCTCCACCTTCTTTGTCAAGGAGGCCACCTCACACTGTGACTCATATACTTCCCTCTTTAGGGCCTCAATTTGGGCCAAAACAGACTCGAGCTTCGCCGCTTCTTCTACCCTCTGTGCTTTGGCCTCTTCGGCCTCGGCCTTAGCAACTTTGACCTCCTCTGCAAGGGAGGCAGCCTTCCCCTTTGAGGCGTGAGTCCTTGTCTGAAATTCACTTAATGCCTCCCTGCATTCGAGCGCGAGGCCAAAGGTCCGGGCGCTTTGGCTCACCAGTGCCCTTGTGAGGTCGGTGGCATCACAGGACGAGGCATGAAGCTGCCACCTCTCCGTCCAGAACTTATAAAAGCTCTCGGTGGCACCTCTGATTTCCTCAGGGAGGGCCTCCACCAAGGCTGGGGCCAGCTCATCCTCCCTCCCAGCTAGGAAGTTGGGAGACTTCCCCTTCTCCCGAACCGGCCTCCCCTTCGCCGCCTCCTCTTCGGCGGCTTCCGCAGCTCTCCTTGCAGCCTCTTCTCTGGCCTCTTCAGCCTCCACCTCTCTTCCATCTCCATTTTGATGGCCTTAGAGGCTGCAGCAAGGAGCTTGGGCTCACCGGTCTGTTCTGCCCTATAGGACACTGAAGTCCCGAACTTGCCAGCTGAGCTGGAGATGTGCACCAGCTTCCTCTTCTTAGTCTCCTCAGAGACTTTCTCCTTGCCCCGAGGCTCCTTAGGCTTCTCTGGCCTCTGAGTAGATGCCTCCTCCAAGGTCCTAGGAGTGCAGTCCTTCGACAGGCGCTCAACTCTGCCTCGAACTTCCTTTGCTCCACTGGACCCGGGCTTCAGGGGCCTCGCCTTTGCAGTAGAAGTGGCCTTCAAGATAGAGGCCATGTCTGGAGCTGGGTACTTCCTCTTCTTGAATTTATCTGCACCACAGATTAGCATCAGCACAAAAAAACATTCAAGTTAAACATCAAGTGTTGGAGCCCCATACCTCTGGATGCCATCAGCCCAAAGTCCAAGAAGTATCTGCTTCTATCAATCAGGTGATCAAAGTGCCAAAGCTTCAGAGGCCTCTTGTAAATATCCTCTATCACCTCGAATTCCTCCCTGCTAAGCTCGAACCTCGTACTACTATCTGCAAAGACGAACCTTCAACAGTTAGACGAGTAAATACTCTGATTTCAAAACACAAACAGAGGTCGGGAGACTCACGAGCTTCGCAGTACTGGGTCGGCACTGTGCATGACAGGGCTTTGTCACCCTCCACTGCCTGCCATTTACCTCGCACCCAGAACCAGGACTCCTTCCACCCCTTGATAGAGGAAGGAAGTCCCACCACAAAGGGTGCGTGAGCCCCCCAAGGCGTGAGGTAGTACCACCCCCTTAACTCCTTCCCAATTACCCGGGGCTGGAACAGGGTCATGAAGACATGAAGGGGCATGTCCTCCCCAAGTGAAACTTCCTTCCACAGGAAGTACGAGCCAACCAGTTGGCTCCACCCATTCGGCAGAACCTGGGTCGGCGACAGCATAAATTTCCTAAGCACCGCCCTGAAGAAGGGGTGCAAAGGAAGACGCATACCTGCTTTGAACAGGTATTCACTCACGGCCACGCAGCCAGGCCTCGGATAGCAGGCCCGCTCGTTCGGTTCGGGGACTAACATCTCTATGTTATGAGGCACACTGTACCTCTCCCTAAACTCCCCCAACCTCTTCACCATCATGTTTGAGGGCACTCTAGAAGCCCCCCACTCCTGGGTATAATCCACGTCCTCCTCGGCCATGGCATACCTATCCACCTCGGACGTCCCCCCATGACCTACCCCATGGTCTAAAGACGCTACTGTGACAAGTTCCCTACCCGAAGTGGACTCCATTGTTTGAGGACAAAGAATAACGACAGTTTTTTAAGCAAACAATACCTAAAAGAGTTCAACACAAACGGAGACCGGTCGGAATCTAATCGCAGACAACCTCGACGCCGAAAAATGGGAAATTTGAGAGAATTTGAGAATGCAAAGTGTTCAAAATTTCTGGAAAGTGGGATTTTCACGCCTTTTATAAAGGTCCAAGATGAACCCCACCCGTCAGATCAAATCTCAGTCAATCCGAGCCCTCCGTTTCAGATCCAATCCGAGGCGTTGAATTCAAACAGTTTTTGAAATCCTACGCCTCCTATCTATGCGTACCTCACACGCACCTCTTCAGCGCGTCTGCTTCTAGAAACGCCAGCTGCTCTCATAATTGCATTTTTAATTCGTCGGCGCCAGCACCTTGGAAGTCGTAACGGTTCAGCTACCTTTCCTCGAAAACAAGCACAAAATAGCAAATCATTGGCACAGAGACCAAAGCATAATAATTACCATTGAACACCTCGGCTTCTTTAGACACATTCAGCATTCAAGCCTCGCAGGTTCGGTTTCTCAACCACCTCGGCTTCTTCAGACGCATTCAGCATTCAAGCCTCGCAGGTTCGGTTTCCCAACCACCTCGGCTTCTTCAGACGCATTCAGCCTTCAAACCTCGCAGGTTCGGTTTTTCCAACCACCTCGGCTTCCTCATATGCCATTCGGCATTCAAGCCTCGCAGGTTCGGTTTTCCAACCACCTCGGCTTCTTCAGACGCATTCAGCCTTCAAACCTCGCAGGTTCGGTTTTTCCAACCACCTCGGCTTCCTCATATGCCATTCGGCATTCAAACCGGTTCAAAAAATTCAAAAATTCTTTCAACTTTTACTCCGTTAAAGTCCACGCATTACATTAATGATCATACTTGGACTTGGGGGACTATTGTTGCGTGTTGTCACACCTGTCCTATCCACCTAGGCCAGTGGGCCACTCATCTGACCTACGTGGCATTCCTGCCGGAGTGGCCCACATTGTCGAGGTGAGTTACATCCGAACTACTTCTAACCGAGGCTCCGTGGCCCGAGGCGTGGAAGCTCTTGGTTGTAGCTGAGGTCCTCGAATGAACGAAGCCCCGGAGTTGATGCGCGAGCCTCAACCACAAGGAAACATCCTCCATGGTCACTTCTCCCAAGAGATCGCCTGCACAGATCTTATTCGAATGATTGATGGAATGTCTGTCATAAGCATAAAGGTCAAGTCTTGTCACTAGCGTGGAGGCCCTGCACAAGCAATAAATGCGCCGTAAGCTAGCAAGTCAAATCCCATGCCTAAGAACAGACGTTTAAACTAAGGAGATGAGACCACGTGCCACTTCATCCGAGGGCCCACATTCCATATGTATCACTATAAATACCCCCATTGTATAACGTCAAAGGACTAATGCAAGAATCAATACTAAAGACTACATTTTACTCAACTCTCTCCCATTTTACTTGCAATACACAAATCGAGCTTATACATTTTTGCATATATATCTACGAGCACCGGTTGTTAATTATTGTACAATCGGATTACGAACAACCCGTCGGATCCCGAACGTCACCGTCTCGCGTCGTTGGGTTACTCCCACGCCCCTTTGAACCGCTCGTTTAGACCGTCCACGTGTCTTAGCGTGTTGGACATTCGCCCACCTAAGCGCGGGTGGGACCGGTATCTGTTGGCGCACTTTTTGGGGTCAACAGGGTCCATCTGTGAAAGAAGAAGTCAAATATGACGATTGAAATAGTGAAATAACGATCAAAAAATCACTCTCAAACAAACTGTAAAAATGTGTAATAATATTGTTAATTATAGTGTTGAAGCACCCACATACCGCTTCTACCAACCAGCTAAAAGCACATCATTGCTTATTTCAATGTACTAATATTCTTTACGAAGAGTTCTCTGATAAGCAATTCCATTTTTATCTAGGTTTTTTCACCTTGTCAGTGTCACACTAACAAACCACCTTTAATGGCTTATGTCCGAGTATTTCTCTTGCTATGGAACCTTCATCTCCTCCCATAATAAAGATTGTTTTTGGACGAATGCACAGTAACGAATAGGTTTACAAGTAATACAAATTTTCTTATGAATATAGGATCGGCCAATTATAAATCTTTAGTAACTACCGTATCTATTCATAGAGTTCACTTTAGAGACTTATTTCAATTCACATACCTCCTAATTAATGCTATTAACTACTCATGGGATCCATCAAAAACTCATTCAAATTTACCACCAAAATGGTTATGAAACCCATTTAATGCCCATAAATTCCGACAAAGCCTTTTAAACACCTCACAAATTAGATGTTATCGCATAAACCCTTTGCCATGCTCATACGGTCATACAATTCCAGCAATTAAAATAAAGGGTTTTGCTAGAATAATAGGGGGCTATCGAACCCCACCTGTAGGAGGGGCGGTTCTCGGGCGACCCCGCCTCCTATGGGTGGGGTTGGTCAGCCCCCCTGTTTTTTCTAGCAAAACCCTAAAATAAATAGTTGCCAACTTTATTTTCTTGGCTTTCATCGAGACAACCCTCTCCTTGTTCCCTCTTCTTAAAATTGTGTAAAATGGAGAATTTGTGAGGTTATTGGAGCTTTTACTCGGAGAGAATCACTATACTGCAGCTTGAAATTGATTCGACTCGCCGATTATAATTTGGTTTGTGTGTTAAAATTATTTGGTTTGATAGAAAATTTATTAAACGTTTTAAATGGTCTAAGTTGAAAATATCTCAAGAGTAAACTAAACCGTTTGATCTGTTTTCGGTTTTTTCCTTAATTTTCTTTGTTAAATACATCCGACCAAGGATAGAACTAGAATTTTATTTTGGAGTGGGATTAAAAGTTTATGAATGAGGTAAAAAGATTGTATGTCAACTTTATGTAGTAACAGAACAAACAACAGTTAAGGTAACGAGAAATTTTGTAATCACCCACCCTTGTCCAATTCCAATCTTTGTCCAAGAATAAAATTTTTAAATAATATAAAATAACTTATTTCCGTTTTCTATTTTGTTATTGAATCTTGTTTGCCTTTTATAATGCTCAATTGCTTACTGGTCACTATAGGCTAATTATTATTTATTGCATCACATTTTAATTGAAGTGACGAGTCCTCAATATGCTCATTATAATACTCATGCTCTTTTTTCTTTTTTTTTGAAATCTTATCTTCAATATTAAATCAATTAACACATCTTATCCTTGAAAATGATTTTTTTTTCGAAAGTTTTATTTACGTGCTTTGAAATGAGAAAAAAGTTATCTATCACACCGTTACTTTTATTATTTTTTTTTAAATATAATTTAGATAAATAATTTATGCCCTCCCAACAAATTTTTTGAACGAAAATTGCTATTGAAAATGAGACGTGTTAATTAATGAAATGTCGAAAATAAAAAGCATCTAAAAAATGTTAGTACACTAGATCTATAATGGTAAAGATTGAATATCTTAATTACAATTAAAATGCAAAATAGCTATGGTATGACCATAATCGAAACCGTTCCTCCTACTCATAAATTTGACACACTTATAAATTAAGAGCCTGTTTGAGGGGCATTCTTCCTCCAAAAAAGGAAAAAATCCTACTGTTAAAGTACGGACACTTGTTGTCCATTGTGAGAGAAAGTCAACAAAAGCTGCCACCTGCTGCCCTCCAATGGTACAATTATTCATTAAAATGGGGCAAAAAAATGTAGCACAAACAAGCTCTAAATAAGTGTGTCAAATTTATGGATAGGAAGAAATGCCCGGAATATAGTTATTCATTACTATGTCATATTGATAGTAGCAAGCAGTACAGAATTCCGTTTTGCTTAAAGAGTTTGGTAGTGGTTCCAATTGGTTCTACAATCTATGTTCAGACTTTGACATGTTCAAGTTCTCATAAGATATTAAGCCATGTTTGAATCCCATTATTTAAAAAATTCATTTTTGCTCAAACTCATTTTCAACCACACATTTCGATTTCGCATATAAAACCGAAACCTTTTCCATTTTAACCAATCTAACGGGACACAAACAGGGCTTAACTATAATGAGTGAGTAAATTCCGAGCCCTAGCACTAGAGTATATCAGTCAAAAAGAAGATAAAATTCAGTCAGGCCTAAGGGTTCATCAGCACAGCAGTATTAACAATTTTAATGATAATTTCTCTCCAAGAACAAGGCGGCTAAATCAACTTCGTCGAGATTCAAGAACTAGAAAACCAATGAGGAAACTTTAATCAGTTGAAACAAGTATAACTCAAAGCTCAGTTTAAAATAAAATCTATAGAACTTCCAACAGTTTGGAAGGGTGGCATTACAAAAGAAAACAGAAAACCTTAAAGGTTGCTTCCTCACCATAAAGTACACGGTAGGAATAAACTATACAAGGAAGATCAATCGATATGCTTATAACCGAGTTCTAAGTAGTGATACTTACTTGAAATCATAAAATCGAGGTTGAATTACTTGCCTTTGGTTTGATTGCTTTCTATACCATCTTGTACTGCTTTTTGGTCAGAAATTTGATCACAAAGGAAAGAATTTGATAGCCACAATCCAAAAACCAAATTTGAGATGTTATTATTCCAAAATCAAGCCACAACACTCATGTTTTTTTCTCATTTTGTAAATCCGAATTTCACCATTTATGTGTTCAGTTTTTGATGGAAAGGAAGTTATTTTGGAAGAAGTTGATGAAGGAGGTTAAGTTTCAAATTTAATTTCCAACTCCTCCTTCCAAAATTCATCTCCATGCAAACCGGCTAGGGTCAACCCACGTGGGCGGCCCGTTGTCTTCCAACGTAACATATCTACTACCGAAAGGGAACATCTGGTATGTAGAATTAGACAACAATGTACATTACAATACAGTGGACACAATTTTTTCTTTTTCAATACAGTGCATTTCAATAACCTAGTTCATTCAATGAATTTGAATTTAGTCCGCACATCTTCATTGAACCTCTCCAGTAATCAGTTACAATTATTTCTGTAGCAAATAAATTCAACTTGATATTTGCATTGACTTGAAGTATTGTTGGAATATGGGTCTTCGAGATCCTTTAGATACTCAACTGTAACTATTACATATACCATTTGCAATGACTTGGATACTTAGTACATTATTATCTCATCTAATGCTGGAGCAAATCGAGATCAAGAACAGCACTAGGTTGGTGACTTGGTTCATAAAGATATATGAGACTCATTAGTCTGAACAAAAAGCAATCTATCAATGACCAATCCATTGATGAAATGTTTGACACCAATGTTGTTTCAAGTCTGACAATGCCACACAGTCAATACATAAGTAAAAACAGAAAGAATAAAGGTTTTGATCTAAGATGGTATTTGGGGGGAAAGTATCCAAAAATTTATCATGTAAAAATACCCATAGTACCCAAGGAGTAAATAATCAAGTATCAAAGGCTCTAGAAGCATATTCGTTGACCCAAATTGAACCCCTCAATGCAAAATGAGGAGGATATTGTTACAAAATACAATCACTTCTCAGAAAACCTATTACAATCCTAAATAATGGCACTGTAAAGTGAGAAAAAAGTCAGAACGATATCGTCATGATCATGAAACATACAGAATCCCACGTCGATAAAGAGCAAGGATTACAGTTGTAAATACAGCCCAAACAAAGATAATCCACCACGCCATAAAGACTATGATTTCTTTAACCAAAACAAAGCAAGGCAATGAATTACATACCCATGGGAGATCTGTCAGCAAGTTATCGTTAATTTGAGATAAGCCAAGGAGAAGAAGTAACATGCCAGCAGGTAGAAACAACTGCAGAACTACTAGACTAATGTAATGGTTGTGTAGAAAAACCTTTGCCTGGCTATAGTCTAAGTCGGGAACCCTGCTTGCGTGCAACCTCTGGTACCAACATAAAACAGCTTCATTCAAGAATATTTGCGCGTTGGAACGGATAGTCAGGATTTGCAAAATACCCGTAATCAACAAGCACCAAAGCCTAAATTTCTCGAAAATCATTCTTGACATGCCAACATTCCCAGCCAATTCTGTGGCTGTCCCACTCTTGCTAGCTAAATTTGACCCTTTTTTTCCATCAATTGTCTTGTTAACAAAGAATTCTGCAAACGGACTAATCCAAAGCAATGAAGTGAACACAACTGATAAGTAATTAGCATAAAGAAGCATTCTTGCAATCCATCCACACGAAATTATAGACAAATTACATCGAATTTGATCAGTTCCAAGCCAAAATGCACGAGCATTCCTCAATGTTGGTATATAAAGAAAACCCACAAGGCAGCCCATGAAAACAGCGACAGTAAACTTCCCAAACCCATCCAATGATTGAAACCCAAAATCAAGAAGCCACTTAGGAACAAAATCATAAACAACAATTAACCCCAAAAGAAAACCCAAAAGCCCCAGTATGAAACTCAATTGCTTGTCCAATCTCTTCGATGCAGACCTTTCAAAACTTATTCTAACAATTAAAAACAGATCCCTACAAACTCCCACAATACCCAATAAAATAGGGATTATAGTCCCATTTCTCACAATGCCAGAATCCGAATCCACCCACAAGAATTTATGAAGCGCCAATGATAATATGGCTATAATTGTAAAATTAAACGCACTATAATACTCTCTGAAATAAATTCTTGATTGTAATTGACTTTCATTGAGTTTCAACCTAAAGATCTGAGCTTTATTCTCATCAAACTCAAATCTATCTTTGGATTTCTTTCTGGGTTGTTCAGAATCAAGTGCACCTGGCCTTCTAATGGCTGCTCTGATGCCTTTTGAGGATGTATTGTTGTTGGGATTTACATCATCTGGGTGTATGTAAGTGTGGAGGCCATAGAGAAATAGGGCAGGGATCTTGAGAAAAGAAAGGATGAGAGTAAGGGAGATTGCAAATACTGTGTGGAGGATTAGATTATTTGCTGAAGAAAGCATTTTACAGAAATTACTTCAATTATTTTCCTAGATTTGATGAGAGAATTTAGTGTTTAACGAGGAGAAACTGGAGACGAATTTGAAGCAATAACGAGAGAGAATTTGAATCCTATGCTTGGCTAGTTGTGTCTGCGTTTGGAACAAATCCTCCAATGTAGTTTGTAAAACTATGTTGTTCTTTAATTTTAAATAACTACTCCTTTTTATTCAATTTTTGGCAGAATAGTATCAACTATGTGATCTCGTTCAATTCATTATTGTTAAACATAAAAACTGATAATTTTCGTAAGTTTAAAAAAAAAAAAAAAAGGAAAAAAAAATTGTTTGGAGTACAAGAACACACCACACGATGATTCAATTTATTTATTATTTCATAGTGACATAAAACTGTAATTTTTTGTGCTATTTCTTTGTAACTTATCGAACAAAAATTTCTTTCAATTTATGCAATATATATCTCAATCGTTTAATCTGCATTCCTTCCTGTTGTAAATGCACATACGAATAAAGAAACACAATAAAAATCGAAAATAATTCCAATGCCTTAAAAATCAACAACAGAAGAACAACTGTTTCTACCTTGTGTCCTTTTATACGTACTGGAGAAGCTCAACCATCTAGAAGTTCAAAGGACAAGGTAACAGAATAAAAATCTAAAGTATTCTACAAATAAAGTAAAAGGAAAGGATTAAACCATTTGTACATTATTTGATCGATATGATTGTTGACACTTCATCTATTTTCAAATTGCAATTGGCAGGAAAGTGTGTTGCATTAAGAATTGTTCACTCATGAAATGACATGTGACACAATGTCAAAAAAGATGTCAACTGAAGTGTGCATATAGCATGTTCCAAAAGGAAATACGGTAAGCTAGAATTAAAACTGAAGACGGTGATTTGTTGTCTCGCGGAGTTGTGAACAATGTTCTCACGGAACTTTTTGCAAATTTAGCACATTACTAGTGAATACTTGACTTGTGGTTGTATCATCCTCCCTTAGACGAGGAGATTCGTCTTTGAATCTTGAACGAAGTGTTTTCAATTGTTGTCTCGTAACGGCAATAGGGATGTTTAGTGGCCCAAGCTGTGCATGATTAAAATTGTCAGCATAAACGTCATCAATTAAAGTAATCTCCACCTGTGATTAAAAAAAAAAAAAAGGATCTTGCTTATTTTGAGATCTGGATGTTTAATTCATTTTATAATATTTTAAATAAATGGACATGGATTGGGAAATATACGGAAATAACCTTTTCAAAAGGGTTACTTTTCCAAAATGACCCTTAGGCAATTTACATACCAAAAATACCCTTCATTTGGATATTGCATAACAAGGCATCATAATATAGAAATTTTCTATTTTAATCCTCAAAATTAAATGTTGGTTGAAATTTGATAATTTTTATTTGATTGATTTGATTAATATTTTTATTTGATTTAATTGATTTTTTTTCGCTCTAAGTAGCCCCTTAATTGGTATCAGAGCCATAGAGATCATGAAAATTAAAATAAGAAAAATAAATAATTATTGGTGTTTAGAAGAAGAAAAAGGTAGTTATATATTTTTTAAACATATTCATAATAAATTAAAAATAATGACTTTGACAATAATTAAAGAACTTCCTAAAGAAATAAAGGAACAAATATTAGAAACATTAATAATAGAAAAAATAAAAGATATTTATACATATGAAAAAATTATTAATATATATGAAGATGAAGAAAATAATTTATATTATAAAGAAAAGTATGAGTATAATTGATAATACACATCAAAAATTGAATAAATTACTTTTAAAAATAGATAAAATATAAGAAGAAATAAGAAATATAATGTTAGTACTAGAAGGAATGAGAATATCATATAATAGACAATTAACAAAATTAAAATGTGAAAGACTAAAACTTGAGAGCAAATATCTCATTATAGTAAAAGAAGAATTAGTAGATCCAGAAACAGTTAAGAGAAGATTTAGAAAAATAATAGATAAAAAAGAAAATAAAAGATGCAAATTAACTTATGAGTTAGAAATAAGAAAAAATTAAGATGTCAATAAGTGAATATATAGAAGAATTAAAATCATTAATAAAAATATTAATAAATGATGTACAAGATTTGAGAAATGAAGTAAAAGAAACAAGAAATGATATAAAAATATTAAAAATTGAGATTAGAGAATTAAAAGAAAATAATAAGAATAAAGATAAAAAAAAATAGATAAAAAGCTTATAAAAAAAGAAATGATTCGAATAGGAAAGAAATATATAGAAAAAGAAAATATAGAAGTAGAAACAGGAAGCATGGATGATGAATTTAGAAAAAATATATTACCAAAGATATTAGAAGAAGGAGAAGAATTTAGAAAAAAATCATTAGGAAAATTAAAAATAGAAGAAAAAGAAGATAAAAATGAACGAAGAGTTAGATTTATTAATAGAAAATTTTGATCAATTAATCTTAACTGATATAAGTGAATATCAAGTTTTAATGAATATTGGAGGAAGACCTAATCCAGCAGGAACCTCTAAACAAGAATTACATGATACAGATGAAAGTTATGCACCTATATATAATAAATCATATAGACAATTCTATGATAAAGTAAGAGACAAACAATCACCTAAAGGAAATAAATTTAAAGATAGGTTTGAATTAAATGATAATTATGATAAACCAATTAATCATAGAGGAACAAAACTAGATTTAAATTGTAAAATAGATACTAAAAAAGCCTTATTAACTTGGGCAGATTCGATGATATTATTCTTTTTATATAATAAAGATGACACATAGAAAAGTACTGAAAAAAGAATAGATTTCTTAATAGCATCCTTTAAAGGAGATGTTAGAAATTAGTGGGAAAGAATAAGTAATGATACAAAAATATTAATAAAAAGAAATGTACAGACACAAATAATAAAATCAGATAGATAAGATATAGAAAAATTAGTAAAATATATTTCTAATGAATTTTTAGGAGAAAATTGGATAAGAAATGCTGAAAGAAAAAAAGATAGCGCTAGGATTAAATTAATAAATTTAACAATATGTGATATGTGTAAAATTAAAGAATATACATGTGAATTTAGAAACTATTATTATGTTCAACTTTACAGTAATGAAAATCAAGAAGTATACCAAGATATGTACTATAATAAATTACCAGGTTCTTGGTGAATATATTTTAAGATAGAATTTGAAAAAAAATATGTTAGAGATAATATTGAAATACCTAAAACTTTAGGTTCAAGAATAAAATTTTTATTTGAAAGACTTGCATATATATGTCAACAAAGACAATTAATGAAAAATCAGGAAAATTAACTACAATATGTTGTGAAAATATAGAAACATCTGTGCAATGGGAATGTAATTCAGAAAGAAGAATAAATAAAAGAAAATATAAAAAAAAAAGTTTAAAAAAATTAGAAATTTTAATAAAAAATATATAAAATCTAGAAGAAGTTATTACAAAAGAAAAAATAACTCATATAACCAACAGAAAAATAAGAATTATAAGAAAAATAAAAGTCAATATAAATGTTGAAATTGTGGATAAATAAGTCATATAAGTCCTAATTGTGATAAAAAGAAAGTTAGATTATTACAAAAAGAATATTTAGAAATAAAAGATGAATTAAGTGAAATATCGGATATTGAAGAATATTATAATCAAGAAGTATATATAAATGAAACAGAAGAGGATGGATCAGGATCTGAATAGAGAAATTGAAGAAATAGAAAGTAATAACATAAATATGCAAGAATATGAAGGAATAGAAGGATATGGATTAAAAGTTACTTTTCATAATAACAAGTTTAGAAAATTGTAAAAATTATCATTAGACTTAAAAATAGGAAAATGAGAAGTCTTTGATAAAATTTGGAAAAGAGAAAGAATAGCAATAAATGAATATCACAAAATAGAAAAAATCATAGATGTAATAACAACTTATGGACAATATAAATTAAATTTTTTAACAAAAATTACAGTTGATGAACTATTGAAGAAAATTAGTAAAAAACAAAGTGAAAAAATTCAATATATTTATTGAGTAGGAATACAAATAATGTTTAAATCACTATTTAGAGAAGGGATAGATTCACCCTTAACTATAACTTTACATGATAGAAGAATAATAAATTTAAAAAATAGTCATTTAGGAATAATAGAAGGAAATTTAGTATATCAAAAAATCATGTTTACATGTTATCTAAAATATTGTGTATCATTGAAAGATAGAAACTTTAATGAAGTTTTAGGACTACATTTCAAACTTCATAAAGATGATATTATGCAACCAGGTAATCAAATTATGATTATAGAATATAGAGCTTTATACACATTTACCAATTCTAATTATGGAAATATTTATTCCAATAAACCACATATTGAAGTTCATAAAGAATGTAAAGATATTAGTAAAATAATAGAACCAAACAAACAGATAAGTTTAATTCCAGAAACATACGAATTTAGTATAACAAAAAATAAATCTGAAATAACAGAATTAAATGAAGGAGAATGTTCTAATATCATAACATTTAAGGAAGAAAAATTAATTAAAAGATCAAAAAGTTTTAAAATACTTAATAAAAACCAGTTAGAAGAAATCAACAAAATAAAAGAAGTAAAATTATATAGGAATGCTAGGAACATGAAAATAGAAGAAGAATATCATAATGAAAGAGAAAATATAAATGGACCAAATATATTAATAGATACAGGAGCTAGTGAATATCATATAGTTTCAATTAGAAATAAAGGTCTAATAACTCATAAAACTGAGTCATATAAGTATGTAAATTTTGATGGACAAGTACATATAACATATTTAGAAGTTAAGGTACCAATAAAAATAAGAGGAATATATCTTTTAATACCATGTTACATAGATAAAAGTATGGATATAAATCCTCATATACTTTTAGGAATGAGTTTTCTAAATGGATTAGAAGATTATAGTATAAAAAGAGAAGGATTATATATTATTCATAATGGAGGACAAACTACATTATGTAAAAAGAATTAGATAAATAATCAGATAAGTTTTCCATTAGTTGTGTATATACAAATCACTATTGTAGAAACAAATATAACAATTTGTGCTTTAATAGATACAGGAAGTGATGTAACAATATTTAAAAGTTTTTTAATAAAATCATGAAATAATAATAGTAATATAAAAATAACTGGTATTACAAGAGAAAATATTCAAATAATTAATAGTGATGATAAAGTTAATATAATTCTTGGAAGTGAACAAGTAACAATAAATAAAATTTATAAATATGATAAATTAAAATGTGATATATTATTAGGAAATGATTTCATACAGCAATTTCAATATTATAAAAAAAATAATTATATGATAATGTTACAAACACCTTATGGACAGTTATTAAAAATTTCTAGAGAATTTAAACCTTATAGAGTTCAGTCAGCCCAACGTGGTGATAAATGGGAAAAAAATATATTCTTAATAATAAAATAAAAAATAAAAGAATATTATATAAAAAGATTCTAAAAATAGGGATAGAAATGAATATAGAAAAAATCATTGAATAATTAGAAAAAGTTTATGGAGAAAATCCATTATTATTTTGGAAATCACATCACCCAAAAGCCAAAATAAAATTAACAGAAAATGTTATAATAAGAGTAAGACCAACGATGTATACAATAGAAGATACACAAGAATTTAAAAATCAGATAAAAGAATTGTTAGAACAAAAACTTATTAGACCTAGTAATAGACCTCATAGTAGTCCAATCTTTATGGTTATGAAACACTTAGAACAAGTTAGAGGAAAAGTTAGAATGATTATAAATTATAAAGAATTAAACAAATATACTAAATTCGATGGTTACTTTCTTCCAAATAAAGAAGTACTAATAAATCTTGCAAAAGGAAAATAATATTATTCTAAATTTGATTGTAAATCAGGATTTTGGCAAGTAAAAATGGAAGAAGATAGTATACAATATACCATATTTAGTACACTTCAAGAAAAATATGAATGGTTAGTTATGCCATTTGGTTTGAAAAATGCACCACAAATATATCAAAGAAAGATGGATAATATATTTAAAAAGTTTAATGAATTTCTAATAATTTATATTGGTGATATATAAATATGTTCTAATAGTAAAGAAGAGCATAGAAATCATTTAATCCAATTTATTAATGAATGTAAAAAAGAAGGAATTGTACTAACTAAAAAGAAATTTATAATAGAAAAACAAAAGATAGACTTTCTTGGATTATCAATAGATAAAATAGGGATAAAATTACAGATTCATATATCCAAAAAGATAGAAAGTTTTCCAAATAAATTAGAATCCAAGGAACAAATTCAAAATTTTTTATGATATTTAAATTATGCAGAAGGATTTATTGAAAATCTTTCTAAGAAAAGACATAAAATCCAAGTTTTACTTAGAAAAACAAATACCAAGGGATGGAATGAAGAACATATAAAAATAGTTAAATCATTAAAAGAAGAATGCAAAAATTTACCAAAATTAAAATGACCAGATGGAAAAGATAATTTGATTGTTAATACTGATGCCTCAGATAAATATTGGACAGCAATATTAAAAACAGATCTTAATGAAATTTGTAGATACTCAAGCAGAACCTTTAACCAATCAGAAATAAATTATACTACTCATGAAAAAAAATTACTAGCAATTATTAGAGGAATAAAAAAGTTCTCATTGTTTTTATTATCCAAAAAATTTATTGTTGAAACTGATAATTCTCAAGTTGCAGGATTAGTCAGAAATAAATTACCCTCAGAACCACAATACAGAAGGCTTCATAGATGGCGGCTTATTTAGCATTTTTATAATTTTGATATAGTCCATATTAAAGGAGTTAATAATTTTCTTACAGATTTTCTCAGCAGAAATATAGAATTTGCTAATGGATAAAGCCAATGCCATGAAATTATACCAATTTATTCTACATATACAAGAAAGGACAAATTTTCTTAAAGAAGAATATGAAGATATAAGTTCTAGAGCAACCCAGATCTCCGAGATATTCAACTCAAATATGAAAATATTGTTGAATATCACTACTGAGCATCATAAATATGTCATAGAGCTCAAAAATCAAGTTGATGCTATTGCAGCACAATTAAAAAATATACTATTTGAAACAGATATACCAAAGAGCTCATAAATGAGTTTTCCAAATCAATACCAAACAGAAACAGCTGGAAGCAGCAGTGGACCCAGACGTGACAACATACCAACCGATAATAAAGGAGATTTCATTTTTGTATCATCAACCAAGAAAGTTATGATACATGGAGATAAAAAAGATACCAAAACAATCAGCATCATAGATCAAGAAGATAAAATCCCTTTAGATCCAAACGAAGAAAAATATGTCGAAATAGTCAAAATCGCTTATGAAATAAAAATAAGTGATTCATATTTCATTTTTCTGGGAAATAATGTTTACCCTAGAATAACAATCATGGAAGGAGGTGACCCTTCATTTATAAAAATCATGACAGACTATGGATTTATGAATTTGATTTATTCAGAAAAAGATTTTATTGAAATTTCAAAGTTTGATGAAATATTCATTAAGGAAATATCCAGATTTGCCAAGGGAAGGAAGATATTTTTAAAATTCTATTCAATTAGTCCAGAATATGATGGAGTTGTTTACTATCCAGTTGAACACATAATCTCAATTCGATATGTTGCAGCTAATTTCTAAATTGATGTTACAAAAAATAATAGAAAAGTCCCAACAGTGACAAAATCATGGATCAGACATAGAAGAGCACTTGGAATTAAAGCCATCTACAATATTGCCAAAATTTTGTTTGATAAAAAATTCTTGTACTTGTGCCAATATGAAGATTGGATGTTGGTATCCAATGGAGGATATGCAAAATCAGAAATTTTAAAAAACTATATTACAAGATTTGATATACATCAATTTCCAGGATATCCTACCACTATAAAAGAATCCTGCCAGCTAAGGGAATGCCCCAACTGCATGTGAAGAAATAAAAGAAGAAGACAAAGCACCTTTTGATAAAGGTGTATGAAGGACAATAATACTACATGTAAAGACATTGAAGATAAAGAGTAATAATAGAAAAAGATACTCTTTGGATAGAAAAGTTGAACCAGCATGTGAAGATGTAGGCCCAAGGAAGAAAATAGAAAGGCAAGTGTGCCTTGCTGATATATTCAATGATGTAATAGAGTCTCAAAAACTTGTATAAATAGAGACATTACCATAGAAGAATATCATCTCACCCCATCTTGAATTTTCGAGTTATAAGCAATAGCCTACTCTCAGTTTAAAAAACCAGTTTTTCTAGAAATCCCTTTGTATAAGTCTTGTATCAATCCTAATAGAAATAAAATTCCAATATTTTGATATCAATATGAGTTTCTAAATCTTTTTCCCATAGATTCTTGAAAGATCTAATAGAAAGTTTCCTTCTTATTTTAGCAAAAAGAGAGTTTTCTTTAACAGAAGTCTAGAATTTTATTCTTTAAAAGTTGATACAGTGAGAGCAAGTAGCTAAAATAGTAACAATTCCGTGAAGGCAGGAGGTCATTGAAGGAAGCAGTTTACAAATTCAGAGCTCGAAAGTCACTCGGTTCTAAGAATACAAGTCTAGATCAAACCTAAGGTAAAACTATTAAACGTCTACTAAAATTAGAATGAATCTTTTTAAGATCTTAAAAGAATAACAGGGACAATTACATGATGATTATTTTGATAAATGTCAGGATATACAGTTGAAGGATTAGATAATTTATTTGAAAGAATGTTAGAAGAAATAAAGAATATTATATCTCAATTAAAAAATACAAATTTACCATTTGAAAAATATGGTATTTTATTAAGAAAATATGATATATATGTTGCGGATTATTCTTATTTATTAGATCATAGAATGATTTTATATTCAAATATCCAAAATAGAGTAAACAAAAGATAAAATGTTTAGAAGATTAGGACATATGTTGCAATATAGAAATAATAATTTCATTAAGGGTAATATAGACATTTCCATAAAAAGGAATAGTGACAGGCCAAATAGAAAAATCTCCCATATGGATTGCCAATTTGCCACTAGTCTTTCAATAATGGAGATAAAATGTCACGTGTTCACATCCTAAAGTTGTTTGAAAGTCGGTTGAGAACATGCGCCCTGGATCATGTAACTTAACCCCGTATGGAGAAGTGTCGCGTGACTCAACCTTGACTAATAAGGAGAGCGCAATCCATACAATAGAAGACAATTTTTATATTATTAAATCAATTTTTACTTTAAGAAGTTACTCTATTAGTAGATTGAACGAAGATGTACATGTATTTCACTTTTGTTTTCCTTTCGATAACATGGAGAGCTTGATGGGTGAGTTAGGTATAATTGTTATTTAATTTCTTTGTTATCAATACTTTGGTCTTTTTATGTGTTTGGGTTACCTATTGTAACTTCACTTATTTTAACTTTTTTGTTTTTTTTTTTTTGCTTCCCAGCTTTGGAACGAGCCGACGAGTGGCTAACATGAAAAACCATCTCAGCTCACCCAATGAATCGCCTTTGGGTCGGTCCTGTGATTATCGGGGCCCAAGGCGAAGTTTAAAAATTAGATCCCAAAAATCAACGTAAATGCAAAATTCAACGATATATTATATAACATATTGTTAACTTAAAACTTAAGATTAACAGAACAAACAAATATTTCAATCATCTCACAATTAATGAAAAATTATTTTCTTTTTCCATCTTTTAATATTAAAAAAAAAAGAAACTTTGGGCCAAAATAGACCCTTTGTGGTTTTGGGCCTGAGGCACATGCCTCATTTGCCTGTGCCCAGGACCGGCCATCGGGACAAGCAACTCGCGTCACTTAACATCAGTGATCATGATCCACTTGATAAATTAACTGTTGCATAAGTTCTCCCCGATGTGATAATGTGTCTTTGATACTAAAACTTTTGAGAAGCTTGAGCAACCAATATATTCTCTCAAAATGCCCCATTGGTGTTTATTTGTCTCAAAGACACTAGAATGAGATATCTTAGAAATTAGAATCATAAAACTGCTACACTCCTCCAACTTTAGAATTTGCTTTCTAATATGAATTTGACCGCTGAAAGATTGATATAATTGGGTTGGCATGGATCACCAATTGAAGCAATGATATCGATCGACACCACGCGGTGCAAACGTTCAGTTCATTACTTCCAACCTAGACTATGAGGTTGAAATTAATTAATATAAACATGTTCAGCATAATTAATAAAGTTTCAGGTATCGAAAGACAATGTTCGTGCTCATTCATTGTACTCAAGCTCGGGAAATCAATAGGTGCAGATTTTTGATAGCATCAATATTGAAATTCTATACTACTGCTTTTATGCATATTGGCTAAAGTTTGAAATTTGCTTAGCAAGAAAGAAATGCTATATTCAAAACAAATTACTTAGAAGTAAATTTTAAGCTAAGCTCACAGATTTTCTTCTTCTTTTTTTCGGGGGGAGGGGGGACTGTATATATTGAGACCCTTCAGCAAAAAATAATAATAATAAAAATGATCAAAATATAGGCCAAACATGAAAGCATTTGACACTTCCGCCGAATTCATATACTTCCATAAACATATATGGCTCTTTCATGGGTTTTATTAAGTTCAAATTTACATGAAAGTGATGCGAACTCCGTACTCCGTAGCAATGTTGACTACAAAACTCACAACGAGATTGACGAACTCAAAAAAGTCAAATTAATCCAAGAGTTTAGAATTAATCCAAAAGAAAGTCGAACCAAAAAATCCAACAAGAACGACACTTGAAAGACCCCTTGATCACGCAATCCAAGAATTGAATCCGGTTGTTTGAACGCCGCAAGTTAACACTTGAAAAGTTCGAAATTGTTCAATGAAGAACAATGAAGAGAAGACAATACGCCTCACTTAAATTCAATATCAAAATATGTCAAAAGTATTTTTTTTACAATTGAATGAAAACTCCTATTTATACTAAACCTAAAAATTAGGTAAAAATCGTGCAAAAGTCGAACATAATCCCCAAAATATGGAAAAAAAATCAAAAACTAACAAAATATGGAAAAATACCAAAAATAGAAAATTCGCCTAAAATTTGGCCTATGCGACCGCGACGCTCATTTCTATGTGGTCGCATAGTTCAAGCAAGTTGCCTCCTTTGAGTTTCGATAAGCCTCCATGTGACCGCGAGCCACTTTGGCCTATGCGACCGCGAAGGCTTGGAACTTCTCTCCGGCTTCGCCATTCATTATTAAATTGATCCAAGTTGATTCGGCCTTCGACCCGAACATGAAAGTTGCTCCATTTTGAGTCCCGAACATGGTTCCATCAATGGTTTCTTGAACGAGTAATGCCATCGTGTGTTTCACTTGCTTTTCCTTTGATCGCGTCATCGGTCTGCCATCAACTATCAACAGGTCTCATCTCGCACTTGCCTTCGTTGAGCTCAACTCCTGGGTCATATCATCCCCTCCCTTTTCAAAAGGATTCGTCCTCGAATCTGAACCTGTATCAAACAGAGAGAGATCAGATACATTAAAAGTAGCCGAAATATTATACTCACTTGGAAGGTCCAACTTGTATGCATTATCGTTTATCTTTTCAGTAATTTGAAATGGACCATTGTCCCTCGGTTGCAACTTGGACTTCCTTTGCTCCGAAAACCGTTCCTTCCTAAAGTAGACCCAAACCCAATCTCCTGGCTCGAATGTCATGCGCTTCCTATCTTTGTTCGCCTTACCTTTTCATGAAGTGACTTAACCAATTCCGTCTTCTTTTTACCATCTAAACTACCACGTTCATTCACAGGTAAAAGAATTAAATTCAAAGGAGTTAGCATATTAAAACCATATAAAATTTCAACTGGAGAATATGACATAATAGAGTGAACAACTCGATTGTATGCAAATTCAACAAATGGTAGACACTCGTCCCAACTTTTCAAACCACCTCAGCTTGTCCATCCATTTGTGGGTGACAAGTTGTGAAAAATAGTAATTTAGTGCCTAACTTATCCCACAAAACTCTCCAAAAGTGACTTAAAAATTTGACATCCCGATCCAACACAATGATTCTAGGAACCTCATGTAAACGCACAACCTCTTTAAAAAATAAGTCAGCAATGTTCGTGACATCGTCCGTTTTGTGACATGGTATAAAATGTGTCATTTTGCTGAACCTATCTACAACCACAAAAATAGAATCTCGACCTCTCTTAGTTCTAGGTAAAATCAAAACAAAGTCCATCGAGATATCAACCCAAGGCTCACTAGGTGTAGGTAAAGGTGTGTACAAACCTTGAGGTAAAACCTTAGACTTAACCCTTTTACAACCTATTCATCAACTACAAATTCGCTCAACATCACTTTTCATCTTAGGCCAATAAAAATACTCCTTCAATACATCTAAAGTCTTTTGAACCCCAAAGTGTCCCATCAATCCACCACTATGTGCCTTCCTTAAAAATAACTCCCGAATAGAACAATTAGGAGCACATAACCTATTTTCCCGAAATAAATACCCCCCATGCCTAAAGAACCTATCAACCGTCCCTTTAATGCATGATAAATAAATATCCGAAAAATCAATATTTTTTTAATACAATTCCTTAATATGTTCAAACCCAAGTAACTTAGAATCAAGAGTAGTTAGCAATACGTACCTTTGCGACAACGCATCCGTCACCACATTTTCCTTACCTTACTTACACCGAATGACGTATGGAAATGTCTCAATGAATTCCATCCACCGCGCATGCCTCTTGTTCAATTTACCTTGTCCCTGCAAGTGTTTTAGTGACTCATGATCAGTGTGTATTACGAACTCCTTCGGCCATAGATAATGTTGCCAAGTCCCCAAAGCTCGAACAAGTGCATAAAGTTCCTTGTCATATGTAGGATAATTTAAAGCAGCTCCACTCAATTTCTCGCTGAAATATGCAATAGGCCTCCGATCCGTTATGTTGTTGATAGTCCTACAATCCACGCACATTCGCCATATTCCATCCTTTTTTGGCACAAGCAAAACCAGTACCGCACAACGACTCATGCTTTCCCTCACGTATCATTTGTTCATCAACTCCTCCACTTGTTTTTGAAACTCCTTAGTTTCCTCGGGATTGCTTCGATAAGTCGGTCGATTTGAAATGACAGCTCCGGGTATGAAGTTAATTTGATGTTCAATGCCTCGAATAGGCGGCAATCCACTTGGTGCATTCTCCGAAAATATATCATCGAATTCCTGCAACAAGGACTTAGCCAAACTAGGGAGGAGTGAGTTAGTTTCCTCAAAATTGAAGAGTGATTCCTTATACACGAACAAGATCATCTCTTTTCTCTCAACGATCATCCTCCTCAAATCACTTTCTTTTGCAAAGAAATTCGCTCGTGTTTTCTCTCTTCTTTCGGAACACTCTCTTTCTTTTCTCTCTTGTGATTGCTCTCTCATTTTCTCTTTAGTGGCTATCTCAACATTTTCTCTCTTTTTCTCTAACTCACCACTTTCTCTCATTTTTTCTGACTCCTTGGCTCTCCTCTCTTCCCCACTTCTCAATTTTAATTGGTCATCATAGACTTGAGTCGGTGTTAATGGCCCAAAAGTAATGGTCCTTCCATCCTTAATAAAACTATATCGATTTTTATACCCATTATGCATAGCCTTCCTATTGTATTGTCATGGTCGCCCCAATAAAATATATCCCGTTTGTATTGGCACCACATCACACACTAACTCATCCTTATAACTCCCAGTTGACAAATTAATTAACACTCTTCGATTCACCCTCACCTCGCCACTTTTATTCAACCATTGCAATTTATAAGGTCTCGGGTGTCTCAACAATATTAAACCCAACTTTCCTACAAGAGATACGTTAGCTACATTAGTACAACTACCACCATCAATTATAACACTACATACCGTATTGTTGACGTGGCATCGAGTGTGGAAAATGTTCTCCCGTTGCAACTCCAAGTCATCTGCTTTGACGTGAGTAGTAAGAGCTCGTCTCGTGACTAGTAGATCCCCAACTGGCACTTCAACTTTTTCTTCTTCACTAACATCTTCCAACGTCGGCATATCACCAAATTCGCCATCACTATCGCTCACTATCTCCCCATTATCCCGCAACACCATCACCCGTTTGTTTGGGCATTGAGAAGCAATATGCCCCATTCCCAAACACCTAAAACATTTGATGTCCCGATTGCGCGACAGTTGTGCCTCCAGTTTTGATATTGGTTTGCTAGCGTTTTCATCCTTACCCTTTTGTTTATCATTTTTACTTCTAGGTGCAGCCCCGTTTTTGTTGTTGTCATCCCACTTCGATTTTCATGTTGAATTAGAATTCGAAGTACACAACGATTGCCTAGACGTCTCCTTCCTCTTCAATTGCCTCTCAACCTTCATTACCACATGTAACATGTCCTCGATTTCCACATAGTGTTGTAACTCTACAACGTTTGCAATATCCCGATTTAACCCATTCAAGAACCGTGTCATGATAGCTTCCCGATCTTCCTCCACATTAGCCCGAATCATAAGAAATTCCATCTCCTTGTGATAATCCTCTACGCTTTTCGACCCTTGATACAAAACTTGCAATTTTTGATAGATTTCCCTATAATAGTGACTCGGAACAAACCTCCTCTGCATCAACGTCTTCAACTCATCCCAAGTGCTAATTGGCCTTTCTCGACCCCTACGCCATGATGTAAGTACTTGATCCCACCAAGATATCGCGTAATCCACAAACTCAAGCACCGCCAATTTTACCTTTTTCTCCTCTGAATAATTATAGCACTCAAAAATCATCTCAACCTTCCTTTCCCACTCTAAATATGCTTCCGGATCGCTTCTCCCCTTAAATTGCGGAATAGTCATTTTAATACTCCCCAAATTTTCATCTACTTCATCTCCCAAGTTATTTCTACCCCGTCTTTCCATCCTATCGCCCCTATGCCTCGCTCGACCTATATCAATGTCATTTTCATCAAAATCATTATCATCACTGCGATACTCATCCCGCCTTCCTCTCCTAGATTCACGCCTACCCAACCCCCTAGTATTAGACATCTCCACTTGTCCCCAACTGAGATTAGCGATTGTGGTACCTATTTGCACCATCCATTCCCCTTACGTATCCACCTTCTTCCTAACATCACCAAGTACTTGTTCAAACCTCCGTATCATGTCTTCCGAAGTATTGTTGTCATTACCGTTTCGGCTTGAGTTGGAACCTTCTCTTTCCGACATCATGTCACGCAAATTTATATGCCTCACAAATATATCACTCGAAAACATTCAATATGACTTTTTCCCTCTATTAAACTCACCACTCGGCCTCTTACCACTCAAAGTCTCCCTTCAAGCACTTCAAAAAATCAAGTGAACTAAATCAAGTGTTTTACCGGGAATTCAACAAACCGAATAATAACCAAGAACCACGAGACTCAAGGAATTGAATGTGGTGAAATAGATGATTGTTTTGACAAGAATATGTGAATAGACTCAATAGTAAAGTGAAGAATTGATACAATGGAATAGCCCAAATCACACGATTCAAGAGTTGTTTTTGCGTTGGTAGTAAAAAAAACAAGAAATAATAATATCAATTTATTTTTTTGTACTGTACGGATGAACAGTACTTTTTTTTTTTTTTTTACTTTTTTTTTTAACCTTTTGTAAGGAAATACGATTAAACTATCAAGAACTCAATGAATTGAAATTGACGATAATTTAACGACACAAGAATGACTCAAACGACGAAGAATACAAGAATGACGAAGAAAAAATAGAAAGACTTAATGACACGAGGAACGATAATAGAAATTGAGAAAAATGAAGAAAATAAGAAAAGACTTAATAAATAACGAAAAGATATAACTTTCAATTAATTTGGAGCCTAACTCTAATACCAACTGATGCAAACTCCGTAGCAACGTTGACTACAAAACCCACAACAAGATTGTCAAACCCAAGAAAGCCAAATTAATCCAAAAGTTTAGGATTAATCCAAAAGAAAGTCGAACAAAAAAATCCAACAAGAACGACGCTTGAAAAACTCCTTTATCACGCAATCCAAGAATTGAATCTGGTTGTTTGAACGCTACAAGTTAACATTTGATAAGTTAGAAATTGTTCAATGAAGAACGATGAAGAGAAGACAATACGCCTCACTTAAATTCAATATCAAAATATGTCAAAAGTTTTTTTTTTTTACAATTGAATGAAAACTCATATTTATACTAAACATAAAAATTAAGTAAAAATCGTGTAAAAGTCGAGCATAATCGCCAAACTATGGAAAAGAATAAAAAACTAACAAAATATGAAAAAAATACCAAAAATAGAAAATTTGTCAAAAATATGGCTTATGTGACCGCGACGCTCATTTCTATACAGTCACATAGTTCAAGCAAGTTGCCTCTTTTGAGTTTCGGTAAACCTCCATGCGACCGCGAGCCACTTTGGCCTATGCGACTGCATAGGCTTGAAACTTCTCTCTGGTTTCGGCCTTCGTTATTAAATTGATCTAAGTTGATTTGACATTCGATCCGACCATGAAAGTTGCTCCATTTTGAGTCCCGAACATGGTTCCATCAATGGTTTCTTGAACGAGTAATCCTATCGCTTGTTTCACTTGCTTTGCCCTTGATCGCGTCATCGGTCCGTGATTGACTATCAACGGGTTTCGTCTCGCACTTGCCTACGTCGCGCTCGACTCCTAGGTCATATCAGAAAGCATAAGGAAGATAGGGAGTCAAAGCAAAAAATCCTCCATGACTTTACAATTATAATGCCTTGAAATGCTTTAGATTGAAAAGGTTGAGGCCTTCCCGGAAACAGTCTCACAACCCCATCACTCTCGATCTTAGATGCGGAAGAAAGCAACTTCACGGACATGACAAAAATCTTGGACGTTGCAGGGAGTTCTTAAATATATAAATTAAAATGCTTTCAACCTATCCTCCAAATGACTTTAATTTTAGATTGTTCCATAACATCAATCACAATTAGTTTAATGGTTCTCCTTTCACAGCATTGCAATTTTGCAAGGTATTCCATATAATCACATATGATAAGCTAAGCTTCAATGCTTTGAACATTATCAATTTCCAAAATAATTTCTAAGTTCCTAGAATAATTTTTAATTATTTGCTTTGTCTATACCAAAATGAAAATCATTCATTCATTCTACACAAAAACCAATTTCCAGGATTTTTCACAAAAATGATCCCTGAGAAATTTAATTAAGGAATTAAATTTTTATTCTTTTTTTTTTTAAATTATATGGAAAGAGGAAGAGGAAGAGGAGAATTGTGGAAACCAACACCGTGTATGTGAAAATTTCACACCACTGTATTAAATTCGTGATAATTATATTCCAAATGAAAGTTTTCGAAAATCTTTTGAATTCTATAAAAGCCTATAAAAGTTTTAAACGCAAGCCCATAGAAGTCTACGAAAGACTACTACTAATTCCATATAAATCTATAAAAAATTCACGAAATCTATGAAAGTCATCGCTTAAAAAATCCATCAAAATCTTCAAAAGTTTTAATTGAATACACCCCCTTAAGCTTCATTCTTTAAATGTTTTTGATTAATAGAAAAGGTTATGAAGTTATTTAGCCCTTGTTCAATATGGATTGAAATCAGATTTTTAGTAAATTTTGATAAAAGTTGATAAAATATGTAATTGAAAAGATATCGGACCTGTATAATATGTAATTAAAATTAATTGTTGACTTTGATTTAAATTAAACCAAACAGGGGTTTAAGTATTTATTGAAAACTTTAACATATAAGAACTTCTAAATAAAATATTTAAAGCGTGTTTGAGGCCCCCCCCCCCCCCACTCCTCTTTTTTGGCCAAAAATGTATTTTAGAATATTAGTTTGACGGTGAATGTGTAGTTAAAACATAAGGAAATTTTTTTTTATCACATGTAATATTATTTTAATAAAAAATATATTTTGAAAATAATAATGACTGAATAAAGATTTAGTATTATTTTTAAAATAGCGCTTGTAAATGGTGTTATACATGCAAAAGCTACTTAATTGAATATTTTATTTGAATATCATAACAACTTTGCATGGGCATTTGAACGGTTGGAAAAAGTCCGAGCACACTTGTGGTAAGTGAAAATGGAAGTAGATCAATTTCGAATTTAAGGAAGTCTCTATCTCGTCAAAAAATTAGAGTGGGAATGGAATATGATGAAAAAGGATAGTTATCCCGTTGCTATCTTTACTCAATTGAACTTTATTTTCATATATAAAATTTAAATTAGAACAAGTGCTTTTTATATGAAATAAGTTAAT
The DNA here is from genome assembly GCF_002742605.1 of Olea europaea var. sylvestris. Lineage (NCBI taxonomy): Eukaryota > Viridiplantae > Streptophyta > Magnoliopsida > Lamiales > Oleaceae > Olea > Olea europaea. The sequence continues at coordinate 9,336,053 of NC_036237.1, forward strand.
AGTAAAAATCTTTTCTAAAATTAGAAACCATGATAAATGTGCAATATATAAATCGTCTAAATCATAATCTTTTTGGTGCGATGACCATTATATCTCTGTGGGTGTTTGGTGAGAATTAAAATAAAATTTTTTGTAGATTTTGATAAAAAAATTTGAAATGTGTGATTAAAAAGTTGTGGGACACATAAAAAATGTGGTTAATATTGATTGTTTGACTTTCATTTAAATTAAAATCAGATTTTTATTCAAACCAAATAGCCTCTCTATAAGTTCTCTTAGAAAGCATATATGCGCTTAACAAAAAGAATTCTTCTTCGAAGAGTAAAAGAGGGTTAAAAAAAAAAAAAAAATCTTCATATTCTTTGAAGAGAAAAAGAAGGAAAATTTTTTTTTTTTTTAAATATTTATCTTCTTTGGGCCTTAGATGATTTAGAACAAAATTTAAGGGTCATATAAACGTTATATGAAGCTTAATTGAGTATTCGGGTAGGCAAATTTCGCTTCGAGACGGTTACAGGTAACACAAGTCTCGTCCCATTTATTTTTATTTTTTTAAAAAAAATTCAATACGTTATATGGAAAACTCCACGAAATTTTCATTAATTTTAATAGAAGATAAGAACTAAGATTATCTAATGAATATGATAAAAAAATAAAAACCTTAGTTGATTAAATATATTCGAATAATTTAACTTTTTAAAATAAATAAATTAATTAAAAATTTAATAACATTGTTATTGTCATACTTTAATAAGTAAGGACAATAAAATAAATTATAAAAAATTAAACGAGTATTTAAATGGGGCAAGACCCCATCCCGCCCACCTCACCTTAAAAGGATAATGGTAGTGATGGCAATGAATCGAGTCGAGCCGGATCGACCTTTTAACCCACGAGCTCGGCTCGGGTTCGTGACGAGCTGAACTCGTGGTTGGTGAAAAGACGAGCTGAGCTCAAGCCCGTGAGCTCATGAGCCACAAGCTCGAGGGGCGAGTTGAGTCGAGCCCACGAACCGCTCGCGAGCTTGTGATTTTTTTTTTAATTTTTAAATTTTTTTTGGGTAAATTTGCACATTTTGAATATTTTAAAAAAAAAAAAAATCACATTTTTTGGGCTCGTCAAAATGACTCATGGGACCGTGTGTCCACGAGCGGACAAACCGAGTAGGCTCGGCTCGTGGGATTGACGAGCCCGAGCCACCGACAAGCCGAGCGGAAAATTGTTCAATCCGAACTCGTCCCATCGTTATTCCTAAACTTTTTAGTATATAAAAAAATTAGTGTACGGACGCAATGATCACAATAGAATGAAATTGAAATATAACCAAAAATGCGTACAGGCGGAAATCTTGACATTAGGCTTGGGGGAAAATAACCCCAGACGCCCCAAACTGTTCACTCTCTTCTCAGCAATTCTGACAATGTATGGATTTTCTTTTTATGAATTTTCTCAATTTTAGGGTTATATTTTATTAATTATGAAAAACAACGTGAATTGTATTCATTTTCCAACTCTTGGTCGTTCTTATCCTTTCCTTTTTTATGCCCATACGATGAAATCAACTGGGATTGTTTGAATTTCGACGTTTTCGCATTTTTTAATTGTGTTAATTCATCTTGATGTAGTGATCTGGAGATCTTGATCCTATTTTTATGCACGCATTTTCTTGTTAATTGATTTCAGTGTCCAGATTCAGTTACAATTTCTTGACTTTGGTTTATGTTTTTGGGTCTTCAACCTTTAGAAATCCCCGGGGGGGGGGGGGGTTTACCAAAGATCTTGCTCGGTACCTTTGGTTTCGAAATCAATCATATTTAAAATTGTTTTATACGTATTTTTCAACCAGTAGATTTTTCGTCCTATTTTGTTCTTTAGCTGACTTAGTTGGCAAAATTATATAATTAGGTATGCTTAAGACATCGATGTGGTTTTTTCTTGCTAACATCGAGAAAATTGTATACGCCAAATGTGGGCATTCTTGATTACTTATTTTTTGGTGTGTAGGCAGTAGATATTGGTTTGATATTCATATTAGCGAAAAGAAGGGTTTATAGCGAGACTACGTCATTGAACTTTTGCCTTGTTTTAGTTTAGACAAAAATAGACATTAAATTGTATATGTGTAGAAAGATCAGTTGTTTTAAATTGTTGTCATTGGTTCATTATTTCACCTTGAAAACTGGCTAATTATGTTTTACTACTGCAGCTTGTTATGATTACAAGATATTGAATTCTTCATTTATGATCCAAGAGAGAAATGTTTTCTCTTTTTTATGGACTGTGGAAGTACGCCTTCAGCAAGACGGAGTTTCATGTTCTCATACTCGGAATCGACAAGGCTGGAAAAACGGTAATGTGCTCCAGTATTTTTCGTTTTCTGCAAACACAAGATTTCTTCATTTCTTCTGAATTATTGTTCTCAGCTACAAAATTCAATGGAGGAATTGATACTTGATTATAGAATAATCCACGGAATTATGATGTCCAACACCCCCCCCCCCCCCCCCCTTATTTCTGATGGGTATTCTTTAGTGCTTTGACATTTGTATTGTACGGGGACTCATGTCATTCATGAAGGTGCAACTTACCTGTGCATTCATGACAGTCTTTGCTAAATCTTCTTTGTATCAATAGAGACATGCTGTCTTGTCTTTTATAAAAGAATATCAGCTCTGCGTATTGGTATTCCACTCCACTCCAATCTGTAATTGTTTTGAACTCATTTTAATTATAAATTTGCAGGCAGTACTAGAGAAATTGAAGTCACAATATTCTAATTTGGAAGGGCTTCCTCCTGATCGAATTGTTCCAACTGTGGGACTCAACATTGGTCGAGTTGAATTGTCAAACTCAAAACTTGTGTTCTGGGACCTGGGAGGTCAGGTTTGAAATGCACTCTTATCTTGTTATGATTGATTTTCCACGATCAAGTGCAGTCTTTTTAACTTTAAGTGAAAAATGTGCTTTTAATTTACCTTCAAAATGATTGGACTAATTACTGTTTTTCTTCTTCTTGATGTTTCAGTTTGACAAGAAACAACTAGATTGGCCCTTGTTTGACCCTCATTCTCTAAAAATTCCCTTTTTTTTTTTTTTAACACGTAAACCTACCACTTCTCTCTACTTTATAACCACACATTCTCCAAAAAAAAAACCACTATTGCAAAACTCATTGCTTAAAAAAAAAAAAGGGTCTCAAACACAGTGTTAATTTTCTTAAGTATTACTATCGACTAGATTATAAGTACTGAATGTAGCTTTTATTTCATAAATGAGCTTCTTAGCACGATCTCCTTAATTATGTTTACTTCATCCTGAGAGTTCTACCATTGATGGAAAATCCCTGTGTTTCATCAGCCTGGACTTCGCTCAATTTGGGAGAAATATTATGAAGAGGCACATGCTGTGATTTATGTAGTTGATGCGGCTAGCCCATCCCGTTTTGAAGATTCAAAATCTGCCCTCGGTAAGCATTGCTAGGTGAAATGTATGTCGACTGCAACTTATGATAATGCATGTTACCATCGTGGTTTTTTACTGTTTTCATAATTATTCACTAACCTAATTTTTAATATGGTTTCCAGAGAAGGTCCTTCAGCATGAGGATTTGCAAGGAGCCCCACTTTTGATATTAGCAAACAAGCAGGTAAGCTGTTCTTTCTGTCGCCCACTAAGTTGCATTGGTCAAAGGTAATAGAATTCAACCCTGAATCATTGTGAGAGATTGATGGGTTCCATGACCCAATATTGATTAAGATCGACTTCTTGCATACCATCAATCAAATTGTCTCATTCACAAAGCATGAAAACTCCTTGGGTTGGGGTGGCATGTCAATAGCCGACATGCATTGAACATCAACACTCCTTGGAAACTCCAAGTCACGGGTTTGATGCACCATGTAGCCTGTCCAAATTTTCTTTCTTTCTTTCCCCCTTTATTTTAAAAATTTCCACATGATCACTTTCACAGACTTCTGCAACACCACATGGTGTGTCCTATAACTTTTATGTTCTTATAATTTCTGATTATGAGGTACATGTCCTCACTAAGACAAGCCTGATTTTGTATAAAATTATCAACATCATGCAAGATAAAAATTGTAGGAATTTCATGTTTAATCTGTTTATATCTACCGTATACAATTTTTGATACATTTTACTAGTGCCAAGTATAACAAATAGTCACTCAGTGTCAATAGGTTTTACCTAAAAAATTAAGATCAAAACGAAGAGAGTATATCCTTTTTGAAATGAAATAGTATTAAAATGAAAATATAGCATAAAAATGTAGTATTTTTATAGACAAGCCCCCACGCATCTACTTCTACTTTCTTGAGAAATTATGCATCGGCATATCCATGTCTCACGTGTCTGTATCTGTAGCACACGTCATTCAATAGTTGCTCCTCATTAGCTTAAAGGATCCACCTCCTGCGCTTTGAAAATGGAAAGCGGAAAATGGAAGAAACTTGAAAATTATCAACATATTTGCATTTCTAAGCTAGCAGCTTGTAAATGTACAAGTAGAAGGCCTTACTGCGCTGCTTAAACTACATATTTCTTTTCAGGATCTTGCAGAAGCTGTATCCGTAGAAGAACTTTCTCGGTATCTGGACCTCAAAAAATTGGATGAGAGACTTTACACATTTCAAGCTGTTTCAGCAATTGATGGGTAAGTAAAAAAAAACCTTTTGAATCTGATTATTGAATAGTACTGAATAAAATGGACCTATTACTCATGATATAGAAATACTTTTCAAAACAATCTGGAATTCCGTTATTCCTTGGACCCTTTTGTTTATTTTTCACATAATGAGTGAAGCTTGAAAATATTAGAATTTATAATTTGTCTTCAGGTTGGGGATTAAAGAAAGTGTAAACTGGCTAGCGGATGCTATGGAGAGAAGCAAGAGAAGTGAAATTTTGAGAGTCCGTGCAGGATCTAGTGCTGTTTAGAAGAGTATTCGTTTCTTGTTACTTTTGTTTGTAAATCAGTATTTATTTGGTTCCTAAATGATATGTTGTTGACATATGTCGACTTAATAGGTATTTTATGATAAGTTTTGCGGTTTCCTTTCTGTAACGGTTGTATAATTTACCAGCTGAAGTTCACTTTGATTCCGAATAACCATGAAAATGATGTTGTCCATGAGTTTGTTGCTGGATGGGAAATGTTTATAGCATGTCTGCTATGCATTGAACCAAATAGGAGTTGGCATAATTGAGATGAAACTAAGCCTGTTGAAATTTGTGGGCAAAGGTTGTCTTCTTTGATCTCACTGCATGCATCCCAATTTCCATGTTTAAGCCGACTAATTAAAGAAACTAGAACCAAGTTTAATGAGCCCTAGTCAAGAATTTATTCTCTCGAGTAGACAAGAAAGGAGGAAGCTTGATTCCACCAACCATTTCCCAACGCGCGAGACAAAGCTTTGGTAGAACGGATTAAAAGAAAAGAAAATCACCGGACAATAGTAATTTTTTTGTGTACCCCTTGCGTGGTTTATCAAGCGATAGATTGGCAATTTCTAGTACAGTTGCACCATATCTAGTGATCAAAGAATCTCCAATAACATACTGTCTATCTAGACGAGTTTAGTCCTAACTCGAGGAGGATCATGATCTTGTAACAGCAGCAGATTATCTTTTCGTTTCCTCTTGGGGATGAAAAAGGATAATGTAACGATTCTTATTTTCTCTAGAGATTTGTTAACAAAATTCAGCTCTGGTACAAGAATTTTTGGAACAAGCCAACAATTTTTACACGCGCACACACGCTACACCAATTGGTTAAGGGCAGATCGATATAATTGAGTTATCGAGGTAACACAGAAGATCAGGCTACGGTTGTTTTTTAGTTTTCCGTTTTCCATTTTCGATTTCAAAAGTTTTTAGCATTTTTCGAAAACGCCACGTTTTGGACATTTATAATTGAAAACACTCAAAACGATAAAAAAACTGTTTGCTTTTCAGTTATAAATTTTATCTCATTTTTGAAAATAACGAACCAAACGCGTTTTCTGCATTTTCGAAATGGAAAACGAAAAATGACCCGAAAACGCCAAATCAACCGCAGCTTTAATTTTCAAGAAGTTGAAATTTGATCTCACATTAACAACGGGTAAAAATTTACATCAGCATATGAACATGCCACAAACTCGATATCCATTCTTACATTCATTATCTTCCATCTGTATCTCTGTATATAGCCAAATCTCCCTCTGATTCCTCCGCATCCAAAACTGAAGAAATCGAAGAGAAAAGGCCAAAACAAGGCTAACATAGAAATTGAAGTAAATTGGAATGTAGATTTGTAACACCTCATATTTCAGAAATCTATAACAGGATGGAAGGCATGCCACCAATTTCCTTTGCACACAAATTATATCTACAAGTAAAGGTATGATAAACGACATAAATCCAAAGGGATTGATCTTCGGTAAGTATCTGCCGCTTACTTCTCTTTCAGAACCTGCATTCATCTAGAAATGCAAAATGGACCAAGTTAAAAATAATAAGATGAAATCGTGAATGGTTCAAAAATAAATAAATACCATCATCCATCTCAGAAGGTTTGGTCCTAGTGAAATGTCAGATAATTGATGATTTACCAATCGTGGTTGTTTTCATACCCTAAGGTATTTGATGAAATTTACTTTCATTAAAATAGAGTACAAGAAAGACTAGACAACCACTTCTTTTACCTGCTTTCATCAATTCAATGGCAAGGTTTTGCGCATGCTTCAATATGTGAAAAATCTTTCCAACATCTTCAAGGCAGCCCAAATTTATTCTTGAGAATAAATCCTTGAAAGCATTTTCAAGTTTCTCTATGTTTTCAACTCTATCAGCCTCCATGCTATCAGAAAATTTTGAGATCCCCTTTTCTACCTCGCAAGCTTTATTACTGGGCAGTGTTTCCCTTGAAAAGTTCATTAGAAACCTGTGCTTCTCTCTGTTGCATGCTTCTACTTCGAACCTTGCAGCCATAGAAATTGCTCGTTTTATACACGAAGCTGGAAGCTGCAATAAACATTAGCACGAGTATATTATGAAGAACAAAGCCAGGCGTATCTTTATGGATAAAAAATGCTGTTGGCTGACCACTCAACTTTCAACGAAGTTTCCTTACGGTGACAAAAACTCTTTTTACTCAACTTGGCCACTCAACTCAACTTTCCTTTCTGTTTAACTTACATCACACAATCAACTTCCAGCAGTAAAATTATTGAGTTGTCCTTCGTGGCAGATTGCCATGCTGGATATTCAACCGGCCACATTGGACAATTGGTTAAGTTTACGAATGGAAGCTGACTTCTTGGTGTAACTGAAATAGAAAGGAAAGTTGGAGCCAAAAATAAAAAATAAAAATTGGTGACTAAATTGAACCTTTGCTGAAAGTGGAGGTACCAGTAGTGGTTTTTACACAATCTTTACAGTCAGAACAGAGATGCAAGAACCCAAGATCTCCTAGATTACTTCACAGAATCTAATAGATAGAGACAGGATGAAAAGTATGCATTATTTATCAATTATCAAGATCAAAATATTTTTGGCCCGTTAAGCAATTGTTTCCATATGAACAACACCAAATTTAACTATCAAAGTATACTCAACCCGTCATCTATGAAGTGATTATTTCAAATAAGTTCCTTGGGAAGAGAGGGCAAGCTAACCTGTGCAAGCTGAGCAACCTTAAATCCAAAACTTCTCTCTGCAACCCCAGGTACGAGTTTGTAAAGATAAGTAACATCATCATAATCCATACTGTCCACTTTCTGATTAGAAATCAATTCAACATCTGGCTTGCTCTGCGATGTCAGATATGAAACATGGTAAGCTCCGACCGATCCTGGAAATTCCTTCTTGATTTCAACTATTTTAGGGTAATGTGTAACAAAGAGGACTGGGCATCTTTTATGCTCTAGAAGATAATGAAATGTCGCATAAGCAATTGCTACCCCATCGTGTGTACTCGTGCCTCTACCGAGCTCATCAATTATAACCAATGAACGGGACGTGCAATGCTGAAGAATGTGAGACACCTCGCTCATTTCTTCTAAGAAAGTGCTCTTTCCCAGTTGAATACAATCAGAAGCTCCCATTCGAGTGTAAATCCCATCCATCACATGCAGTTTTGCTGATGATGCTGGTACAAATGAACCAACCTATACATCAGAAGCATAATATGATGAAGATCAGCCAGCGTGGTACTTATGTTCTGAATATAGAAACAATTAAATCAGACATAATATTTCACAAAAATGACAAAACAATGATATTCAATGGATTACAAATTCACAACTACATGCAAATGCAAATAACGTTAGAAGAAATGCTACAGACACTTAAGCACAGTGAGGTGGCTCATATCCAAGAATACATTGTAAGCAATCCCCCTTCTTGCACACATACAGAGACACAGGATTTTCCAATGCTGCAGGGACCACATAATCTCCTCAACAATTAACAGTAAGGAAACAGTGGCAATAGTATTTCGAGAGACAATCTAAAGAAACCGTCTTCCATTTGATTTAATCAACAATCCAACTCTAGTGTTTGTACTCAACACTCGTGACCAGTGAAGTTGCAAAACCAGGTATCGGTTCTTAGGGGATTGGAAAGGCAAGGCAAGAATTTTGGATATGCTTGTTTCCTTCGTACATGCAAGTTTGTACTAGTATTATGTAAATTAATTTACCATTTCCTTTCGGTGCTAAATGCAAGCACGTGTACAACCTGTGAAAACTTTCAAGAATTTATAGAAGTCATAGCTCACAATTTCTGAACTTTATGAATTGAGCCTATCTGGAAAAGCTAATAAAAATCATGAACATGAGATAGAGAGAGAACTGAATAGAGAAATTTGATATGGGATGGAGTAATCACTCTTGTTTTATCCTATCAACTACCAAAGCATTTTCGAAAGTGTAAGTTTATAAGCGTCCTAAATTATAAGCAAATAATGAGCTCACTATTAGTCTCTATTGTTAATAAACATCTGATAAGCCGCTTCTACTATAACTAATTGAAACATAAAAGACTACCAACATTCTTCAGGACAAGATTCCATGCATTTCAGGGAGCCCGGTTAACCATCCGCTTACTCCCCTCTGGAACAATTACCCATAACCACCATATCACCTTAAGACAAACAAATGAATCACCATGAAAGCTTGCCACAGTGCATATTAAACACCATAAAACATTGTGAAGGATTCTGCAGATAAGCATCTGCTGTGATCATTGGTCTTGACAAAATTGAGGACAATCAATTGCTCAGGACCTTGGAGACAGCTTGACATATAATGCTACAATTTTCAGTCAAATGCGCCTGTTAATGCTCGATAATTCATAAAGGATATCTGTATTGCATGGGACAATGTTAAAGTTTGCAGCAAATAGAAAAAAACTAACACTGAAGAAGCATCTAAGCCCCGTTGGGCCCCCACTATTTGAAATTTCAAAGGTAAGTATAGTTTTTTTTGAAGAATGTGTGGTTAAAAAGAAAAAAATTTGGGATTACGTGTAATGTTATTTCATTGGAGAATGTGTGCTGATAAGAAGAGAGAGAAAAATGAATTATAATTTTAATGGGAGCCAAAAAGGGGCTAAAGTTCTAGAAAAATTAACTCGTCATTCGCAAGTGATGGGAGAAACAATGATAATGGTGATTACAGGTACAGAGGAAGCAGAAAAGTGTTGGGGAAACGGGAAAGGAAGGAAGAATACATAAAACCCACAGGCTAGCATGCACATGGATCATCAGAACAATGTTTAAAAACTTGAAGGCGAATAGGTCAAATCAACTCAGATCAGTATAACTAAACGGAACCTGGAAAACAAAATAGACACCAGGGTGATAACATGTTTTGCTCCGTAAGATGTTAGGAGGCTGATTTCAAGTGATAAGCTTCCAAATATTTCATTTGAACTACGTCCACAGACATAAATGACAAATTACAAACATGAAATATATAAACGTATAAATGTCTATATGTTTGTAGACCAAGTTTTTATTGTAAAGTCTCAGACAAAACTTGCCTCAAGTTACGAGTTTAGTAGATTCAACCACTTTCCTCGTAAAGTCTATGTTTAGTGTTTCTAGAGATTGTGTAAGCTAGAAAAAAGGTTGAAGATGGACTGGTGCTATTACTGCTCCAAAATAAATGCAAGCCATAAATACATTACCTGAGCCATGATTGCTATAAGTGCAACTTGACGAATGTAGCAACTCTTTCCACCCATGTTTGGTCCAGTAACAATCTGACAATACTGTCCTTCGGCATGCAAATTTGTATCGTTTGGTACAAAATTTTCTTGTAATATGTTCTCCATGACCTGGACAAAATTTTCTCACATGAATTAATATCTGGATTGTGTTCGGTAAAGCAAAGAGAGATTTATTCAAACAAGACCCAATAACAGTGAGATGATACAAAACCATAAAATGCTTAAACTTCCTCCCATCAACCCCCATCCCCAACACATGCACAACGCACGAGAGAGAGAGAGAGAGAGAGAGAGAGAGAGAGAGAGAGAGAGAGAGAGAGAGAGAGAAATTTTCCATGCTAATGTAAATTAGAGAGAGAGAGAGAGAGAGAGAGAGAGAGAGAGAGAGAGAGAGAGAGAGAGAGAGAGAGAGAGAGAGAGAGAGAGAGAGAGAGAGAGAGAGAGAGAGAGAGAGAGAGAGAGAGAGAGAGAGAGAGAGAGAGAGAGAGAGAGAGAGAGAGAAATTTTCCATGCTAATGTAAATTAAATCAAGTCAACCACAATCCTTTATGTTTAAAACAAATCACACCTCAAAATGATATTATCAACTGCTAATTGTAAAATCAATTCAATATTCAACCAACAATCATCTATATTACGTACAGGATGACGACCAGAAGTGATGTGTATCTGAACAGGCTCTTCATCACTCACAAAAACTGGGCGCACGTAATTCTGCAAAAATCAAGTTGGAAGGATTATTCATACAAGATGTTGTGAGATGAAGAACAAGGATTCCACAATGACGCAACTATAAACCTTATCCCTCGAAAGCATGGCAAGTGCGTATAGGCAATCCAAGGCAGCTAATGCTTGAACAGCAGCTTGGAATTCAGAGTAGTGTCCAATAAATGTCTTTAGAAAACTATCCCAAGCAGTTCGGCAGACAGCAGATAGCTCCTCATTTGCCAGTAACAACTGATCTAAAGCACTTGATACTTCAGGTGGATGGTAGCGTATTGATTTTTTGGTACTATTTACCTTCATCCAGTCTGAAGGCACCTTCACATCTAAAGGCAACTGCAGTAGCAGTAATATCTATTAGGGGTATAAAGCTAGCAACATCAGATGAACATACCAAGAAAACTATCAATATTTCAAAGGCACACCAAGTGACTGCAAATGTATTGAGAGACTACTGATCAGAAAAAGATCGTGATATTAAATAAAAGTTAAATTATGTGAAGCATCAATTGAAGATTAACGAAAAGAATTTCAACTAAAATTTCGATTTTAACTAAATTACCTCTATCAAATTTGTAACTCCAGAGACATTCACAAACTCTAGATTGTGCATTCTCAGCTGTTTACGATACAGACCAATCAGTTGCTCTAATTTCTCATTTGCCAACTGGACTTTGGTCCTTGCAGCAGCAACCTATAGGTACACAAATTATCAAGAAGAATTAGATATAATAACTGATGATGAGTTCCAAATGAGGTAAAATTAGGTGCAACAGACGAACTCTTCATTTGAACCTCTGGGAATTTTCCATCAGAAATGATAAATAGATTTTCAAGATCCCGTCGACCGGCAGCTTCTTTGTTTAGAGAAGACAAAAATTTTGCAGCAGCACTGATTACATTGGAAGATGAAGCTGTCGATATCAGTTTTCTCAACAACGCAGAGCGCACAGTTTTCATTTGTCTAGGTATGTTTTTGTCTTCTTCAATCTGAAGTTGCTGGAGTCGTTTTCCAGCAGCTAAGATGGCTTGAATAAAGGCAATAAACTGTCCATTGATAATACAGGAAAGTTTAATCACATACCTTCAAAAACTGAGTTGACAACAAACAAAATTGCCGAAGATATTCAAGATGTTGACAATTTAGCGATTTAAAGTTCCAGTTACTTGTACCAAGGTATTCTAACTGATATAGAGAAAGATAATTTCACATTCATATATCATGGAAACCTGAAGGATTCAGGATATTACTGAAAATATTCATTGCAGGACCCTATTATCATTACAATGAAATTGTAAATATTAGCAAAGGAGCCAAAAAATAAACGGGAACTATAATCAAGTCAATGAACAACAAAGCTTAATGAATATAAAACTCATCAAACATATCATGCACTTCAGTGATTCAGGCACCAATAACTTTCAACAAGACAAGTTCCCGATGCAAAATGAAAATGCATATGTTGGATACTACTCAAGCAACATCATGCAAGGTGGAGGGTGGGAGGAGAAGAAACTATAAAAGGTCACATCATTGGAGCATGCTTAGGAAGAAATCCAGCAGACGTACCTATACTATATTTCAAAGTGGCCAAGGATCCAGGTAAATTTGAGCTTTTGGTTCCAAAACCTTCGCAATTTAATTTATATAACCTCAGTCTAGTTCTGGACTGGACAAACTACGTTTTTTTGAAGAAAATTCTAATTATTTCCCCCAAGTTCTGACTGAATTTTAGAGTCAAATAAATTTACAATATTACAAATCTTTCCATCACATAATATGTAAATCTCATTTATGATTGATTTTTGAAGTGTAGAACTCAAATCCACAGTCACTAGATACACAGCTGAAGTTAGAAATGCACCATATAAATACAAATTTAGAAGTACGCAATAACTAATTAATGGATGCAGTCATAATTACAAGCATGGTACGATATTAGTGCAATACAAAAATTATTTTCTACATAATTATGTAATAAGATCTGATCATGAGAAAGGACACGAACATAACCATGATGAGAAATTAAGAACCATAAGAATAGTGGACAAATAACTAACAAGAAAGACTTAAATAACCAACAAAATAGTGAGATTACAACCCAAGACTTCATTGTCCTCAGTGCCAGTCACTAACACTGAGCTAAGCTTCATTTGTCATTTTTTATTCTTTTTCTATAACTGATTTTGCTGCACCTATTATATTCATAACCACCATAGTTGACTATTTGAATTTCACCATACCATAACAACTAGTTACATCTAGTTGTGGTTATTAATAATTGAGTGATCCAGGAATCTTATATACCAGAGCTATTTAATCCATGCATCTAAAATCCTTTTCTGTGGGCAATTGTTCATAAGCTATAGATTCTTTCTATGTAAGGCTTCACAAAGTACACGACTGATGAAAGAATTGGCAAAGCCCCTAACAAAATTATCTCCAGACACATTTTTTAAGTGCAAAAATTTCGGCAATTGTAGATTATTGTAAGCAAAATTGAGGGAAAAATTATTAATGAAACAACAGACAGATTTTTTAGTAGATGCCAGATAAATTGTGTGGAAAACATAATGTAAAGATATGCATTGTCGAATTTAGAGCGTACCTACCTGCTTAATATATGAGACACCACTACAAATCCAAGTTCTTTTAATTGAATAACATCAAAAGAAACTATCAATTTATTAATTATTTATCAGAATATCTTTATACAGTCTTAAAAAAATCTAGAATGCAATTTTAAACTCTCTTTTTATTTAATTTTCAATATATAAACTAAAAAGAGAAAATAATTGCCGTAGCGCATAAAAAGCTTAGCATAACTTAGTTTGAAAATAGGGAGAAATATTTAAGTAATTTAATAAATGTAAATGATTAAGGAATAATACATTAGAAAAAAATGTACTGAAAGACGAAGGTAAACATATGTAATGTGAGAGCTAGAGTCAAAATGTATTGAAGAAAGAATTCAATATTAATATTGTATTTAATCAGAAAAAAATGAGAAAAGCAAGATGAGAAAACATAAAAAAATTCAAAAGGTAAAACTCAAGTTGAACAATGTAACATGTTTACTTCATAAAAGGTAATATCCTCTCATCCTTCCAACTTATTTCAGTTTAGAACTACAATACCTTCTTTGTTCTTTCTCAAAAGAGAAATAATATATTTGTATTTTTAAACAAGATGAGACAGCATAAAAAAATAATTAAAAAGGTCAATCTCAAGTTGCTATACGTAACGTGTTTACTTTATAAAAGGTAATATCCTCCCATCCTTCCAACTTATTTCAGTTTAGAACTACAATACCTTCTATGTTTTTCCTCATAAAAGAAATAATATATTTGTATTTTTAAACAAGATAAGACGGCATAAAAAAATTAAAAAGGTAAAACTCAAGTTGTTCAATGTAACATGTTTACTTTATAAAAGGTAATATACTCCCATCCTTCCAACTTATTTCAGTTTAGAACTACAATACCATCTTTGTTTTTCCTCATAAAAGAAATAATATATTTGTATTTTTAAACAAGATGAGACAGCATAAAAAATTATGAAGGTAAAACTCAAGTTGCTCAATGTAACATGTTTACTTTATAAAAGGTAATATCCTCCCATCCTTCCAACTTATTTCAGGTTAGAACTACAATATCTTCTTTGTTTTTCCTCATAAAGAAATAATATATTTGTATTTTTTTCATCTCTTACTCCAGGCATAGAGCATATTAGCATACAAGGTGTCTTGCTGTGTGCATTGGAACTTGTACAATCAAAGGCAAGCAACCGTAGAAATGCATAAATGTAGATTTAAGTACAGTCAGAAGTTAGGATGCTGATCAGTAGTTTTTGCCTTTTCGGGAATATCTTAGTAGATGAATTAATAATTATATTTCGTGTTTCTCTATTTACTTCAGTGGTTCCTGTGCCTGTCATGCTCCTTGGATTATTTACAAGTGTGTTCAAGCTATTATATTTGAAACTCCTGTTGCATCTATGGAGAGGCATCATTGAACTCAATGCAACCATTCATTACCTCAGAAGCTGTAGCAGTTTGATGGAAGATTCTCACAATCCCGCGCTGAATGTCAGGTGATCGTCCTAATGTGATCAAAACAGAAGATAAAATATGATGAATATCAGGCTGCACAACAACGACGTCAGAGTCTTCCTCATAAAGGTCGAAATCCTGAGAAGCTTCTCCAGATCCCATGGACTCGACAATTTCTGAAACAGCATCTAAACGGGCATATATCATATTTCTATCACATAGAGGATGAGTTACCTGTAGAACAAAATTCATCTGTTAATACATCAATAGCTAGACAAATATAGCAGAGGGGAATGAAATCATTTACATAAAGCACAACCAAAAAGGCTTCATACCCAATGTCTCAAAAGCCTTGAACCAAATGTGGTCAGAGTATTATTCATACACTGAAATAAGGCCCCTGATTCTGAACCATCAGAATTGCTCTTCAGAACCTACATGCAGGAGCCAAAAGACAAGTAAAATAAACTTATCATTCAGTATCCATAGGTGAGTTTACATTATGTGCTCAACAGCTAGTAAATAAGTAAACATGTCACTCGCCTCTAATTGCTGTAATGCATTGGCTGAAAGAGTCATCTCCACGTTGCTTGAAAGAGGCCGGAATGAAGCTCCCAGAGACAGGACTCTTTCAAAACCAAATTGTTTTAGGTGACGAATGGTTAAGGCTAATGCTTGAATTGCCAAATCTGGCATGGCCAAAATTCCCTTAAAAAGAATAAATGTAGAAGAAAAGGGAAGAAGAAGTTATATTAGGCATTTTATAGACCAGAAAACATGATTTAATAAACAATCTAGGCACAGGACTGGATACTTGATGCGAACAGAGAAGATTCCAATTTTTGTGTTATTTATTTTGCTACAAAAATATAAAGAGCAAACTCACACCTCAATTGCCGAGCAATTACTGGCTTGTGTGTTCTCCTCCGTAGCTTCCATTTGATAACCATTTGCTAACTTTTTTGCATTCATGTCCTCGTGTAGAGACATTACTTCTGCTAAAGCACCACCATCACTGAAGCAATCTTGTGAAGCATGCTCAACTCTAACATTTTTGGCAGGCCCAGCATATGCTAATAGTAACTAGAAAAGAAGAAAAAGTTTCACTATAGCAGCTATGTGAATAAAATTATAGCAAGAAAGAAAATGGTCGAGGACAATGTATCAAATGAAATTTCATTTAAGTGGCTGCATGATATCACTCTTATGTTAGGTTCGAAGAGAAATCTAGCAAGTATATATATAATCAAATTTTCTAATTATGTAATGAGTACTCACACTTATATATAAATCACAAAGAAGTGGAATAAAGATTCAAAAATACAAAGCTAAAACAAGCCTCGTTTCTCCCAAAAATTTTGTCAAAAATACAGAAGGGACAGCACAATTTATTTCCATATAAACTCATGACGTTAGAACTAGGCACTTCAAGCATATTTTCGGAATATTAGGCTAAGGCAATTATGCCTCTAAAAGCCTAAATGAAGTAGAATCTGCATCACTTCTTAACCTTGTTAATTACTGAGGTTGGGAAAATGCATGTGGCACCATCAAGGGTGTATGGTGAAGCTGGAAGATGCAACTGACTTAATTAATTAATCCTCGATGTAGAAATAGAAACCTCCTAAGAGGAAACTTTAAAATTCTGGAAACCCCAAATAATTGAGCAATCCTAAGACAGATGCAGTTTGATGAGAAAAAAAAAGGTTCTGAAGTGAAAAAATTTGAATATATATGACCTACAAACAATATTCCTCATTTCATAGTGAAAATAAGAATCATGGAAATTGCAGCAAGTATCTTACTTCCACGTGCCATAGGTGAAGTCTTGAATTTTACTACTAAATTACATATTGATTCATTGACATGAAGTCTTCACCACCTCAAGCAAATTTACCAGCAAGAGTCAAAACTCAATCTAACCAATCAATCAATGATAGTATTTTCCCGTTTAGCTGGGTGAAAAAAGGAAAAAGGGAACGAGGTTGCCCAGGAATAAGAAGAGAAATTACTTTATTCTAACTGACAACCGTGAAGATCCACATTCTACAACTGTCGTGCGAATTATGTCACAACTAGAATAACCTAACGTCATAGACATATTTACTTGTAAATCTGGGGATTAAACTGGAGTAGCTCCAGTTAACTGAGGTTGGAAAAAAGGTTAAATCTTGGCCTGCTTCCTTATGAATGCACTTGCAATTTTTACCAAAGCAACAACATCAACTCTATTTCTTCTATTTTGCATATAGCCTTTTATCGTCAATCAACAGTACTAAGACAAAGAACAATCGACCTAGGTTAACAAATATTAGATGTTCTTTTTCTCCAAATAGAAACAACACTCAAGAATATATTACTTTTAATGTTCTTTCCTAACACAACAAAAGAAACTGATCTATCGTCATACTCACATTTTCTACTTCATTTCCAAATCACAAACTAAGTACCAAGTAAAATTACCTTCTCAGTTCGCTTAGACAGTTGCTTCCCCATAAGCAATTCAGCAGGTGATAAATTTAGAATCATAGCCTCTAATCCAGCCCTCATAAAATTATCATCAAATTCCCCATAAACAACATCCCCAGTCGAAATCTCAACCCCAACAATCCCAATCCTCACGTCAATCCCACTCTCCAAATTCCCGACCACCTTCTCCACAACACAAACCAAATAATTATTACATGAACTGCAACCCTCCTCCCCACCTCCCAAATCCTCTGCAGCCTCCAATGTAGCCTTTGTGTACAAGGCTGACAATCCACGACAAAATGGCCCCAACTTATTACTCCCATGGGCCTTAATTGCCGCAGTCTCGGTTTGTTTAACAACACCAACTTTGTACCCTGCACTCACAAGCCTTCTGACATGAACATGTAACCTAAAAGTGGGAATGCTTGCAGTCAAAAAGTTATGATCCATATGGGCATAGATACCCAATACTCTAGCAGCATTTTCAGCATCCTTTTCGAAAAACCTATATCTATATCCAACCTCGATCATCAAAAGTACATCAGGATATTGGGCCTTGAGTTCAACTACTTGTTGTTCAAGTGGAGTGTACTTAGGATTCGAAAATTTGGTATTAATATTATCTTTCCAAGGTTCTAAAGCATCTTGGGTAGGTTCTAGAAGTTTATTGAGAAACTTTTGGTGAAGGGTGGGATCGGGTAAGGGCAAAACGGAGTCATCAATGCGGGGTGAAGATTCGAGGGTTCTAATGGGGAGTGAGGATGAGGGTGAGGGTGGAGAGGGAGAGTTGTTCTTCTGGGGAAGAGTTAGTTTAGCGAGTTTATTGTGAGGGGAACTGAGATGGGTGTTTCTGAGGCGTTTTGCCGGTGAGAAAGTGACTGTTGTGGTGATTTTGGGCGTAGGGGTTGGTGGAGAAGGGGAAGAGACGGTGTTTGAAGGGGTGGTGCCGGAGGCGGAAGTTTTGGATTTGGGTGCAAAGAAGCGGGAAATCACTTGTTGTTTCTGCTTCCCCATAGCAGCGGCCTAGCAGAGGTAGCGGTAGCGGTGGTGATTTCCTTTGGCGGTTTAATATACAAGGGTTAGTACGGGTTTGGCGCCTTTCTTTCTACTGTTTTGTTCATGGCTAGAGTTAAAACTATTTACATAAAAGCTTATCGTAGTTGTATAGTACTTAATAAATAATTATTTAAATTAAAAACTTAAATAAAAAAATTAAAAAGATGGGAAAGGTGCAGATTTCTAAAAATCATAAAACATTATTAAGCTTTAAGTTTTAAGTTTTACGAGCTTAAGTGAATTTAAACAAGGTTTAGTGTAAAAAAAAATGTTTTCTCATTTTTAATATTATTTTAAATTTTTAAACATTTCAAAAATCATTTAATAATTAAAATAATATATATCAAACATCTAGAATAATAAAATACTATAGACAATTATATAATTTTCAAGTTTTCGAAATGCTAAAATTAAAATGTTTTTCATATTTTCAATTTTCAACTACTTAATAGATTTATAGAAACTTCTTACATGCTTTTTGAGTTTACAACAAAATAACGATTCTCAATATTATAATTATATAACGTAGATAGTATCATAACTTAAATCTTATTTAACTGTTTACGTAAAGTCATTTTTAACTTTTGTAAAAATAAAATCTTTTAAAATTTTGAAATTAAAGTTAAATGAAAAGTTGTTTTTAAAAATTAAAAAAAATTAATAGGCTAAAGTCGAATCAAAAACTTTTTAAAAAAGGGAAAAAATTAAAAATATTTAATAAAGTGCCCTTAGGGAACACGAAAGAGAGGAATTAAAAAATTTAACCATTTAAGAATTGGAAAAAAAAAAGTGTATAAACGTTAAGTGAGGCGTTTTACTAGAACTTAAAGCCTAGGCACCGCTTAAGCGAAATTTTAGAACACGGGAAATTTGAGTAAAATAAATTATTTCCTCATTTATATTTATAAAACAATCAAATCATTTTTTATCTATACATATTATAAATTTCACAAAAATTATCAAATTATTCAATTATTTATCATTCGATTTTATTTATTTATAAATTAAATCATTTGTAAATACTTTTCAAATAACAAATATAAATATAAGATGTCGCTCTTTGTAAAGATTAGCTAAGAATGCACAAAAATATTGAAATAACAAATAAAAGATGTCATAATATGCTACTTCATTTTTCTAAGTAGCAGCCGAGATGTAATAAAAAATTATTATTTTTGTGATAAAAACTAAGTATGTTGTATTTTTTGAAATAATTTTCTTTTGCAGAAATTACATTCGCGTGGAGTTTCTAAGTTTCCAATTGCGTTTGATACCCATTTTTATGTAAAAATGCATTTTAGAATAGTAAATTGATGAGAAATGTGTAGTTGAGAAATAAAGAAATTTTTTTTATTTACGTATAATATTATTTTAATAAAGAATGTGTGGTTATAAAGAAGAAAGAGAAAAATACATTTTTAAAAAAAATGAATATCAAACGGGGCATAAAAGTAAGATTGAAAGAATTTTGGTTCAAAAATCAGATGATAACTATCTTTTAGATGTTATTAATATTATAAAATTATATTTATCCACCCACCCCATCTATCCCATCCCCAATTTTACATCGAAACCCTAATCATTACTCTGCCTCTTTTCTTTCCATCTTCTCTCTTTGTACCTCTATCTACACGCCCATTCTCTCAATTTTAGACGTTGGTCCGCTCCTCTTGCAGCGACGCACAATTGACGAACGCGACATAGTTATATACAGTATGGTTGCACGTAGATCCACCACCGTTGCCCTTTTTCCACCTACAAACTCATCGTCGCCCACTGTCCTATCCCTTCTACTATTGTCGACAACCCTACAGATCCAACACTGGTGCAGCAACTCAACAAATCAAAACACCAGGGCCACGTGAAGCGCGCGAGACGGAGGCGGTGGATTTTGCGAGAGACATCATGAGGGAGGTTATAGAGATGGACGTTGTAGAGGTTACTGTCGTCGTGAAGGACGTTATGGAGACCGTTTTCTTTGAATTCTGTGTTGATCCCAAAAAGTGCGCCAACAAATGTCGGTCCCACCCGGGCTTGGGCGAATGTCCAACACGCTAAAACACGTGGATGGTCTAAAACGAGCGCTTCAAATGGCGTGTGAGTAGCCCAACGACACGGGACGGTGACGTTCGGAATCCGGCGGATTGTTCGTAATCCCATTGTACAATAATTACCAACCGGTGTTCATAAATATATATATATATGTAAATGTGTCTAAAATCGATTTGTTTATTGCAAGTAAAATGAGAGAGAGTTGAGTAAATGTAATTCTTTGTATTGATTCTTGTATTAGTCTTTTGATATTACACGAGAGAAGTATTTATAGTAATACATATGAAATGGGAGCCTTTTGATGAAGTGGCACGTAACCTCATCTCTTTAGTTCAAACATCTGTTCCTAGGTATGGGGCTTGACTTGTTAGCTTGCGGCGCATTTATTGATTGTGCAGGGCCTCCATACTAGTGACAAGACTTGACCTTTATGCTTATGACAAACGTTCCATCAATCATTCGAATAAGATCTGTGCAGGCGATCTCTTGGAAGAAGTGGCCATGGAGGATGTTTCCTTGTGGTTCAGAGGCTCTCGCATCAGTTTCGGGGCTTCGGCCATTTGTCATGATACTTCCACTTGAGGGCCTCAGCTGCTCTCAACATGTTCCAGCAGCCTGGCTTCGGTTCGTAGGCTTCGGTTCGTAGGCCTCGGACAAAAAAGGAGTCTCGACAGATGGACTTCGGCTCGAAATAGTTTGGATGTAGCCCACCTCGACAGGAATGCCACGTGGATCGCCATGAGTGGGTCATTATCCCAGGTAGGTTGGCCAAGTGTGACAACACGCAACATTCTGCATTGCAATTTTACTTTGTTGTGTGGTGGTTTTGTAGTTGTAAATTGTGGTTGTTGGTAGTAGTGTTGCGATGGCGGTGGACGATGATGATTTTTGGCCACGTTGCGCACTGTGTAAGCACCTTTTTGCAACTATTGTTGCGCTATCTAGGTAAAAGTGTTGAAGCTTCTTGGGTGGTTGGTGGTAGTTTGAAATGGTGATGGCGCTAGAGGTAGCGATGGTGGTCTGGTGATGAATGATAATGGATTTGATTTTTTTGGTGGTGTTTGGATGGTGGTGGTTGTGATGTTAGATGCGGTGGTGAGGTAATGGTTATGTTGGCAGTGCTGGTCAATGGTGGTGGTGGTGATCATGGCAGAGGTTGTGGGTGGAATGGCGATTATTTTGATTGTTTGTGACTAATAAATTAGTTAATTTGTGACAAATTATTTGAGATTGTGACTAATAAATTGGGTATTTTATGATTAATAAATAATATATAACTTAAAAATTTGGTTATGAAATATAAAATTTGTGATTTATGGCTGATGAATAAATTGTGTTTTATAGAATTGTTGATTATGATAATGAAATAATTTGTGACCTATAAATTTTTTTATTTATGATCGAAAAGTAATTTCTGGTCAATTAATTCGATAATTTGTAATAAAATAGTATAAAATTGTGATCTCAAATTTAATTAACATATGATCTTTGAAGTTTTAAACCTTGTTCCCTAGTTTTGAAATAGGCCATACATAATTTCTTATATATGAATTTTTTCATAATGGAAAATTTTCATAACTAAAAAGTTAAGTATGACCCATTTCAAAATTAAGAATAAAAATTTTAAATTTCAAAAATCAGTTTTTTTTAAATTATAAACTAATTTATTTGATTTATATTTTATTAATTAGATTTATAAAGGTCACAATTTTTTATGCAAATTGGTCACAATTTATGAATTAACTGGTTACAGATTAATTTTCGATCACAACTTATCAAATTATTGGTCGCAATTTATTTATCGGTTATATATAAAAAAAATTATATGTCACAAATCAAAATTTTTATAAAGTCACAGATTATTCATTAGTCACAAAATCAAAACTTTTATTAGTCACGACTCATTTATTCACTACAAATTATTAGATTAACTGGTCACAATTAATTTTTCGATCACAACTTAATTAATTGTGGGTCACAGTCAAAACTTTTAGGTCACATGTTACAAATCAACTAATTATTAGTCATAATCAACCAAATAATTGGTCACAATCATCCAACACCATCTTAAGCAGTCGCTGTGACTGCCGCCACAACTACAGCACCACCATTACTGTGACTACAACCACACCCCACCACGATTACGAGTAGCACCACCACACCTCATCACCACTACGAGGCAACGTGAAAACCACCCATAAAGCAAATCTAATTAGGCCTGAGATTGACGTGGTCTTTGCTAAAAACCATGGTAGCATGAAAACCACACCATCTTCGCCGCCAATAAACTACCCTAACATCACCACACCATCACCAAAGAAAACCAGCCTAAAATCTCCAACACTTAACCAATACATTTAACATCACCAACCCTCAACCACTGCGTTGCTGCAATACCTTTTAGCCATCCAGTGGCCTTGCGCGCGATAGCCTTTCGTGCGGCTGTAATGGTCGGCAGTGTCTCAACATTGCATGGCGGTGTTGGCTTCTTCGGAGTAACGAGCTATAGCATCATCTTTGTAGTGGGACTACTGCTTTAGATCGACATTGCTCGGTGGTTGTGTGTTGAGCGTGGTGGTGGCGGCGTATTCACAGTGGCAATGACAACGGTGACTACGTCTTCGTCAAAAAATAGAAAGTGAGGGATAGAGGGAGAGAAACGAGATAGGAGAGCGATAAAGAGAGAGGAATGAGATGAGAAATTAATTAGGGTTTGCAGTAAAATTTATATTATAATATTTAATATTTCTATATTAAAAATTGATTTTTGAACAATAAAACATCCAACCTGATTTCAGAATTTTGAATTTTTAAAGTATTTCATGTCGTTAGGCATCGTGACGGGGAACCTAAAGGGTCGCACACAAAAAAAGAATTAGAATATTGTACTTTATCAATTAATTAATTTAACAAACGTTGTATAAATTAATTAATTGTGTTGCGTATTTATAAGCCCGAATTAATTATATTAATTAATTCACAAACCGAATTTAATTAAATGTGTTAATTAAATATTTTATTAGTCAGATCAAGCCTGTTTGGACTTATATAAATATGACTAGAATTTTCAAAATTTGTAGAAAATTCATTCTTGCTAGTATAAGAAAAAGAAATACAATCTTGTTCTTTATGTGGATCACCGTTGGAGGTTGGACAATTGAATTGCTATAGACGACAGATCAAGATTATTGGAACGAAAGAATAGCAAAAGAGTTTACAGATCTCTAAAATGTATAATTTCTATCATAGTTTCTATCTAAACACAAAGTAGATTATTGGTGAAAATTGAAATTCGTTTTTATTTCTGAAGCGCATGATAAGTAGATTCCCAACAATTATTTGGACAATAAAGATGTCAGTGATGGTTAGGATTATGATCATTTTATCATGCTATTTTGATTTGTTCAATCTATAGCAAAATTTTCTACATTTTAGTTTTCATTTTTTTTGTATAAATAGATGTCTCATTGATCAATAAAAATCAATTTTCGGCAGTTTTAAAATATTTGTGCTCTTGTGTATTTTTGTACTTTTTTTTAAATAACCAACAAGATTTTAAATACAGATTTTTTTTTTTTTTTGCGATTTTCAATAGGTGGAGGAGTTATATCTTACGCGAAACTATTTCAGATTTCTGTTATCAATCCATTATAAGTACATGTTTAGTATTGATTTTTCATTTCAAAAAATTAAGTTTTTGATCATTATTTTACTATTTCAACCGTCATTTTTTACTTTTCTCTCAAGTGGAATATGTTTTTGTCTCTAACGATGAAAAAATCAATTCTCGTAACAAAAAAGCTTAAAATATGAGTTATGCTATAAGTACAGAATTTTTGTACAGAATTGTTCACAAGACGTGTCGAAATATCATTCAAAGATGGAAAAAAATATAAAATACACTGACAAAATTTTTTCATTTCAAAATCCAGTATGAACTCTGTATATTTTCCGGGAAAAATCCCTAAGGTCCCGTTTGATTGTACGAAAATTTTCATGGAACTTGGAATTCGAATTTCAACTTCCACTTTTGGCCTGTTTGATTGACAAAATTTTTCAGAAAATTGATTTCCCATGAATTTTTAGGTAAAACACCTTAAAGGGTGATTTTCCATCTTTTATTTTCCTAAGGCGTAGGTGGTTTTTGGTTTTCCACCTTTTTTATTCTTTTTTTTTTAATTGTTGGCAATAGGAACAAATTTTAGGAACAATTGTAAAAAAAGATATCCTTGAAATTGATAATTTTCATGTAAAACAAAGTCAAACGAACACCAAAATATAAATAATTTTTTGATCGTTTTTTTCTTCTTTTTTTTTTTGGTTGGCAATGGAAATAATGGCAATGAGAACAAATTCTAGGAATAATAATAGAAGTGAATATTCCTTAAATTGACAATTTTCATGTAAAACAAAGTCAAATGAACACTAAAA
Organism: Olea europaea var. sylvestris; assembly: GCF_002742605.1. Classification (NCBI taxonomy): domain Eukaryota; kingdom Viridiplantae; phylum Streptophyta; class Magnoliopsida; order Lamiales; family Oleaceae; genus Olea; species Olea europaea. Next base: position 9,361,072 of record NC_036237.1, read on the forward strand.
AACCCTTTTACTTTAATATTTTCCACGTAAAAAATTATACTAATCAAACACAATAATTTACCATTTTCAAAATAATAATTTACAGATATTTCAATTTTCTGAAATTCATTTTCTTTCTATCCAAATTCCCAAATTCTACTTTCGCAATCAAACAAACCCTAAAATATATATTAACCAAAGAAATGGGCGTCAAGCGTCAACCGCTCCACTGCCTCTCTGCTCTCCCGCTTTGCCGGTTGAAGAATTACAGATAAGCGAAAATGGTGTCGTCAGCAGTGGTAAATACGTATCCACTGCCAAGCTACACTTTCGGCGCCAAAGAGCCCAAAATGGAGAAAGACACCTCCGTCGCCGATCGCCTTGCCCGCATGAAAGTCAAGTGCGTTTTTGTTATGATTCTTAAACCCTAGATAGATCGAATTGATTGATATCGTGCAGGGTTCACGCCTGTTCTTTGGATTTGTGTTTTACATCGTTGTGATGTGTTTCGTTTGGGTTTTGAATTCCAGTTACATGAAGGAGGGGATGAGGACTAGCGTCGAAGGAATTTTGTTGGTATGTACTGATTTCTATATCCTCCGTACTCAAATGTGTATGTGTGTGTAGATATAAAATAATATAAAGTAACTGTTTCTGTACTCAATTATTGAACAATCTTGTTTGAATTTTCTGTTTCTTTCATTCTGGATGGAATTGCTTCTGCCTAGAGCGTATTTGGCTAAGCATAAAAAGTTACCTCTGAGTAAATAAGTAATTTGATTCTTTGGCACGGTTAGAATTACTTCCAAAATAAGTTTAGTTTTTTAGTTTTTTATTTTTTATTTTTTTAAAAGAAGACTTTAAAAAGTATGAATGATAAACGTATCTATGCATATTTGGAAATAAAGAGTTACTTAAAAAGTAAATGTTCACTTATTTTTAAGCTTAGTCGAACATGCTCTAACTGGGAGAAGTTTACACTAGAAATGGTGGAGTTTTTTGAATATGATGGTAAATTTTATATAGACTATTTGAAAAGTATGAAAATATTGAAGTGCCGTGATGCAAAAATGATAGAAACACAAGAGTCCCCACTGTCTTCATAACACTTTTTAAGCTTGATGAGTTCAGTTTTCTGTGGCTTGTTACATTTGAAGTAATGTAATGTACAATGTGTTTTTGTGTCAAAGCAGGATTATCTTGGTATGTTAGCTTTTGAGTTTCTCCACGCTTGTAGTTAGTAATGCAATGCACAAAATTTGAGAAGATACAACAAAGTCTCTATGTTTACTCATTCTGGATAAAATGGAGAAGTGCTATAAGAATTCTATGCAATATGAAGATTTTATTTAGGTTAAAGGCAAGTTCTACAAAAACGAGGTTAGGCACTCTATGCTTATTGAGGTTGAGATGTTCTAAGATGAATGTAGCGAAAATGAGGATGGTAAGATTGTTGTGCAACTAAATTAAAAAGAATTAGATATGAAATGAGTATATATGCCAATAAGTGGACTTGGGGCTGATTGAGGGTAAACTAAGGTGAGGATGACTTAGCTGGTTGGTCATGTTTTGCTTTGACCTAACAAGGCACCGCTCGTAAGAATGAGATGATTTTGGTTAAGTCAGGAAGAGACAGGGAGGGGTACATCAAAACTAACATAGTCTATTGTAGTCACTGATGATCTAGTTGTTAGATTTCCCACCAGATCTAGCAATGAGTGGGGGAAATGTGGAATTCAGGATTCACGTAGACAACTCGAAATTTATTGATAAAAAGGTTTTATTTGTTGTTTCCGTTTTGCTCATTATGGATAAAGAAGGGACTCCCCTAAGGGCCTATTTCCAATCCACTATAGGGGTACTGGTGTGGATTGTACATTTTATGTTTTAGAGATCTCTAGAAGTAAGGATTGGAACGACAATAAGTCTTCTTGGTCACTTTATCTTAACACTCATCAAATTAAAGCACTTTTTTGAGTTGTTTATGAACTGTTGAAGCTATAAATAAATAGAAATAAGTAATGAATAAGTGGTTAGTATTTGTGGGTCCCATTAAATATGTTGATAAAAAGTTATTAAAAAAATATGTGATTATTGGTAGCCAAACAAGGCTTAGTTGTTTTCATGTTGTTCAGAAAAACTTGGAATTTGAGCCTTCTTTCTGCATCGAAGTCCATAGTGTGATTAAATCTTGTTAAAGAAATGTTTGAGATCCTTAATACTTATTAAGCTTAGAACTTAGCAAACATTAAGACCCTGTTTGGTGTAGATTAAAATCAGATTTTTAGAAAAGTTGATGAACTGTGTCTGAAAAGTTGTGGGTCCAATGAAATGATAGGTTAAAATTAATTATTAACTTTGACTTGAGATTTTTAGAAGATTTTAATCTACACCAAACAGGCTAAATATATAACTGGACAGTAGAACAGGTTGCAGATGAAACATATTATAGAAGATTTTTGAGTCTGTTTAGCTATAAATAATAGCAGAGGTCTTGCATGTGGCATTATAGTTTTTCTATAAGGTCTCTGATTAGGCCATTTAATGCTGAACTGTGTTCCTTCCTTAACATTTTAACGTGCATGGAGAATTTCTACCTTGTTGTATTTTCTTTTGCTATTCATCATGATAATAACTTAGCATGTGGTAAGCAATATGGCCATATAGATAATTGAAAAACATGGTGGACTCCCACAGGTAGAAGAGCATAATCATCCCCATATTCTTCTTCTGCAAATTGGAAATACTTTCTGTAAACTCCCAGGTGGCCGACTGAAGCCGGGAGAGAACGGTACAATGTTTGACTCCCTCTTAAAAGAACAACAAAAACGACAACTCATATTCTGGCCATGGACTTTTTGAGTTTATTTTGTGTCTAGTTTTATTTATCTTCAATTTTTATTTTATTTTATTTTATTTTTACATCGTTTTGCAGAAATTGAAGGCTTGAAAAGGAAACTTTCCAGCAAACTCGCTGTGAATTCACCTGGTCTTGAGCCAGATTGGCAGGTAATTCTTTATGGAATAATCACCTGACCTAAATGCTTGGTAGATATAATCAGGATAAATTTTGAAATGGGAAAAGTATAATTCAACATTTCAACGTGCTTTAGAGATTATTCATGTGAAAAGGGAATGTGCAACGTAAATATGCATAACTAAATGTGATCTCTGATTGATAGTGAATAATCTACCTGGTGTTTTGTTTGGGTAAATATGTATACATCTAAGAAAGGAAGGATGGACGTCGTATGAATTTTACTCTATATGCCACAACTGAGAAACTAAGGCTGAATATTATATGATCTTATCTTATTTGCTGTACACAGGATCTGCATCATGATCTTTTACACATCTCTTTTCTTGGCCTTCGCTAAAGATATTTATTTGTATATGTACTTGATTCTTCTTTCTCATTCTTTGTTGCAATGTTCGTTGCAGATAGGTGAATGTGTGGCAACATGGTGGAGACCAAATTTTGAAACCACAATGTACCCTTACTGCCCTCCACATATAGCAAAACCCAAAGTAATATCATCAGCAAACATCCTTCCATTAGTATATATGCATTTTGGTCTGTATTCTCATTTGTTGTCAAGACAGCTGACCACGTATTATTCATAATGTAGGAGTGCAAGAAGCTTTTCATTGTTCACCTGTCAGAGAGAGAGTACTTTGCTGTTCCGAAGAACTTGAAACTTCTTGCTGTTCCGTTATTTGAACTCTATGACAATGTTCAGGTGTGAGATTTTTGCCTTGTCTGCTGGTTTATACATCATTTGCTTGATTTGTTCTCCTCATCCTGTCTCCACTTAAATTGTGACAGGAACATAGCTTTTGTTTTCACACTTTCTGTTAGGGTTTGTGGTAAAGATCATCTTTATATGGTAATCACATAATTATAAATACTCCTTGTTTTCCATATCAGAGATACGGACCTGTAATTTCCACCATTCCGCAGCAGCTATCCCGTTTCCAGTTCAACATGATCCACTCATAGATTCTTCCTAGAAACTCATACGAAGATAGATGCACCCAGAGAATTCAAGTCAGTGACTCTGAAAGACCCAAGTTTTGTGGTCAACTTAGCAAATCCAACAAATATATAACTCCAAATTACCGGTTTTATTTCTTTGAATTTTATTTGATTTCAGATTTTCATTTAAGAGCCTGGTTTCTTCCCGCAGCCTTGGTTTGTGGAAGATGTCACATTATGATTGAAGTCTTCTCTTATTTCTAAAACTTGTTGAGCATTTTGCTGAACACAAACGAAATTTGACGTCTAGATTGCTGTAGGGGATTCAATGTAAGAATTGTTGATGGTTCTTTTGACATATTTGGTAAGTTGAATTAGATTCCAGTATTGCGCACGAAATATGCCCCGTAGGCGTGGGGACAGGATTAGAATGGTGGTACTGGGCTTATTAATGTTGTCCCTGCAAATGTGTTCTAGCCAAGATGTAACACTGATGAAGTAATGTTCAATCTTTGGATTGAGCTTAAAATGTCGTCCTGTGCTATGGAAAATCTTTGAATCGACTAACACAAATTTAAAGTCCCGTGAACATCTTTATTTAAAAGATTTTTATCGCTAAAGTCAAAAGTTTGGTAACCAAGATAGAATTTACTAATTGTGAGCAATTAGCGCCTCCTTGGGAGAAATTTTCATCTGGATTTTAATCAATTATTGTACTGTTGTTGTTGTCATTTTTCATTTCCTTTTCAATAAAAGCTAGACACTGGGATCCACTTGTACTTCGCAACGGTATAAAATTTGATTTTAGCCTCCGTTTGGCTCCTATTTTTTTTTTTTTATCAAATTTTAATGGTTGGAATAGTGTTTTTTTTTTTTTTCAAAATGTGTGGTTAAAAAAGAATGAAAAGTTTTTTATTTGCATGTAATATTATTTTATGGAAGATTGTGTGATTGAAAATAAGAGAGAAAGAAAATGAGTAAGATAATGGTCTTGTAAAAATGGAGTCAGACAGGGATTTATGTTTGTTTTAAACTAAATGGTTTTTTATTATATAAATTTAAAATAAGGATAAATCATGAATTTCCCAATCTTTCGTTTATATCTCTTTTGTTTAATAGGCAAATAAAATAAAATAAAATAAAATAAAATAAATAATAATAATAATAATAATAATAATAATAATAATAATAATAATAATAATAATTGTGAAATTGAATTATCCAGATTCGAAACGACCTTTCTTAGAAGTTAGTTTGGAGCAAGAATTTTCCTCCTACAACAAATTCAATCTAAACTTCAATCACTTGAAACAGGGTAGGATGTATTAATAAATCAGCTTTCGTCATTTGGATTTTTTTTTAAATAATATTTTTCCACTTTAATTCATGATAAAATAAAATCTTGATTTTTTTTTTACTTTTATTTATTAAATAGAATCTTGACATGGAAATTAAAAAGGCAAGAGGTTGTTGATGTCATCAAACAGATGACGTTTGATGTAATTAAGTGGACTAAATTTGTGTTGAACTATTATTATATTGATGATTACGTAACGTGATTACCAACTATATTCTGGTGAATAGATAACAATTTATTTATTTATTTTTTAACTATACTGTAAAATATAACATTAGAGTGTAAAGATACTCAATATAATTGGTGTATTTTGTTAATTTTTATGTTATGATCTTTGTATGTTACGAATATTAATAACCTCTTCAAAGACAATACTAAAAGCAAAATTAAAATTAAAATCTTGTTATTATACTCCGCGATCATGTCGAATGCTTCATCCGTAACAATCGAAGTTTCATTTTGTTCTCTCATTTTTATTAACAAAATAAAATGCTTTTTAATTTGAATAAAAATTCTAGTCCAATGTACTTGTCTAAATTTAGCGATAACAACAAAAGTCATATTCGTTCATTCCTATTCGATTGAGATTTTGCTTTCCTAATAAACTAAATATGATATATTTAAGGAGACAACCATCCGTAATCTTAAATATTCAAGGAGCAAACATGTGGAGATATCATAAATAAACAGAACTCGAGTTTTTTTCTTGATTACTTCTTTGGACAAAGATAAGATAAAAATAATTTTTTTTTTTTAACAATACATTATTATTTGCATAATTTTTTATTTTTTATTTTTTTTGAAATTTTTGCTTCATTTATTATACTTTTTAAATGTTGAAGCTCATTGTAACTAGTTGTTATATAGACTCAATAATCATTTCTCTTGATTCTCAGTACATCTATGAGCTGGCTTCAAGTCATTTGAGATTAATAGATAATGATTAAATGAAATCAATTAAGGTTCTTTAAAAAATTAATAATAAAAATAAAAACTGATAGTGGTGAGGCATGAAATAATTTTTGTTGGACCATGGTGACATAAGACTACTATAGCATCTTTATTCATTTTGAAATTTAATAGTATAAAAAATAAAGTCAACTAAAATTGAAATTAATCGTTTCCTTTTTGGTTAAGAAAAGACACTGATTTCTCTGCAAAATCATAAATAATTAAATCATAAATAATCTATATTATCTAAAATTTTCATATGAGATGAGCATAATATAGAGGTGAAAACGGGATCTAGAAAGAAATTAATCAAAAGTACAAAGGGTTTCTTCTTAATTCATCCAATTTTGAAGAAAAATATATATGGCTAGAAAAATATTAATGGCGGACAAAACTAATAAAAAAGTGTTTTGCATATATTTATATAAATTTCTTCAGAAATATATAAATGACTAAGAAATTTCAATATCAGCAGCATGGATTTACTTTTTATATACACACACACTGAAAAGGTAAAATATGATGGATAATATGATATTCCAGCTTCTTCATAGACAAATTTTATTTGTGAGAATTTAGAATATTTTGAATTGTAACTTTGAATTTGAAATTCGAAATAAGGCTCTAAAATAGGGTCTCATAATTTTTAGGGCCGACCCCGAATGCATTCCTCTGTAACACACTAAACGAGGAGGTCTATACAGACCAACCACCCAACTTCAAAGACCTTAATCATCCCATCCATGTCTGTCGTCTCAAGAAAGGCATTTATGGTCTCAAACAGGCACTTAGAGTCTGGGATAACGAATTCAAAGGTATTGTTCCCTCCTATGGGTTTCAAAAATCCATCCACGATTCTTCCCTCTTCTTTTGCTTATCTTCTTGCATCATAATCTATTTCGTAGTATATTTTGATGACCTTTTGGTCATGGGAAACAACCATTCTGATGTGTCCTCATTCATCCATTCTGTATCCCTACGATTTCGTATCGAGGACTAGGAGCCATTACATTACTTCCTAAGAGTTGAGTCACTAGGCTCCTTACTCAAAATAAATACATCCGCCGCCTCCTATTACGAACTAACATGATATAATCTAATTTCTTGGTGCTCTCCAAAGCACAAATATGTAGCTTGATCTTCCACTGAGGCCGAATATAAGCCCCTATCATTTGTTCGATCGCTTAAACTAAGCTCCACTTTAGATAGGTTTCGTGCTCACCTTCTTGTCGTTTCATCAAACAAGTGAAATAAAGAAAATGATGAAGTCTGATGCATCAACTAAACAATTGTCTTTCGCACCATTCACTCAATTATGGTTCAAGATCAGAGTCTCTAACATGACTCTGTCTTGCATGGGTGTGTTAAGGATAAGGCACAAGAATACAAACAAGCTGAAAACTCTAAACTACACGATCAACATCCAAGTCCTATCAATAGTAGTAGCCAAATCTCATCTCGAGAAACTAGTGAGCGATCATATCATCATCTAATTTAAATTGTTCACTTAGATTAGCATCATCACTTTATATTCTTATATTGTAAAACCTAATTATAGAAGTCTAGTTCGAATAAATTGTTACATTGTATAAATATACATGAACTACATGAATGGAAGTGGGTGAAATTATTTTGTCTCAATATCATCTGTTTTTCTACACTATCTTTATTCTTTATATGGATTAAAATATTAAGTATTTATATTAAATAAATTTTAAAAAATCAGCTTTTTAAAACATTACAGTGCACTAATTTGAAAAGGAAGGAAACCCTTGACATCTTCAATTATTAGTTTGTACCTTTATATACATAAAAATATTGATTTTCCGATCCTTACTGGTTTAATAGTTTTTAATAAATTCTAATAGAATTATGTAACACGTAATGCATGTGTAATTACTATTAAAGTAATTATTATCGTGGGGTTGAACTGTTGAAGTACAAATCATTAAGTATTTTATTTTTTATAAATTATAAACATTTTACTTTCTCCACCAATCCGTGTATGAATCATAAACATATCATTTTTCAATTGAAGAACAATAAAATTGCCGGTAGGAAGGAATAAAATGAAAGTCACCTCAATATATATTTCACTGTTGGCATAATTTATGTATGAAATTAAGTACATTTTTCATAAGTACATGATTGAATAAGATTTGAACTTCTTTTTTATATTTAGCCCCCGTTTGAGCCACATTTTTACCTCATTAAAATGAAAAATATGATCGTTATCCATCACATCAAGCCACCATTTTTGAATTTCTATTTCTGGTGTGGGGCCCATAACGGCTCTATTTCTCATTCTCATTCTCATTATAATGTGGCTCAAACAGACTCTTAATATCATTCAATTCCATATAAAAAAATACACAATTGAAAAATATGCGTTGTGTTTAGACAAAAATAAAATTTGAATATTTAATACATATTATTTATGTACACACACAAACCTTTATATTGTTTTCTGTATTTATTCTTAATTGACAATTGGGAAAGTGGTAGGTTCAATAACTTCAACCGGCCAATATGGACCTTAATATATAATAACATAGACTTTTATGACAATATTATTCATTAGTAAAGTTAAAAATAATAATTAAATCAATATACATACTTTAATTTAATTTTCTAAAATGACATAGTAAATTAACATAGTATTAACATCAGACAAAACACATAAGTTCAAGTCTCATAACATCAATTTATAAAGATTATGAATCCATTAATTGAATACATATTTTCATTCTAACAGATTAAACATTAAAATTGATAACTAATATAATTTTATGTTTTTCGATTACCATCTTGAATAAACTGTTCCTTTTGGTCAGAATAGTTCGTTATTAATTTAATATAGACGATTCAATTATAGAACGATTTTTAATTCAATAATTATTAATTTATATTATATAATTCACCAGTGGTCGTGAAATGCAAATTTGGCGTGGTAGTATAATTAGTTTAGATCTTTGGGGACAGTCTTCATTCCAACAGTGATTGACACAAATGATTGGATTTTGTCCAATTCAACAAGTAAAAGCTGAAATTAACGATCACATATTCAACAATTATTGGATTTTGTCCAATTCAACAAGTAAAAGATGAAATTATTGGATTTTGTCCAATTCAACAAGGATTTCAAACATGTTTGGTTTTACTTATTTAAGTTTACTTTTAAGTTACTTATCACATCATTCTTAAAATTATTTCTCTCTAATTAAAATCTTAAAGTATTTACCGAGCAAGTCTAGGGAAGCGACCATTTAGATACAACCAAACATAAAGGGTTTATTTCCTCAACATAGGTCATTGATCTAACTTTTACATTAATAACTAACATGATAATTGAATTGAATCACCTCATCACCTCATTTCTTGTTGGAATTTTAGTTTCCATATGAAAGGATCAACCTTAAGTGAAGCAGCTGATTCCTTTTATAAACTCAAGACCATACTCATGTATGCTCAATGTCGAAATTTTGATTGCATATATTTGACAACTCTGCTCGAATGAAACGCCGTGTCATCATAGTCACCAATGATCATCATGGCAGCCCTCAAATGATGACCTGTTTAGTCTATCCACACTTTTTTTTTACCAATGTCCACATCATCTCCACCGCACGAAGCCCTACGTTACCAAGGATGGCTTCACCACACTAAGAATTCACCAACAACATGAAATTTTCTTGCATCGCGATTAATTAAAAACCACTCATTCATTCTAATATTTCGTACACATCCAAAAGTTCATCTTGTGTATCTACGTGGCAAAGTATAGGTTACAATGACTCTGATCGCACTTGTTGATCATTGAGTTTCATCTCAAGAGGTTAACAAACTAGGAAGAGTAATTTAATCCAATTAAAAACCCAACATTATCTATATATCTAGCCATTGTTGAACTTTGCACATTTTCAACACTTCCGAATGCCAAGTTCCCTCATTCTCAACAGCATTTATCTAGTAGTCTTTCGACAACTTTTGGTTCTAATATTGGTCAAAGTTATTCTTACATATTAACGCCTCCTAATTGTGTAAAAAATTATCGACGCCATTTCATTTTCAAATTTCACTTTTAATTTCAACTTATGCATAATATTAGCCATCTTATAAGAATGGAGTTCTTGTTCTCAACTCTTCCCAAGGATTCCTAAAAGTTCCTAGAAAGGGACATGGTGGATACCTAACCTCAAATCCACAAGCCACATGAACAATATTGGCAATATTAAAACCTTAGAAGGTACAGTTTCTTATTTCTTAAACAAAAAACATTTTCAACTAATCCCTCTTTTAAATTCCTGCGTTCAGGGGTTTGCTATCCTCACACCAAGTTTCTATTCTCCCTTTCTTTTCACTCCCTCTCTCGTACAAACACATACAATCATTATAACCATCATAACATATATTGATTCGGAAAGATTCAGTTTGACATTAATGGGGCATGATAAGGCATCAGATAAGGGAAAGAAGAAGCAGAAAAAGGGATTATGGTCTCCAGATGAAGACCAGAGGCTTAGAAACTGTATACTCAAGCATGGTCATGGCTGCTGGAGCAATGTTGCCATCAATGCTGGTGAGTATATTAGAAATGGTATATGTGCAAGTCACAGAGTCCAAGTTTCACGCCATTTAATGAAGATTGATTTGTTGAAGATAGAAATTAGTGAGTCAATATTTTGTTTGAATGATTTAGAGAATCAACCCAATTTACCGTTTGATTTACTAATTCTAGGGTCGACCAGGCGGTCAAGATATCGTTTATGTTAACTATGGGTAAAATAGTTGGCCAAGTCCATTCCATGACATGAACTTTGAAGAATGAACACATATACATGATTGATTATGTTAATTACTTTTATTAGTCATGGTCCAATAAACAACTATTTAATAATAAAAATAAGTATGTAAGTCTTTAAAATATATATATATATATATATATATATATAAGAGGGGGGTCCCTGAAAAAGAGGTTATTTCAAGGATTTTAAGGCTGTTGTAGGGGGGTTGTTAAAACAATTATGAAAAATCCTACTCAGTACTCTTCTTAATTGAGATTTCTTTTTCTTTTGGTAAAATAATATCCTTTTTTTTTCTTTTCTTTTTTTTTTTTTTCTTTTTTTTAAACATGCCATCTGAGATATATGAACTTGGGCCTAACTCCATTCTTGTAATAGATTTTCAAACACCACATAAACGACAGTTATTAAATATTACAGCACATGATCCTCAGACTTGGAATAATATTATAGAAGTATGGAAGAATACAATAATAGGACATTATATTAGATTATCAGATAATATGGAAACATTAGAAATGTATAGATATTTAGAAACATTTTTAGGAGAAAGTGCTAAAGCTACATGGGAAGCTTATAAGAAAGATAAACAACCAGAATTTGAAGCACTAATTGCATTAGGGAATAATCCTTATAATTTTTTTAGTAAAATACATGAAGTATTAACAGGATCAGACCCAAATACAGGACATAATGATCTCCTTTTATAGGAGAGAAAAGAGAAAGAAAGCGTTTTTCAAAAGCAAGGAATCTTTGCTTTTTTCAAAACGTCAAAAAGAAAACAGTAAAAAGCTATACTATCAAATCTTACTTTATAAAACAGTAAGATTCTTTACAAATTTTTCAAAAAGAAAACAGTAAAAATCTACTTTTCATACAATAATTCTTGAGATTTCTTGAATTCGGGACACAAAAGTCTTGGATTGATTGAGTCAAATCTGAAAAACTCTTGTCTTTTTCCCAAATGTCTGACACAGCAGACTGGAAATTCTATTATTAGACTTATAAGTCCAATGGACCTTAAACAGAAAAGCCCAATTAACCTTCCAGAATCATTTCAATCAGCTCAAGATCCAGAACAGATTTCTCAATCAGACATCAGAAGAATCAAAGAAACGTTTGAAAAGATCGAAGAAATACAGCAGCAAGTTAAACAAAGTACTACAAAGAAAAAGAAAATACAGATTAAAAAGAAAAATAAAGGTAAAAAGAAAATTGAACAAGAAAAAGATTTGGATAATTTTAAATATTATCTTAGAAAATCTAATAGAAGAAAACCTTATTTAGATGAAAATAAACATGTAAGAAAATATAAACCAGAAAGAAATTATCCTAATAAATTAAATTGTTATGTTTGTGGAGAGATAGATCATTTAGCTAAAACATGTCCAAAAAGGATAAATAATAATGATAAAAGAAGTAATCTTGTAGAATGTACTAATGAAGATTTATTAGAAATTGATGAATATATTTCAGATAAAGAATCAGTTTATAGTATTATTTCAATAGAAGATTATAATAATAATTATAATATAGAAGAACAATCAGATTATGAAAATTTTATACAAGAATTTTCAAATATAAAAAATTTATCAGATTCAGATGAAGAATTAGAATTTATGGATATAGAAATAGAATGTAAACATAAATGGGTAAAAGAAACAGGTTCAGATAGCATACCATGTTTTTTTATGTAAATGGTATCCTAGTAAAAAATTAAGAGTTAAATGTAAAGATTGTTTTTTAGAAGCATGTAAACAATGCTTAATACAAAAAGATTTAGT
>NC_036237.1:9375325-9376036 GCF_002742605.1 Olea europaea var. sylvestris
TAATTTGAAATATGCCATCTGAGATATATGAACTTGGGCCTAACTCCATTCTTGTAAGGACACCACTGGCACTCCCTTAACAAGAATTCTTAAAACAGTGATCCCTTTCTCTCTTCTATGCGTATCCTAGCCTCTTCACTGGGCCTTTACGCTTTGAGAGATCACTCAGGGCTTATTTTAAAAACAGTTTAAACTTTTAACTTGGAGTTAAGACATGCTCTTATCATATACCTAGCATGAAGCATAAAAATCTTTACAAGAATCATAAAAATTTTATAAACAGAAACTGTTCTTAAAAGATCTGGGACTAATATTAACTATTAGCACCATATCTAAGAACTATAAACATACCTACATGAATGATCCATCTGTAGTTTAAAACAAAATATCAAAATCTCAAAATATTTTTGTGGGATATTATTCTATCTAAGAATAAGAACAATTAAGAATTTCCCTTTCGGGAAGAAAAGAAAATTAGAACATCTTTGAGATAACTCAAGGCTTTGTATTGTATAAATTTTCTTGTGTTTTTACAAATGAAAGAATGATCTCCTTTTATAGGAGAAAAAAGAGAAAGGAAACGTTTTTCAAAAGCAAGGAATCTTTGGTTTTTTCAAAACGTCAAAAAAAAAAAAAAAACAGTAAAAAGCTATACTATCAAATCTTACTTTATAAAACAGTAAGATTCTTTACAAATTTTTCAAAAAGAAA
>NC_036237.1:9377696-9384315 GCF_002742605.1 Olea europaea var. sylvestris
TGTGTGTGTATATATATATATATATATATATATATATATATATATATATATATATATATATATATATATTGGAATGAATATTTTGGAACTGGTAGGATAACTTCTAGAAGTCAATGACTAAGAATTTTCTGTTAAAATATATGCTCTGATATATATATTAGACTAGAGCTTATAACCGGTTTAATAACGATAAAAAATATATATATATCTAATTTTGTAGGATTTAAAAGTTCTATTCACTTATCATTTAGTTCTATCTACTTCAAAAGACTTCACAATCAAGCTCAAAAAATTAAAAGTTACCTTAAATATAAAAAATTAGTTTCAGAAATAATATTTACTTTAATATAAAAGTAAATAATTTTCTTATATCGAACATTTACAAATACAAAAAATATTTGTTTTCATTTCATTTGATCTGTTTCAGGTTTACACAGGAATGGCAAGAGCTGTCGGTTAAGGTGGCTAAACTATTTAAGACCAGGATTAAAACGAGGAATGTTTAGCCAAGACGAGGAAGAGATTGTCCTCAGTCTTCATAAAACATTAGGCAACAAGTAAGAAAAAAAATAAGTTACTCATAATTAATCGTGACTAAAGGATTATTTGATAAACTTTTGATAACAGTCTTAGTTGATTTTGATAAAATTTGATAAAATCTATAGTTAAAAAGTTGATAAAAATTATATTTCTCATAAAATATTAAATTAAAATGAATTATTGACTCTTACGTCAACTTTTTATTTACTCTTTAAGCACTAAGTGACTTTTTTATGGCATAACTGTAGCTGAATAGACCATAAAAGAACAGTGTGTTTTGTGCAGGTGGTGTCAGATAGCACATAAGCTGCCTGGACGAACAGATAATGAAGTTAAAAACTATTGGCATTCTTATCTAAAGAAAAAGGTGGCAAAAATGGGTGAAACTGAAGGCCAAGGAAAAGCTGAATGCATGAATTTACACACCGATTCTTCTTCCCTGAAGTCGAGTTTGGAATCATTTGAACATATTGAAGGACCATTAGTGGATTCTTGTGCACAGAAAAGCAATTTACCAAGAATTCTATTTGCCGAGTGGCTCCAATTCGATCAGTTTCTTGGCTGGGATTCAGACAGCCCTCCAGATGCTTTAGAGAACAATGGGTCAAATTCTCAAGATTTTTTCATGCATGATTTGCTGCTCAATGACGAAACGTATGCTGGTGAAGTGCAGCCAAAGTTAAACAGATCTATTAATGACATGTTTGAAGAACAGTTCAAGTTTGAGCATCAGAAATCAGAAAGTGGATTTGCTGAACTTTTTACTGGTGAATTCAACATAGACTATGATGCAATGCATATATAAATCTCCTCTTCTTCCTCCTTTTTTTTTTTTTTTTTTTTTTTTTTTTTTTTTTTTTTTTTTTTTTTTTTTTTTTTTTTTTNTTTTTTTTTTTTTTTTTTTTTTTTTTTTTTTTTTTTGGTCTGTTCTGTTCTGTGAATCTGTAATGCATAAGTTAAATAAATAAATGTTCAGTAATATATTAAGCTTTTAGTTATGATCAACATAGTAATGTACTTGGTTGGAATTCTGCTATACAAATACAGCGGATTAATAATGGAAATGTCTGGTGCCAATCAGAGACGATAATTCATAAATACCTATTCCATTTTTGTCAACATTTGTATGATGTTGAAGCTTGAAACAACTCTCTTACTTTAGCCACGGTCCCTCAATAGTTTTCGTAGAATCAAAATAATAATTAATTATATACCTAACCTAGATAAACTTGCAAGGTCTCAAGGTAAGCCTCGTGTTATTGGTACACAATATATTAAAAAAAGGCTCATTAGTTGAATTCTTTAATTTAATATTATCACAGCTTGTTGTATTGACATTCTTCAGTTTTCCTTATATTTTAAGGACCAAAGTTTACTTGTTGGAGCCTTCTTGGAAATGCTTAAATTAAAATTTAAGTGATGATAAGCTGTGAATCGTATTAAGCCCTTGTTTGAACCACATTATTTTTATAAAAATGTATTTTTGAATAGTATATTGATGGAAAATATATAGTTAAAAACTAAAGAAAAGTTTTGCATTTGCGTGTAATATTATTTTATTGAAAAATGTGGGTTGAAATAATGTCAAATCACTGTTTAAGAATGTATTTTTTTCTAGAGTATTCAATTATGATGGATCTAATTTTTTAATGCATAAATACTTTTGATCTTTTATGTTTATTGTAATTAATATTTTTTCCTTTATTAATTAATCATGCAGAATAATCATAAGGATAACGGAAACATCCAATATCTAAGGGACCAAATCACAATAATCCATAAAGATACAGAGCCTTTGTCTTTCGTTTCACTACATAACCGTTAATGAAAGATATTAATTTGTGATGGTTGACACTTAATTGTTAATCATAAGCTGTGTATATTTTATTGCTGGTTGTTGGCAAGAGTTATATATTTTTTTGGCCAAGTAGTTAACGTGTGTTGCTGCTAATAGTTGAGAATTTTTGAAAATTTTGGAATTTGAATTTGTAATTGAGAGTTAATTCGGGATCAAATTTGCATAATCGAAGGGCTGACAAAGATAGCTTTTGTTATCATTGCGATTACCAATATAGGTGATAGAAAAAGCATTACAATTTTCATGTTAATCTCATGTACTAATTACATAATTTTGAATTTATAAAAAAATTCCAGAATAAAGCAAATACTAGAAAAATTGGTATATACCTAAAAAAACCATTATTATAATTTAGGTTGAATAATCTGTTTATATCCAACACAAGTTCACCAAAGATCGTACGTTTTATGATAACTTGTCTTTGCCACATGCGTTGCACGAGTTTTGTATTTATTATATTTTTATTAGCATCAAAATTCTAGAATTTTCAAAACTTTTTGAAAATTCTAAGGCCATCTCTAATGTATGCACCATTTCACCAAAATGTACCAAATTTCGGTGTAAATTTTCTCCAATGTGACACCAAACTTTTTACCATTTTGGTGCAAAGTGAATAGTGTTACACCATGCAAAGTGTATAATATCATTTTTGCCCCTTGCTTTTCCTTTTCCAAATAAATTTATTAAAGGTATTTGTGTCATTTGTGCTATATTTTTTAATACAATAAATTATTAATATTACTATTTGCATTTGAAATAAATTTGAAATATAAAAATAAATAATTAATTAATTAATTAAAAGAAGAAAAAAATTAAAATATAATAAACACGATTATTTCTTAAAGTTAAAATGATACGATAATCTAATTTTATTAAAAGGAAACGATATGAATTCCGAGAATTAAATTGCAATAACATTTCCACTTCGTAATATCGTAATATCCTAATTCAAAATGCATTGCACTATTTTTTAATGGAAAGATTTAATATTTTCATTGTTGTAGTATTTTTATTAATTGCACTATGTTTTTTTATATTTATTAATGAATTTAATATTTTCCGTATTTATTTAGTAATTTATGTATTTATAAAACAATTAACATAAATAATATTTCAAATAAATAAATTATTAAGAATAAAAAAGGAATGGTTAAACAATGTTCATTTGGTGCAAATTTTGGTATAATGGTTGGAGATGAATTTTAGTTTGGTGTAAAATTTAGTGCAGCGTTGAAGATGGCCTAAATGTTTGGTGAAATCCAATTGTTTGGTTCATTGCATTATCATAGGATGCACGAAGATTTCTTTTACGTTTTTCTTTATTTGTTTTTTTCCTCATTTTTACCTACATTTGCAGTACAAAACGATATAGTTTTCCTTCGTTGAATGGTAAAACGACGTCGATTTATTCCATTTATATGATAAATGATTGAATATATCTTATCTATAATTCTAGAAAATATTGATTATTTAATTAATAATAATTAAATCTTGATCTATGTTATATTCATTCCTTAACTTAATGTTTGAGACAATTTTTTTTCCCAAAAATAGAATAAACAAGATAATGACTAAAATTGAGAATCACAATCTTAAAGATTATCCTACTAAACTCCGCATCTAGATGGTATTCTATTTTGCAAAAATTCAAATGTTAGAACATTGAACAAGAAATGATGAAATAGAAAAATCTCAAAAAAATTAAGCGAACCAAATTGTAACTATTATTTTACACCAATACTAATAAAAAAAACTAAATGATTTAATAAATTAAAGAATAAAAAAAAGAATTGCAAGCAAAAAATAAAAAATAAAAATTTATTATAATTTTTTAATTAAATTGAAATAATTAAAATTTAAAATAAATTTTATTTAATTAAAAATAAAATAATTACATTCTATCATAAAATGAAAAGAATTTTAAATCGAACAATAAATTATTTACAATATGAAGAAAAAATAAATTTTAAAATAATTTCTAAAAAATATATAATAAAAAAATTAAACAAAGAAAGTTACGAGAAATAAATAAAGAATATATAAATATTATTTAATTAGAATTGAAAAAATTAAATTTTATCATAACAAAAAAGAATCAAACAGAATTTTTAATTGAAAAGAAATATGGAGAAATTTCTCTCGTGGATGGAGAGTCACTCTCATTTCAAAGGAGTGAACCTTCCTTTTCAAAGGAGAGATTCTCCTTTAGAGAGAAACTTTCTGTGAGACGGTTACGGAGAGAATTTTTTTTTCTTATTAATTTTTTTAAATTTTTTTTATTTCATATCATAAATAATTTTTTGGATTTAAAATTCTTTAAAATTATTTTCTCTTTATAATTAAACTTAATTTTATCAATCGAAATTAAATAATATTTAAATATTCCTTATTTAATTTTTGTAACTTTGTTTTGTTTTTCTTATACATTTTTTGAAAATTGTTTTAAAATTTCTTTTTTCTACATATTATAAGTGAATAATTTTTTGTTCAATTTAAAATTCTTTCTAGTTTTTTCCGTTTTATGATAGAACGTAATTTGTTAAATTTTAGTTAAATAATATTTATTTTCAATTTTAATTATTTTAATTTAATTAAAAAACTTTATAATAATTTTTTTACTTGCAATTCTCTTTTTTTTTCTTTAATTTGTACAAGAGATAATGGAGTGAAGCAAAATCTCAAAAAATTAAGCGAATCAAATTATAACTATCATTTTACACAAATACTAATAAAAAAATTAAATAATTTAACAAAATTAAAGAACCAAAAAAAAAAAGAATTGCAGACAAAAAAAAAGGCTATTATAAAGTTTTTAAATTAAATTGAAATAATTAAAAATAAATTTTATTTAATTAAAATTTAAAAAATGGCAAAACAAAAAGAATTTTAAATCGAACAATAAATTATTTATAATATGAAGAAAAAAGAAATTCTAAAATTATTTTTAAAAAAATAATAAAACAAAACTAATTAAACAAAAGAAAGTTACGAGAATTAAATAAAGAATATATAAATATTTATTTAATTAAAATTTTATTATAACAAAAAAAATAAAAAAAAATTAAGCAGAATTCACTCTCCTTTCAAAAGGAGAGTTTGTCTCCTGAATCTTTCCTATCACGAAGAAAAAACTCTTGGTGGGTAGAGAAGAGAATTTTTTTTTCTTATTTTTATTTCATATTATAAATAATTTTTTTATCTCTACGATTAAACTTAATTTTTTCAATTTTATTTTGATAATAATTATATATTTTTTATTTAATTTTTGTAACTTTGTTTTGTTTTTCTTATAGATTTTTTGAAAATTGTTTTAAAATTTCTTTTTTCTTCACATTAGAAGTGGAAAAAAAAATTTTGACTTAAAATTCTTTTTAATTTTTTTCGCTTTATGATAGAACGTAATTAGTTCAATTTTAGTTAATTAATATTTATTTTAAATTTTAATTAATTCAATTTAATTAAAAAACTTTATAATAACCTTTTTTTGTTTTTTCTATTTTTGCTTGCAATTCCTTTTTTTTTTTTCTTTAATTTTTTAAATCATTTAATTTCTTTAATTCTTAAAAGTCTTAAAAGATTAGAAACTCAAATTAAAAATACTCTATAGCTAAAACGAATTATTTCAAAAGACAAAAATGACCTACTTATTAAGAGGCAGAGGATGAAGAAAGGGCAGAGTGGAGGGCCACTCCACTAGCACTGTAGTTGTAATATTTTCACATAACCCACCAATTATAACATCCTAAAAGACAACAAAAATCATGCACCAGCACCACAGACAGTGTATTAAGTATACAAAAAAAAAGAGAAGCTTACGTGTCTAGAAGTAAAGAGACAGCAAATATACAAAGATCTCACCGGACGGTTCTAATTTTAGTTTCTTGAAACGAATCTTACAAGAAAGGGTTAGGGCCTCAGCCCCCAATGGGGTTTCATTTTAGCTGTCACTCACAGTAAAATTTTATCAATTGAATGTGCTTTCCAAACTTTCTTCTATTAGCAATATAAACACTTTCTGTTCTTATTGAACAATGACCCTTTTTGATAACCATTTCATTTGTAGTCCTTCCCTTCACATGAATATAAAACTAAAGAATGAGAATTTGCTAAAATATTTTATATTTAGTGAGCTAAATCATATACCACCTAACATTCGAAATAAGAATCCTCTCTTTGAGCTACAAAATTTTTACAATAGTACAGAAATTCGTTGCAATGAAA
>NC_036237.1:9387478-9402001 GCF_002742605.1 Olea europaea var. sylvestris
AAAAAAAAAAGGGCTCAAATAAGTGCGAAATTTAATTACTTGAAATGCAATTCATACTTTATGAAAAGAAATGATTATAGAATTGTGCAATATTGCAACTTAAGTTTTACGTATCCGATTTCACTTCAAATTCATGTTTCTTTCCAATGATGATGATGATAATCTTGACTAATACCATCGTACGATTTTAATGCATGTCAATTCGTGATTTTAGATGAATTTGAAAAGTCGTAGATGTACATAAAAATCGTAAAGTTACAATAATGGTCATTATGACCATCATATAAAGAAAACTTTTTATGATGGTTTTTATGATCGTCATGAAGCATTATACTTATTATTAAAATTTATTTTTTTATAGTTCGTATTTATGAGTTACAGAGAACTTTACTGGATCGTAACTACTAATTCACACGACTAAATATGTTTATTTACATGGCATTACGATTATTAGTGTTGTGAAAAGTTACTACTTATTTTTATACACCCTACGGTGAGTAAAAATTTGTATCAATAGAATGGGCAATCAAACATGTTGTTCACACATTCCATTGTTCGTATCTAACTGTATACAAGTCAAAAAGATACTCATGGTAACCTTTTGTTTCGAGAAAATTGGTAATTGTGAACATATTAAACAATCTACAATAGATAAGCAAAGTTGTAAATTCTGGTATCGTACTTTATTTAAGTAATAGGCATTGGTCGTCACACTGGACTCAAGCGACTATTTATCAAATGTACTAGTTTCGACAAAGTAATAAAATCGTGTATGCAGTACAGGGGCGGACCCAGACCGTTCGAGCTGTGGGGTCAAATTTTTTTTTTCGAACAACATATTATGAACAAAAAGGAAAAATCGGTTGTTTGTTTTTCATGTTCGATATTTGCACTTTGGGAAGAAATTGGTGGATTATATGATATATCTATGAACTAAATAATGGATATAGACCATGTGATATGGATATAGATTTAGAATTTAGACTTTTTGGGGCAAGAAATTAAGTTTTCAGCAACAGCAAAAAATAAAATAAAATAAAATAAAATAAAATAAAATTCCAGAAAATTGTGGGGTCATTTGACCCCACATGACCCCATGTGGGTCCGCCCCTGATGCAGTATGATTATAAAAGAAAAAGAAATGCATAAAATGGGGTAGGGGACTACCTATTTTGACGATCTAGTCATGAAAAAAGTTTATCCGATTTTTAATAATTGAATTCCATTTGATAATTGGATTCTGATGTATGAGGATGATGATCTTAAAAATACGAGTCGTTGCCTTTTAAAAGGATAAATACTATAATTACCTACTTATTGATTATCGTAAATTATTCTGACGTGAAGAGTGTGTTAGTTTAACAAACGTACTCAAAGCAGAATTTTTAGTATTAATCTTTATTGGTAACCCACTTTCATAAGGTGTAATGGCCTCCACAGAGCATTTCCACCTTATGTGGTTGTCCATAGTTTACTTTATTACTTATTTTTTTTTTTTTGTGTTAACACTTAGATACATATATTTATATGCGCTTCTTGAAATAATTTAATTTTTCTCTCATGTATGCGTTTCTTAGAACTTGTTTTGGAGTGATTTTGAGAATTAATTTTTTGATCGTTAGAAAAAAAGTGGGATCCACTTGTGAGAGAAGAAGTCAAATATGACGGCTGAAATAATGAAATAATGGTAAAAAAAAATTAATTTTTTGATGGGAGAAATCACTCTCAAATAGGCTCTCTTAGCGTGTTTCTTAATTCAATTTTTGCAAAATCTCATTTTTCATTTAAATTTGTGGGACCCATAAAAAATAAATTATCAACCTTTTGTAAGAAGTTTTGGTGGAATTTTTGACTTTTCATCCCCAAGATTCGCGGGCATTTTTTCTATCTCGAAAATATCCTTTCCATATAGTTTTCAAGGGGCAATTTTATGTAAATTGAAGGGTAAAATTGAAATTGGAAAGCAATGGGTGCAACGGTTAGATCAATCTCCATCATTTATTGAAATTGATGAAGGTCCATATTGTTTAAATAGCCGTCACTATTCACGAATGAGCAAAATATAATAAAAATGAGATTTTAGCCGCCGGACCAAGAGGGTGTTTGGGAGACATTTTTATGTGAAAATATATTTTTAAATAGTAAATTGATGGGAAATGTGTGGTTAAAAAATAAGGAAAATATTTTTATTTACGTGTAATATTATTTTAATAAAGAATGTGTGGTTGAAAAGAAGAGAGAAAAAAATGCATTTTGAAAAAAATGGGTACCAAACGGGACCCAAATAAGTGATTAGTTACTTAATCATAAAAAATCTGCTTGAACGTTGTCATCAAAACTCGATATTTTATTTTTTCTGACTTTCTTGAATCTTTTATGAGAATATGTGAAAGTTCTAATAGAGTTTCACTAGTTATTTCACTTGTTGGAAAAGAAAAAGAATTCATATAAACAAAAATGCATTTTAAACATCACATCATGGGCCCTATTTTAGAGTGTTGAAGTCAAAAATTGTAGGCTGATTTGATGAAAAATGTATTATTTTCCCAAATAATGTGCACCAAACGGGGGCTAAATTCAAGGGATGAAGAAAGCCTAGAAAGAGACATAAACTAGATGAAGGAAAGTGGGTGAAATTATGGGCATGTTTGGGAGCGATTTTTTCACTCAAAAATTTGATTTTTTGATTGTTATTTCATTATTCCAACCGTCATATTTGATTTCTTCTCTCACAGGTGGACCCCATTTTTCTCCTAACGGTCAAAAAATAAATTCTTAAAATCACTCCCAAACATGCTTTATTTCTTTCAACATCTTGTGCTTCGCTACACTATCTTTATTCTTTATCTGGATTAAAATATTCAGTATTTATATGATATAATATTATTTTATTTATTTATTTATTTTTATTATTTTTTTAAAGAAGTCAGTTTTTTAAAAGATATCAGACACAGTGCACTAATCTGAGAAGAAAGGAAATAAAATAAAGTAAAACCCTTGACATCTGTCTATTATTTGTTTATACCATTCACATAGATAAAAAAAAAATGAAAAAGAAAAAAAGGGCCCTTTTATCCTTATTGGTTCAATATTTTTTTAATAAAATGCGATAGAATTATGTAACACGTAATGCATGTGTACTATATTATTAAAGTAATTGTTGTCGTGCATTAAGTATTTTTTTATTTTGAAATTTAAAAACATTATACTTTCTCTACCAATCCGTGTATGAATCGTAACCATATCATTTTTTAATCGACGAATAGTAAAATTGTCGGTAGAAAGGAATAAAATGAAAGTCAATGCATCTTATTTCATTAATGGCATAATTTATGTGTAAGTTAAGTACATTTTTTATAAGCATGATACGTGATTGAAAAAATAAAAAATAAAAAAATTAACTTCTTTTTAATATTATTAATTTTGTATAATAAGTCGTACAATCCAAATATGCACTTTGAGATTAGAGAAAAATAAAATTCGAAAATTGAATGTGTAATATTTATGCACACACGCCAACTTTTTATATGGTTTGCTTTATTTATTCTTAATTGACAAATGGGAAATTAGGTGACGTAATAATAATAAGTTCAAAATTCATTTTTAATCACATTCTTTCTATAAAATAATTTTGCACATGGACCTATAACCTTCTCCTAGGGCCCGTTTGATAGTAATTTTGAGAATTGATTTTTTGATCGTAAAAGAAAAGTAGGTGTCACATGTGAGTGAAAAATTCAAAAATGACGATTGAAATTGTGAAATAACGATAAAAAAATCAATTTTTTAGGGTGAAAAAAATACTACCAAACGGGGCCCTAATCTTTAACCATATATTCTCCAAAATTTATTTTCAAAAAATCAACATCAAATATGCTCTAATTTAAAGTGTAATAACTTCAACTTGCCGTATAGACTCTAATAATAACTATAATTCTATGACAATGTTATTCATTAGCACGGTTAAAAATAAATTTAAATAAATATATATACTTTTGCCTTGACAGTTTAATTTTCTAATGACATAGTAAATTAACATAGTATTAACATCGGATAAAACGCTTGAATTCAAGTATCGTAACACCAATTTATAAAAACTATGTATAGACTAGATATTAAAACCAAAAAAAAAAAAAAAAATAACAAATAAAAAAATAAAAATGAATATGATCTGTTCATGAAGTTTTGTTGAAGATTGAATACATATTTTCATTCTAAGAAATTAAATATTTAAATTGATAGATAATATTGTTTTATGTTTTTCTAATACAAGTTATAGTTTAAAAGTAAACTCTTAGTTAGAATAGTGAAAATGCATTGAAATAGCTTTATCTATCTTTGTCATTAATTTAATATATACGATTCAATTATAGAGCAATTTTTAATTAAATTCTTATTATTTATTATACAATTCATCAATGGTCGTGAAATGCAAAGTTGGCGTGGTAGTATAATAAATTAATTCTTCTTGGGCAGTCTGCATTCCAACAATTATTGACAAAAATAATTATTGGATTTTGTCCAATTCAACAAGTAAAAGATGTAATTAACAATTCAATTTAAAATTAGTTTTTCTAATTAAACACTTAGGTTGCGTTCGCTTCGATATTTTCAATTTTATAAAAATTCAAAATTTGTTTGATCTACTATTTTCGAAAGTGCATTTTCATTTTCGAAAATAAGGTTATATATATTTATAATATAATATTCAAAACATATTTTGGACGTTTTGAGTATTTTTAGTGAAAACTCCAAAACACTCAAAACATAGAAAATGAGCATTTAAACAAAACTTTATTCATATAAAATTTTAAAAATTTAAAAGATAAAAATACAAAATTTTAAAAATAGATTGAAAAATAAATAAATTTCTAAAAATAAAAATTTCGTAAATTCTAAAAAATTTAAAAAATTAAAAGTTAAAATTTTGGAAAAAAAAATCTAGAATTAAAAAAAATTTAAAATCTAATGTAATAAAATTCTAAACAAATAAAAATTCTAGAAAAATAAAAATAACGCAATCTCTTAGTTCCTGTTTGTTAGAAATTAATTTAAATCAAAGTTAACAATTAATTTTAATAATATATTTTATGGATCTCACAACTTGTCAACCACATATTTCATCAACTTCTATCAAAATCTACTAAAAATCTGATTTAAATTCCTGTCACAACATAAAAAATTTCAAAAAATATGTCTATATATTTAAATGAACACAGAGAAATTCTCAGCCTACTTCTTCTTCTTTTTTTTTTTTTTTTTTTTTTTTTTTTTTTTTTTTTTTTTTTTTTTTTTTTTGGTTTGTGTTAGGTTATATGAAAATGAGGATATGAAGATTCAATGACTTCCAAGCATATAGCTAGATATCTCATCAAACATCTCGATAGATTACATATTTCGACCAATACACTCTTCAATATTTCAACTCCAAAATCAATCAAATTTTTTTGTCTCTTTTTTTTTTTTTTTTTTTTTTTTTTGCTTTTTTGTTTTTTTTTTATGTTTTGCCTACTCAATTTATTATTTGTTTTTGTTTTACTATAGTATTGGAAAAGGTATTATAAAATTTATCAACTTAAAATGTATATGTTGCATGATAATATATCAACATAAAATTATTCTATTATACAAAATAATCAAGTTTTGTAGACTTAAAATATAATAAAATAATTTCTGCAAATTTCAAATCAAACACGTTTTCTAATTTTCATAATATTTTAGAATGTCAAATCAAACATATTTTTCAAAATGTTAAAATCCACCCTCAAAATAAAAAAATAAAAAATGAATTTAAACTGAAAATAAAAATGCAACCAAATGGGTCCTTAAGTTTTTAGCATTCAAGTCTAGAAAACTTACATCTAGGAGCGTGCATTCGATTGAGACTTTTAAACACTTTTTGAAGTTTAAAAAGTTTAGAAATATTCAATGTAGATTTTTTAAAACTCTCTAAAAGTATTAGTGTATTTTATCAAGACTTTTATAGAATTTTGAAAGATCTTTAAAAATTACAGTATGTTCGTTAAAACTTTTAGAAATCATTATAAATCGCGAGCTATTCAAATTGTAAATGATTTTAAAAAACTTGTATAAAAATCTCTATGGTACTAACTTTTAAATAAAAAGTACAAAAATAAATTTCAAAATTTGTCTCTCATTTATTTCAAGATCTTGGGAGACTTTCAGCAGAAACAAAAATTAATAAGTATTTTTTGTTTCTTTTAATATTTCTCCCTTTAAGATTATACAAATAATAGAATCATAATTAAAAGATTAATTTTTTTTCTACCGATTATATTTATTTCTATTTTCATTTTTCTTCTCCCTCCCTCCCTCTTATTGTTTATCTCTATTTTTTTTTATGAAAATTCTCTATATATAAAGGTGACTTAAATTTTTATTATGTTAAAAATATTTCTTATTATATGGGGGAGCGAAAAGGAAATCGTAGGAGTTACTACCTCGTATGTGAGAACTTCATACTATTGCACTAAACCCACTTTAATTCTATTTTAAATAAATTTTTTCAAAAATCTTTTGAATTCTACAAAAATTTATAAAAACGTTTTAAAATGAAAGTTTATAGAAGTCTATCAGAGACTTTCATAAATTCCAATATAAATCTATAAAAGTCCACGAAATTCATAAAGGTGAGCTCTTAGAAAAATATATAAAAATTTTCAAAAGTCCCAATTGCACTCCCTTTAAAATACAACGAAACATATATAAAAGTGTTATTTCCTCAACATAAGTAAATGATCAAACTTCTACGGTAATAACGAACCTGAGCATTGAATTAAACACCCCAGCACCTCGTTTCTTGTTGGGATTTTAGTTTCCATCCAAAAGGTCAACCTTAAGTAAAATAGCTCATTCTCCTTATAAACTCAAGATGGCATTCATGTATGGTAAATATTGAATTTTTGTTTGCATATATCCGACAACCCTACTCAAATGAACGTTTGCATCATCATTGTCTCACACGATCATCACGGCACCCCTCAAAACATGACCTTTTTAGTCTACGACACTTTCTATCAATGTCAACATCCCTCCACTGCTGCGTTACCATGGAGGACTTCACCACCACCATGAAATTTCTTGTCATCATAATTAATTAGAAAGCACTCATTTGTTCTAATCTTTTGTGCACACCCAAAAATTCATCTTGTGTTTCTGCATGGCAAAGTTTAGGTTATATGAATTTGATACACTTGTTTAAAATTGAGTTTCAACTCGAAACATTAACATATGCTAATAGTAGTCTAGTCGACTCATAAACTCAATATTATATCGATCTAGCTATGTCGTATTTTTATATAGTCACACATTTTGCTAAGCTTCCTCATTCTCAATATCATGCGTCTTGTAGTTTTTCAATGACTTTTGGTTCTAGTGTTGGTCAAAGTTGTCCTTTCATATATGTTAACTTCAACCATTCAAATTGTTCCTTCTAATCGATTTTAACTTGTAAAAAATTCTCAGTGCCATTTGCATATTCTAATTTCACTTAATTTCAAATTTATGCCTAATTTTAGCCGTCCTATGGTAATAGATTATTGAAAAAGAACCTATAAGAATGTATTCTTGATCTCAACTCTTGCCAAGGATTTCTAAAAATTCCTTGAAGGGGACAGCTACCATCAAATCCCCAGGTCAAATGAACATTAGGAATATTAAAACCTTAGAAGGTACATTTTTTATTGCTTATAAAAAAAATCATTTTCAATTAACCCCTCCTTTAAATTCATGCATACAGTTCAAGGGTTTGCTATCCTCACAACAACTTTCTATTCTTCATCCCTTTCTACTCCCTCGAAAAAACTCTTTTTGAGATTAATGGGGTATAACAAGGCATTAGATAAGGGAAAGAAGAAGCACAAAAAGGGATTATGGTCTCCAGACGAAGACCAGAGGCTTAGAAACTATGTACTCAAGCATGGTCATGGCTGCTGGACCAATGTTTCCATCAATGCTGGTGAGTATATTCCAAATGGCATATGAGCGAGTCGTGAGTACAAGTTTCACGCCATTTATTTCGAGAGTCAGTCTCTTGTTTGATTTGATTATGCTCATAACGGATTCTTGTTAAGATATAAACGTCGCAAGTCATGTTTGATTAACTTATATTATTTCACTAATTCTAGGATCATCGAGATATCAGTTCTGTTAACAATAGGTAAAGTAGTTGGGAAAGACAATTCCATGAAATGAACTCTAAAAAATGAACACTGTCATAATATTTATCATGTTCATTACTTCGATTAGTCATTGGTCCAATACAATCAAATAACTCATAATAAATTAAAACAGAAAGGTCATTGCAAATAAAGAATAATAATAATAATTATTATTTTTTCACGTTCTAGGAATATATATTCTGGAACTGGTAAAATAACTTCTAGAAGTCAATGACAGATTTTTCTGTTAAAATACATGTTCTGAGGAGACATATTGATGATTACAATAATTTTATTATTATTATTTTTAATATATAGACTGGAGCAACTTTGGCTAGCAATTAGCATAAAAAATAAAAACAAAAATATTTGTTTTCATTTCATTTTGATTTGTTTCAGGTTTACAGAGAAATGGCAAGAGCTGTCGGTTAAGGTGGCTAAACTATTTAAGACCAGGATTAAAACGAGGGATGTTTAGCCGAGAAGAGGAGGAGATTATCATCAATCTTCACAAAACATTAGGCAACAAGTAAGGAAAAAAAATAAGATACTCATTTACTCATAATTGCTAATGGTATGATGACATAAAGTTCAGTTCTATCAAGTCAAAGACCATAAACGAATTTTAAAATTTGAGGTTTCATGTTAAAAGGTCACTTTATTAAGATGATTAGTCCAAACCTTATAAGTTGATCCATTCTTTGCTCATTTTCTGAGTTTTCATTTCATTATAGATTAATGGACTCTGATACCATATTAGACTTGAGATTTTATCTTAAAAGGAAAACTTTATTAAAGAGAGTAGTTCAGATCCTTATAAGTTGGTCTATACTTTCATGTTTATTCAACGTGGGATTATCCCTTAATATAGGACACTGTTTTTGTGCAGGTGGTCTCAGATAGCACAGAAATTGCCTGGACGAACTGATAATGAAATAAAAAACTATTGGCATTCTTATCTAAAGAAAAAGGTGGCAAAAACAGGTGAAACTGAGGACCAAGGTAAAGCTGAATGCATGAATTTAGAAATGGAGAACACCGAATCTTCTTCCCTGATGTCGAGTTTGGAATCATTTGAACATATTGAAGGACCATTGGTGGATTCTTGTGCACAGAAAAGCAATTTACCAAGAATTCTATTTGCGGAGTGGCTCCAATTTGATCAGGTTCTTGGCTGGGATTCAGACAGCCCTCCAGATGCTTATAAAAATGCTTTAGAAAACAATGGCTCAAATTCTCAAGACGTTTTCATGCATGATTTGCTGCTCAATGATGTGACATATGCTGGTGAAATGCAGCCAAAATTAAACAGTTCTATTGATGACATGTTTCAAGAACAGTTCAAGTTTGAGCATCAGAAATCAGAAAGTGGATATGCTGAACTTTTTCCTGGTGAATTCAACATAAACTACGATGTAATGTATATATAAATCTCATATTCCTGTTAAATACCACATCAAATGTGAATCTGTGATGTATAATTTAAATAAATAAATGATTGGTATTTAATATATTAAACTTTTAGACATGATCAACATAATAAGTACTTGGTTAAAATTTTTGGTGCCACTTATAAAAAATGTGCGCGTCTATTCTGCAAGGCAAATACAGCGGATTAATAATGGAAATGTGTGGTGCCAATCAGAGATGATAATGCATAAAGCCTTATTCCCTCGTTGTTTGCAATTTGTATGAACGCGCAAATGTTGAAATGATTTTGTAGCTCTAAACAACTCTCTTCCTCGAGACATGGTCCCTCAATAGTTCTCAAAGAATCAAACTTGCAAGGTCTCAAGGCACGCTGTGTGTTTTTCATATACTTAATATAAAAAGGCTGATTCTTACATTCTTTAATTTTGGAATAACACAGGTTGTTGTATTGACATTCTTTAATTCTACTTATCTTTTATATATACAAAAAAGTATAATTAGAAAAATTGCTTTTTCCAATTATTACCCTATATATATGCAAAGATACACAAGCTAACACTCCTTTAGCCTACATGCAAAATTAACATAGCATTTCTAAATCATGTCCACAATAGACAAGATGAATTTCCTAAAACCAACCCACATAGAATAAACAAAGAAAACAGAAATCCCGGCAGGAAAAGCTACTGCAGATGGCAAGAGATGGCATTATATAGCTGAGTAACTATAATCATCTTCTGGAGGGCCCTGAGAAAGAATTGTGAGGATAACAAATGTCCCATATAATATTGTAACAATGGCTGTGAAGTTCACAAGGAAGGCCTCTGGGCCATATTTTGCAAGGCCCGAATTCTCAAGAAATGTTAGCTTTTCAAGGTATCCGAGTGTAGCGGTGCCAACAGCTAAAATATACACGAAAATGCCCAATAGTACGTGCCATGGAAGTGACTCACTTCTGATTGTTTCTGTACCTCCGGGGTAGAAGAACACCACGAAACCATAAATCCACTGCAGATTATTAAACGCTAGATAATATAAGAAGGGGAAATCTTGGGTGATAGTTTAGAAAATTGGAAAGCATTTGATTTGAAGTTAGGATCATTAATGCCATGCTTGAATTGATGCCCCCAGTGCTTTGGCCTAGAAGTGTCAAAATGTATGAGACAGTTCATATATAGGCTGCCCCACATGTGAGAGCCCGGCTTAACCCGGTAAGGCCGTGCCATGCCTGTATTTGCAACCGGGTCGTGTAGGCTCCATGGCACAGAAAAATGCTTGGTTAACAAATCTCCAATCCATGTATACAATTTTTGGAGGTTAAAATGCGAACCCAAATAAGAAAATTGCTAAAAGAGATATCAAATGTGTAAATTCAGTTTGCAAAACAAATTAGTGTAGAGATAGAAACATTACCTGAATGCCATAGAGAATAATAACACCAAGTCCAAGCCAGGAGTGTAAACTATATAAATTGGCAATATTGCTTTCATTGTGATATTTGAATGCCGTGTATATGCCAATAATCCCAAGTATGAGAGCAATAGCATGCAAAATTAAATGGATTAGTTTCTTCTCGGGCTTATTTAATGGGAGGGACTTGTAACTCATAATGGCTGCAATTGAGGGAAAAAAATATTAGAAAACATCAAGCTTCTCAGAGTTATACATTTTGAGCAAGTTAGGTACGCAGCATTGAACATGACTCTCGTAAATTAACATATACAATATTGTACCGTATATCTATTATTAAACTTCAATTACCTTGACCTCCAATGATAATCAGCCCTATAAGCATGAGAACTGGATGAATCTGGAGGTACAAGAAAAGAATTGAGTTACGAGATTCACAAGTAAGGAATTAAACTAATGAAATTATCAAAATAAACACAAGGTTTAGGCATGGATTTTGATAAAAACACAAAGATGGTGTGTAATGTAAATCAATGAAGAGTTGAGTTTAAATATTATATGAACTTTCTTTTAGGAAGGTTATGTTATTTTTCGAAAAAAAGAACCATTTTATGGGGAAAAATCTACTAGACACGTTCCTTGATAAAGAGTGCATAGAAAACTACCTAGACAACATTAGCAAAGAATTCGAACCGCCAAAAAATTAAAGAATTTCACACATCTTGAGTTTGTCCTCGCTTAATATCATAAACAGTCTCACGGTGTGAATGTTCGAATCCCTTCAACCTTCCATTTATGTGGGACTGATAAACCCACCAACCAATCTTTTTTTCTATCTCGAATTCTGGATCCTAATTGATTCACTTAAGGTACTAGTTTTTGTTCAGTTAGACAACAAATATCACATATTAGAAATTCTTATCGACATAGAAAATTCAATTAAAAAACAAATAGTCGGATGCCAAATGAATTAGCAATAAATGCTATGACCCAACAATATTGATAAAATGTATAGGTTTTAGTTGGCCATGGAATTCACTGCCTAACTGTCTCCTAACTTCATTGGACAACCGGACAGTTAGCGACTGATGCTAAGAACCAGTGGTGCTACGTAGCATTGTACGACATAAAAAGGGCAGGCATCAGCAGTTAAGACTGCTGGTTTTCCTAGTTATTATGCACACACAGATGAAGATGAGCTTACATTAAAGATGAGATTTTTATTTGAAGCTTCCCATGCTAAACCACCCCTGAAGCCTATAGACCAAACAAGCACCATAACCGCACCAGCGATGCCCAGGAAGTGTGCCACAAAGGAGAAACCCAATGCCTTTACTCCTATCGCCATTTTTCCTCTCTTCCCTTTCTTCTTTCTCGATCTCTCTAAACAAGGTTATAGTGTGTCTTCTAGAAAATGAAAGAAAACATCATTTTTCTAATAAATTCAATATGGGGGTCCTTTGATGTTATTGCATGTAATTTCTTGATGATTTTTAGGCCGTTTGAGGAAGATATTGTCCAATGTCCATTGAATTTGGGTTAGCAGCCACGTTTATTATGATGATTTGAACACGATTTTTGTCTACGTGTAACAGGTATTTTCGGAATTCGTGTCCTTTTTTCTACCGTATTTAGCTTTTTTTTTTTCTCGTGGTTGGTAGTTATACACTTTCCTTTTCCATTCCCCCCCCTTCCTTTTCGTTTTATCATTTCACATGAGTAGTTTGACTAACTCCAGCAAAGTAAAATAATAGTGATTAAAATCTAAATTTTACCTTTATTCAAAGTCAAAAGTTTATTGTACCCACATATTTCGTAGAATTCACAACTTTTTAACCACATATTTCATTAACTTTTATCAAAATTTATTGATTTTAATCACAAGATAGGGGCTTAATTTTAAGTGATCGTTTTACTTCAAGTGTACTTACTTTTTTTTTTTTCGAAAATAATTCTTACTATACATTAAAATGACGTATTTCTCAATTTCACAAACACATAAACAATTATTACTCACTTATTATTTGAGTCTTTATGGCAAAAAGTCTACGTTTTTCAATTTTTCTTGCTGTGGTTGATTTTTGAAATATCATCTCTGAAAATAGCTTTAGATCCTTCAACTTTCTAACTTATAAGTGAATTCACTTAAAATAAAAAATTTAAGCTTAGCCAAATATGCTCTCTTCAGCATGTATAGAAGAATGAGAAGATATGATGGGATAGTCCACTTAAATCACAACATATAATATTTCTATCATATTTAATTATTGAAATATATTACATGTACATAATACGGTGTTTATAACGGTACACACCCTTCTCACGTGGAGGGTGACCCACTCTATATAAATTATATTTTATTTGAAGTAGGTCCACTTTATGTGAGAGAGGTGGATACTGTGATAAACATCATAATGTACGCGTAGCATAATCCTTAATTATTACTTTGTTTCTCTTTCAAAAAGATTTTTCAAAAAAAATATGTCCATTCAAATCACGGCATATGTCTTTTATGCTAAATTTCATTTTCACTCTCTTACTTTTTACTAGACTTAGTTTTTAATCCTTATTTTTTTATACTTGAGTCGAAATTTTAGTGTTATGAGAAAAATAGGAACCAACAGGGGCTTACTATTTTTATGACTGCAATTATTTTCATAAAAAATAAATTATAAATTACTTTTAAATAAGTAACTTTTATATTTAACGTAACGGGTTATCTATATTGACTAGACTAGAAAACTAATAAAATGAAAGAAGAATGAGGAGTTTTTGAATAAAAAATATGGATCAAAAAATAGAATCCAGTAAAAATTGAAAGAGAGTTTATTTTTTTTAGAATAATTATCAAATGATATTTAATAATAAGACAAACGATTTATATTCCATATTCATATATTTAATAATTTTTTTAATATTAATACATATATATCATATGCCACCAACATTGATGATTATCGCAGATGAAAAAAAATAACATTATTCAATTTTAAAAAATGACAATGTGTTGAAGTTAAGTGGAGATAAGCACTACGACCAAAATATATAGAGAAAATCAAAACCATATTTTTCAGAAAATATATAATTTAAAGAGACATTCTTTAGTTAATTAACATTTTATAATTAAAATTAATAATTTTTCGTTAGGAAAACGATGATAAAAAAAGAATAAATATACGTGAAAGCCAAGATTCGCATCGAGTTGAGTTGTGTTTGCCTCTTTTAATAAGGCTGGGTGTCCTAGCCATGCCAATGACAAGTTTTTTTCTATTTTTTTTTCAAAAATTAAAAGAAATATAAAAATCAAGAAAAAAAATAGCTTGAGAGAACCAAAAAGAGAAGAAAACGCGTCAATCAAATCCATAAACAATCAATTCAAGCACAAAAATATATTACTTACGCTATGGGTGATGGAATGCATTACAAGGCCTACATGCTCTATTGCTCTTAATGGTGGCATTTATGGATTCATAAAAGGGGGAGAGGGGGGGGGGGGGGGGGG
>NC_036237.1:9402521-9445506 GCF_002742605.1 Olea europaea var. sylvestris
GGGAGGTCTTTGCCAAGGTTATCCTCTTTCTCATTTTTATTTGTCTTTGTCGCAGAAGCTTGCTCTAAGAATCGTCAAAACGGTGTTCTTCGGGCTCAATTCAACGTTACATTTCTCTACCAAGTACCAACCACCAATCCAACCAGTTTCGATCCACAACCAATATATTCACCTCTATTGCTTCTCAATCTCACTTACAAAGGACCTAATAGCGGTGATGATTTGTAGCTACAAAGGCAAAGGAAAAGACAATGAAAAAAGGCACAAGAAGGAGACCAAAATTCACAAAGAAATCCACCGGTTTTGGGTACCACAAAGGAGCCATTTTCACCCTTCTATGGCACACGTTTTTTCACCTCTTTTTACACACAAATCACACTAGAAAATGGCTGGAGTTATAACCATATAAATAGGGTTAGGTTAGGCTTTTAATTGAACCAATAACAAAGCTAAACAGTCCAACATTCAAAGATATCCAAGAGGGATATAAATGAATTGGGTAGAGCCTGTGTATTTAGTTGTTGATATTTATTTCATTCATCGGCCTAGACTATGAAATATATATTCTCACGCTAATATCACAGCCCGAGATTTATTGGGTATCAAAATTCAACAAATATCCACTTTGATACCCAATAAACTTGTAAGCAATCAAAACATATAGTTATTACTTGCATAATCAAGGTAGCCAATAAAATTGAAATCATAGATCTTACCTCGTGTTTCGAACTCGAAACGCATACCATACTTGCTCTATATACTCACCAAGTTTAAGGTTAAGAATAACCAGGTAGAAGCAAATATTCACAGTAATCAATCAAAAACAGATAAATACGTAATTCGATATAACATAGGATAACACACAGATCTTTTCCAAAAAAAAAAAAAAATGTTCACACAAAATCGCATATTAATACTATGTTAATCAATAAACGACCAACACATGCATAAATGACTCAGACGAAAAGATCTTACCACACTTATCTAATCTTATTCCATGTTGCTCATATTTCGAGAACACATATCTCCTCTCATTACCTACCATGCTCACTAGACTGATCGCTCAACTCATGTCTAATTGGTAAATTACAATAGATCCTAAGTTCTCGGGATAATCCTCTATCACCACATCACTTCTCTCAACCTACGTGGATAATGGGTCTCTACCTAACAGAAGTAATAAAAATATCTCTCTCACACTCCATCTAATCAAGATCTCTTTACAAATAAAGGACTCCAACATTTAATCACATATTCACTCGTGATTCAAATGTCACACTCTAGATCCCTGGTACAAACCACCAATGTACCTCAGACATCTATACTCCACCCTACCAAAAGACATACAACATACTGCTAATGCATCCCGACCCGCTATGCATACAAACAATTACACCAAGTAATTATATTGACTCAAATTCATGTAAATGCATATATCAAATACATTGAAATGTAGCATATAATTATGC
Organism: Olea europaea var. sylvestris; assembly: GCF_002742605.1. Lineage (NCBI taxonomy): Eukaryota > Viridiplantae > Streptophyta > Magnoliopsida > Lamiales > Oleaceae > Olea > Olea europaea. The sequence continues at coordinate 9,403,991 of NC_036237.1, forward strand.
AACAAAGTTAGGCAATCATAAACATGCAGAAAGAATTATACACAGATGCACATGCAGTAACTAGGTTTACTCTCAATAAACCTCACTAGGGTCATCATTTGAATCACTACTATCTTGAGTTATACCTAAATTCATTTGCTTAAACTTTATTATACGTCTTATTATATGTAACTCACCACACCTCTTATCTCTCTTTTTAGTTTTAATCTTCATCTCCTTACCCTTAAGGGAGTTTATGACAATCTTGGGTGTTAATGTGTCTCTACCATACTTGATTGCATTTTTAACCTCTCTATATGAATCAAGCATGTAATTAAGTAAAATAATGACTTTATATGTTTCAAATACATTTTCGTCATAATTAATAATATCTTGAATAAGTTTGTTAAAAATATCTCAGTTGTCATCATGATCCTTTGAACGATCCATTTTAAATCTGAAAAATCGTTCAAACAAGTACAAATTTTTAGGATAGATTTAAGCAAATATAAGTTTTTCAACTCTTGTCAAAGTTCTTTTGTAGAATCAAGTTTTCCAACATTTTTTAAGATAGTGTTAGATAGGTGTAAAATAATTGAAATGTAAGCAAATTCATCATATTCTTCTTTTTGTGTTCTGTCAAATTTATAGGAAATTTGCCATCTATAGCTTTTGAAACTTTTTGTTGAACCAAAACCTCCTTCATCTTTTGTTGCCAAATTGAAAAATCTCATTTCCCATTGAAAATTTCAATTTCGAAATGTGAAGACATTTTACGAAAACAAAATGACTATATGCACATGATAGGTCATACAAAGTAATCCAAAGGCCGTAATATACACCGTTTTAGATTCCCAAAGTTTCATAAGATTCACGATCTTAAATTAAGAAAATATTCAAACAGATCAAATCTAAATGTTCTAACAAGATAATCAAGCAATACAAAGATATGTAAACAAAAAATTCAAATTTTCACGCAATGCAGTCTCACACAGTGATTATATGACAATTAGAGCACAAAACCAATTACAAACTTGCAATCAACTTCAACACTTCAAATATAGTAAATAACTCCTAAATTTCTAGCACAAGCAATGTTACCCTTTCACGATATCTCCAATCCTAATGTCACCCTACAACTGAAATTTAAATTGGTTGTTGATACTTATTTCATTCATCGGCTTAAACCTATAAAATATATAATCCCACGTTAACATCATAACCTTGAATTTATTGGGTATCAAAACCCAACAGTCTTGTGCCTTCAATATTTTTTTTAGGATGATGAGGGGAGCTACAGATAATAGTGAATTTAATTTCCATCCCAAATGTGCTCCTATAAAGATTACGCACTTTGCTTTTGCAAATGATTTGATACTTTTTGCTAGTATTTTGATGAGTTGCTTGGCTGATTCTGGCAATATGTCGGGGCTAAGGATGAATTTTGATAAGTCTAACTTGTACATGGCGGAGGTTCGTGGGCAAGAGATGGATGAAATTTATGAGATTGCTAACATCCCAAAGGTTCTATGCTTTTTCACTACTTAGGTATTTGTCTTACGGTGGAAAAGTTGAAAATTAGCACTTATGATGTACTAATAAACAAAATCACAGCTTATATTGGTGCTTAGTCTAGGGCATCTTTATCTTATGCAGGGAGAACGGAGCTTGTGAAAGCCGTGCTCCAAGGGGTTGACTGTTTTTGGTTATCCATCTTTTCCATTCCAGCCACGGTTGCTTCTAGAGTCATCACACTTTTTCGGAACTTTCTTTGTAGATCTAACAAAGCATTGGTCGCTATTGCTTGGAGCAATACATGCCTACTAAAGATGAAGGTGGACTTGGACTTAAGGATATCAAGGGCTGGAATTCTGCGCTACTAGCCAAAACACTTTGAATATTCATTGCAAGAAAGAGACTTTGTGGATTAAATGGGTTAATCAAGTGTACCTTCGTTGTAGTTGCATTTGGATGTATATGCCAATGAAACATGATTCCCCTCTCTTTAAAAAACTGCTGGAAATTAGAGATTGCATTATTAGGGATGAATAAAGTACACATGCGGCCGTTCATAAATTGTCTAGCTGGAAAGTACTACTAATAGCAAAAAAATCTGCCTCACGCCGCCTCGATGGGCGGGGAGGAAAAAAAATTAAAAATAACTTTATTTTTGGACAATTCACCCGTTGAAAATGTATTTCATTCTCTAATAATAAAATAACTCGAAATTTTGAAAATATAAAAAAAGAGACGGCAAACGGTGTAAGCAGCTGCCCCAACCCAAACCCGACCCATTGCTATCCCTAGACAGTACACGGTAGATTCAATATTTCTGGCGCATATGAGTACTTCAGGCCGAAGGGAACAAAGATAACCTGGGCCAACTCTGTTTGGAACATATATGTAAACCAAAGCACGTTTTTATCGTATGGTTAGCAGCTAAGTCTAAATTGCTTACAAAGGACAGATTGCATCTTTAGATTGACCGAAAACGCTCATTTTGTTAATATATGGATGAGACTATAGGTCACTTGTTCTTCGACTGCCTGTTCTGCCAATCAGTTTGGAAAATTATCTGTGCATGGTTGGGTCTTCGGTGGTCTATGTCTACACTTCCCAGTGCATTGAAGTGGATTAAAAAGGAAAGTCGGGGCACTTCTTGGCTATGCACTTACTATGACCGTTTAACACATTTGAACTGTAAGAAATAGAAAGATTTTTGATGATCTTAAATCGCAAATTGATAGTATTGTTCAATGAATCAAAACATACGTATACAAAGTCATTTTTTTGTATTTGAATGTTTTGATTCAATAAGAGTCCTTAACTATGGGTCTCTAGTTTGTAATTGTTTTAATTTCTTATCCACAATTTGTTTTGCCCAGGAATGCCTGGTGTGGTTGTATATACACTTGATTTAGAGTTGTAAGCTTGGGAATGCTCGGTGTATGTGTATATAATTTTGATCAACATAATTCACATTTACCGATAAAAAAAATATATTACATACTTGGTAGTTCCAGTTTATATATAAAATAGAATATGATACAAAAGGCAGCAATCACAGCATATCACAATGCACATTTATGTGCTCTTACATAGATAACTCGATTTTAGAAATAAGAATACCATCGGTGTCTGCATAAAGCCATTCTCCGTCACAAATTCTAGTCCAAGCCATAGTAACATGCATGTGCTTATCTCCACCAATTCCCCTCCTATTAGCTTTTATTGGGTGTGAAGCCAGAGCTCTCACCCCAATATCACAACCATTTATTTCATCTACATCCCTGATACAACCGTTCACTATTATGCATGCCCATCCATTATTCTGAGTGTGCACCACAGGATTACCACCCAATATTGCACATCTCAAACTACCACCCCCGTCAATAACCAGAACTCTTCCATTACCTTTCTCCTCGAGAAAATTACGAATCAAAACATTATCTTCAAATACTTTCAGAGTGACGATTGGTCCACAAAATACTGGGCGCCTTCAATATATCTGGAAAATTAGCTGGAGCGCTCGAAGCTCACTACTCGAGATAAGCTGTGGATTTGTATCACAAACTTCAGCAGTCGAGACAAAGCTCATCCTTATTCCAACCAAATTCAAATTTTATTTGGAATATTTTTTTGCTATTTGTACAAAGTGTGTTTACAAATTTGATTGACAAAATAAGTGTCAGCAAAATTCAAGCCATTAATTTCCAATAATTTTAAAATCTGTTTTTGAAATGATTGATATAAATATTATTTTGTCAACCATCAAAAATAGCCTAAAAAATAATAGTAATAAGCAATGGCACGAAAAGATCTAGAAATAGAGAGATTAAAGAGTCATACGTGAAGAACTGTCGAGTAGCTGTGAGGTTGTACCTTACGAGCTGTGGATCGTAACCACCAAATGAAAATTAATCCAAATTCAGAAGTATCAGATTTTAGGACTTCTGATGGAGGAAAAATTGGATGGCAGCAATAGAATTGGAGATTATTTATAGCAAAATTTCTAAAAAAGTATATGCTAAAAAATGATCCATATCGTCCACTTGTGAGTCATTCAATGATCAGCTCTCACCCTAAATACTATTGTTTGAATGGGAAGAAGGGTTGCCTTCCATATTAAGGGCATAAAGGTCAATTCATCCTCCATCTCAAAGGTGAAAGAGGAAATATAAATTATTTATTTATTTTTTTTAAAAAAAAGGTACGACGTTAGTGATGGAAAATGTGTGATTGAGTGAATCTTTTTGTCTGAATACTTTAATGGGATTGTCCATTTTTAGAATCAAATTTTAAACGTAGAGGATTGTGATACATTAATTCAATCATACTATAAGCCCCTGTTTGAGCTCCATTATTTCTCATTACATTAAATTAAATTTTTCCCTCTCATACTTTTAACCACACAATTTTCAATAAAATAATATTACACGTAAATCAAAAACTTTTCAACCACTCATTTTTCAAAACAACACTATTCATCTCATTATAATTTACAAATAATGGGGTTCAAACGGGGGTTAAATGCATAATTTTTTGACGAAAAATTCTTACAAACAACACATGGCACAACATCATTCGAAGATAGGAAAAAAAAACAGTTCAATAACTTTTTGTCACATCAGTATCGGTACATTCTGTTAAATTTTTCTTGTACTTGGATCTTTATTCTTGTTTTCATTTGTCATTAATTATGCAAGTAACTAACAAATATTCAATTTTTCAACAATAAAGTATTTAGGGGACTTTTTGCTCAAGTATATTTTTTTTAATTAACATAAAACAAACAGAAAAATAGAAAAAGAAAAAGTAAAACATGCCTCTCTTCAATCAACATTCACCATGAATGTTGAGCGTTTGTCATTTGATCGAAGGATTATTACAACGCATTATTGTATTTTGAATTATTCACAATGATATTGAAAAATTAAGTGGGGTATTATCGTATTTTGAATTATTCTACTCGCACATATGAATCTCTACAAGTAGAATGATATGTGAATGCATGTCCATGCATTCATCTGTCAAATAGGGGTAGTAGAGCTCTTGTATGTTTGGGTATAGGTGTTGAATCTAGTTCTTTACACTGATTTTTCGTCTCTAAGTTTTAGATGGAGCATCCAGTTTTATACGGAATTTGCACGTCTTTTTCATGTCAATACTACACTTTTTTTCCATTATTTATTTGTTTTATAACTTAAATATTACCCGCCCAATTCGCGTTCTTATATGATTATATAGATTTTAGCTTGTAATTTACAATTTCATAATTTCAAAATGTTTATTTTCAAAATTATTCAGTATATATATATATATATATATATGATCTACTGGCCTCACTTAAATCAAATAGTTTCCATGGTATATTTTCTTTCCTTTTCTCATTGCATTAACCGTCAAATACAAGTTTATATGATGATACAAAAAGGGCCAATTTCTTTAACTCATCAACTGTTATAAGGAAAGGCTCTTAATTTAAATTTGCTGGACTCAATGGTCTAACCAGGGAGAGAACACAACAAATTATCATAATCACAAAACAGCATAGAGGAGAACAATAAATTCTACTCGCCAGAATCGATCAAACTCAAGGATTCATAGTTCTAATTTCAGAGCTTGGATTTATCATTTTACCAAACTCATTGAACTGCATCTCTATGCTTGGGCGATAATCGTGTGTTTGGAATTATGGATATTGAAAAATTGACTGTCAATATTCTAACGATACCCTAAATCGTGTTCGACATTCTGCTTTGTTGTAAATAGACTAACAAGCTATTTATGAAAGAATTTTGTAGTTTATTTTGTAACATAAATTGAGATAAGATAAATTCAATGAACATGTGTGTATATCCTTCGATTTTCTAGTCATGAAATCCATTTCTTCTTTTTCTTCAAAGAGCTTGAGAAAAAAAAAAAAAAAAAAGAGTTGCCTTAGGCAGCGTGGCTGCTTGTTTAAAGGTAGCCCGCAGCTTGCCTTCAAAAAAAAAAAAGAAAAAAGAAAAAAAGAAAAGAAGAGTCGAGCCTCCTGAGCTGAAAGTTCAGGCCAAACCTCGATTTTTTGGTCGAGCTTTTGCTCAACTCGACTCGAGCAAAAAAAAAAGCAAGTCTTTAAAAAGCTCGAGCTGAGCCCGAGTCGGCTCGGGCTCGTTGACGGCCCTAAGTATGGTGCTTAACATCTTGTAGTCCAATGATATAGCCCAATTTAAAGCCCACTTAAAGGAATGTGACCCGATTACTTATTAATTGGGCATACTGAAATGCGTTTTTAATGAATGGCTTGGATGATGCCACGTGGTGGTGAAGTAACCATTGAATGCATTGTGATTGTTTATATTCTAATGACCCTTCATTGTCTACAAAGAAGCAAGAGTTCTATGGTTTTCTTATTTCTTTCATTTCTGTTTTCTCTCAAAGGGAAACCTCTGATTTTTATATGTGATCGTTTTCTTCTAGATGTTCTCGGTGAAATCTAGCATATTTTACATTTATGAGAGGTTGATTCTGTTGAGCAGTAACTCTTGGTTACTTAGTAAAATCTTTTAAGGGTATTTCAGAGAAGAAATTTGGTATGAAAGTAAGACCTATATGATTCTTTGTGTTGTAATTCTTGTATTGGTACTCTTTACTAGTTTTTAGTGGATTGAAGCGATAACCACTTTAGTGGATTGAAGCGATAACCACTTTAGTGGATGCTCAATGTGGTGATTAGCCCTTTTTGGATGAACATCAGGGTATAAGGACGAAAAATCTTCAATGTTCTTTAATTTTTTGTCTATTGTTTGGGATTGTTAATACCAACACTTTTCAACCAGTGCAAAGTGCATGGCATGCAGTTCACACAATAATGAAGACTTGTTTCATTTTGATTTCGCTACTCATTTTTTTTTTTTTTTGGAGGAATCCGCAGCCGCTACCTTTTGGGTGCTCACTGAATAAACCTTCGAGCCGACCCAATAGCCTACAAACCACATTGATTTCGCTACTCTTTATCTTATGAAAAGACAAATGATGGCTACCATTTCTTAGTTATTGAGAAATTTTATTTTTTGCAATATATTTGAATTAGTTTATCTAGTTCTTATCCTTTTCGCATTTGACAAGTAACATTCCACTAGAATACTTAATTGGCTTTCACATAGGTGCGTAATATCATATTCGTAAGTTCAAGATCAATAGTTGAATTTAAGAAAGAGTAAGTAGCAAGTACATGACATTAAATGACATATTTATTTAAATGTAAGGTTACATTATTAATTTAATTGAGCAAGTTAGTCATCTAAATTAGTGCTCTATCGTCCTTCATATTAAATAGTATTATTCTTTAAAAATGGTACAAAAATTGTCAAAATTGAAATCCATAATTAGAAAAAGAATTCCCGTTCTTTTTGTGACGGACCCCATGTTGCAATAATGCACAAAATGTTGAGCTCTTATCTCCAACCTCTTCACCCAGTTATAAAATATTAAGGGGAATTTACATAAATGTCACTAAAATTGAAAATGCACAAAAAAAATTGACTTGCACCAATTTCTTCCAAAAATGTCACTTTTTTCCTACAAAATGTCCATTTTACCCTTTAATACTTTTTTAGGAGCAATAAATGCTTGATTTGAATGCAATTAATGGTGTGATGTGATTATTATTTTTATTTGTTTTTAACATTGAAGATATGAATATTATATTGTAGAATATGAATTTTTGATTAAAAAAAGGGTGAAATCTTTACAAAAAACACACACATACACACACATACGAATTCAAAGAGCTTCTTCTTCATCTCCATTCCATTATCAATAAGACAACAAGGAAAGCCATTGATCAATCTCAAAGTTGAGTTACTAGAAGAAAAAATATATTCATATCATACTTTATTACTTTAAATGGTCAATACAATATAATCATATTTAATTGACATTTTTGAATCTCTTATTCATTGATGTGTTTTATTTTTGATATATTTTAGAAAGGGAAAAAAATACCGATATTCTCTACAAAATGTAAAAGATTCCATATTTAATGAAGCATCGAGTTATACCTTCTTTATTTGCGGGAAGATACTGTGATGTTGTAGTTTAGAATTGATTATCACCATTAATGTTTTCAATAAATTCTTCAAACAGTCAAACACATGTTTTTTTTAGCTTCCCCAGCAGTTTAATTGTCGAGCGGTATCTTTGAAACTGTCGGATTAGACATTTTAACTGTCGGGATAGACAATTTAATTGTCGATTTCGACACCTGAAAACTATTGTCAACCTTTTTCATTTTGGTACTACATGGATCTAAGTATTCACATGCGTCAATTTGATGGTATTAAATGTCGACATATGATGTGTAGAATTCTCACTTCTGTAGTTCTAACATTTCAGGTATAAGTCATGATTTGAAATTCATCGTTTAGCATGGGGAAAACTTTGTTCGCGGGGATGATGAATGGAAGTGGAGAGGGGACAAAATCATTTCCATTTTAGCGCCAAGAAGTATTACCGTAGCAGAACTTGTGTTACGGTTGAAGAACAAACTTGGTATCGTTGAACCCCGCAATGAAATCGAAATGAAGTTCAAGGTCTCGAACTTGAATATACCTCCGGCCAAGATATGCTACGATGAGGACCTAAATTGGTACATATATGTTCATAAGGAAACTGCACTCTACGTTACTATTTTGGAAATCGAGCTCCCAAGTGTTGACATGACGAGAGATGCAAACTGTGCAGGGAACTTTTTCGGCCCAGCGGAATGTCCCCATAACATACAACATGATGAGCTCAATCATCAGCACAGTGTGTCGAAGATCGAAGCACCGAACCTCCAATTGACCATATCGAGGCTGCAGCATCCGATGAGCACTTAGACAACCCGATACATGGTACAGATGATGTTATTATTTCTGACATTGACGAGCTAATGTCATCACATTCCATAACTTCGTGCAAAGATGAGTGGATTACAGCTGTAAATACATCCGTTCTCACCGAAAAGCAAATATTCTTTAGCAAGAAATAGTTGTACTCGAAGATTCGTGTACTTGCATTGCAAGAGAAGTTCCAATTTTAGGTAAGTAGGTCAGGCATGAAAATGTTAACTGTTGTATGTATGGACGATAATTGCGAGTGGATGTTACGTGCTTCTACTATCAAGCAATTTGCAATCTTCATGATCCATAAATTCATTAGAGTTCACACATGTTCCCTTGATTTTCGTCGTAATGCACATCGGCATGCCACTAGTTCTGTGATTGCCGAACATATTTTGGGAAAATTGGATACTCCATACCGATCGTATGACCCTACTGCTATTGCACGTGATATCGAACGTGAGTTCAATATGAAAATCAATTACAGCAAAGCACGTAAGGGGAAGCTTCATGCCTTAAATATGCTACATGGTATATCGGGGAACATTTTTTAGAAATTATCTTCGTACTGCCACGTCGCAGGAGAGAGTAACTCGGGGATAGTAACTCACATCGAAGTTGATTCTCTTCATAGGTTTCATTACTTCTTTCTAGCTTTTGGTGCAAGTATTCGTGATTACAGGCAGTACTTGAGACCCGTTATTTATGTTGATGACAGTCGCTTAAAGGATCCATACAAAGGTACATTTCTAGTGGTAGCTGCCCAAGATGGTAACAAACAAATTTATCCGTTGGCATGGGGGATCGTGGATGCTGAAACCAATAAATCTTGGAAGTGGTTTATGTCCAACTTGAAAGACCATATAGGGGATTTAGGAAAAAGAGTATTGAAAAAGCTATTACTCAGTTGTTTCCGTTGTCTCACAATGGTTGTTGTATCTGGCATCTCGAAAAGAGCCTAATACAGCGATACAGTAACGCAAGTGTAATATTTTTATTCAAACAAGCTGCTATAATTTATCGGGTCGAGGACTTTGAAAGACTCATGGGACAGATTTGTAGTGTGAGTACAAGAGCACATGGACACTTAGAGTGAGCAAGTTATTCGCTTTGGTCACGAGCACTATTTATTGGCCACTGTTACAATATTATGACGAACAACAATATAGAGTCTTTGTACTCCATGTTGAGACAAACCCGTTCATTACCGATAACTTGCTTGGTCGAACACATTCGGACTACTATGTAGAAGTGGTTTTACGAACGTCGAACAAATGCGATCGAATGTAGTATCGTATTGACGCCGAGGATGGATAACAAGTTACGGACGAAATTTGGAAATGGAACTAGGCTTAAAGCCCATTTGTTGACAAACAACTTAACCCAGGTTGGAATATCCAACGACATGGACATAGTTGACTTTTCCGAAGTCATGAGTTCCAACTTAACCGTATACCATGTGTTCATACAACTCGTGCTACTTGCTTCAGAGGAAAGTCTATGTACGACCTATGTTTCCCTTATTACTCATCTTGAATACTGGAGGGGTGTCTATAACGAAGCTATATATCATGTTGGACGTGAAGTGAACTGGATTGTTCCGAGCTAATTACATGTACTCCTATTTTGCCACCAATAGTACGTCGTCCTCTAGGTAGACCACTGACTTGACGTAGGTGTTCTAGATACGAGTTTGCATGGTTGAGCAGGAAATGCACTAACTGTGGTCGAATGGGTTATAATCGAAGCATGTGTTCAAACCCTAATGTATCACAAGTTCCTTAGAGGTTTCTAGTGTAATCGACGATGTATGTTCAATGTTTCGTACTGCATTGTACATTATGAAGTTATCTTATAAAGTTTGTGATAATTATCATTTCTGGACGTTTGGCATCCTTTTGTGCACATACAAATTTCAGACTCGCATATTCAACACCTATGCAATATCTCCACACGTTAAACTGTCGATCCCGGCAGATATTTTCTTCATTCTCAACAATTGACGAAACCATGCACAACATTCAAGATCAGCTTCACGTACATGGTAAACTGTAGATTTTGTGAACGGAAAACAACGTATGGAAACATATTTGACACAATATCTTTAAAAACGTACAATTAACCCTCTAACTGTACGGTCGTTCAAAATACTTGAAGGTAGTAAGCAAAACTTTGTATCAATCACTATTTACTTAAAAATGCTTTCTTCAATCCCCAGCCAAATAAATTCTAAATTGCAACATTGTAAATAGTTGACTGAATTGAGCACATGATGAATCCCATTTCTTAACATCTGATCAACCTATGGTGTTTGCATACACATTATCTACTTACATTATTCAGAATAAACATAAGTAAAAAGTTATGACATAATATTTTTGAAAACGTACAATTAACCCTCCAACTCTACAGTCGTTCAATATACCTGAAGGGAGGACGCGAAACCACTTCTCCCTTTTGTCCACTTAAAAATGCTTTTTTTCAATCCCAATGAAATTTATTATAATTTGCAACATCATAATTTGTGGAGTAAATTCAGCTCATGAAAAACACCATGTCATAACATCCACTCAACGTACTGTAAAATACGGATCCATTTACAACATAATGCATTACAACCTGACGGTTAATTTGTCATTCCTGATAGATCGTTTCTGTAATTCTCGACAGTTGGACAGGAGTATACAAAATACACTACTCGGATTACTTCTTTGGGACATGGTCATGCTGACTTTTTGATTCCGTGTTAACCAAATTCATCCCTACAAAGGACTGGACTATATAACTTATTTACTACATTCCATGGGTGTCACTTCATTTGTAATCAACAACTAAACCTTCTCTCTCGCTGTCTTCACTTGACTCTTCCGACGAGATGATAATGACCTCATTCTGGAGGACGTACGCCACCCTATCGTCGATCTCTCTCTTGTATCCAGTGTCAACCTCGAACACCACATTGAGCACGCTGTTCGGTGATTGCGCACCTTCACTTGCAAAATCTTTCAAGTTGGGAAAAGAAACAGGAGAGATGACTCTCCTACCCATACGAGGGTTAACTTCCTCATCGTCTGATGAAATGTAGATTGGAAATAATGGAGATGAACCGGGAACTGGCAATGGCTCATTCATGTTGAACGATTTGGTGCTTTTTGTGGACGAACTCATTATGTCGATATAGTAAATTATTGATGAAATGAAATGTGTATGCGAGAAGTTGAAAGTTTCACAATGCTATTCAACGAGGTTATTTATAAATGAAAATGAACTCACACTGTATTTATAAGCAACTTGAAGGGGGGAAGCAATTGTGGTCATCATCTACCCAACCACGAAATCCAATCTCCTTGTAAATTTGAAAAGCAATTGGTGTGATGGTTCAATTAATTTAGTGTACATTTATCCCCCATTTCCCCATAATTAGTAGGACCTTCAAGACTCTTAAATCATGTGTACAATTCACTAAATCTAGATTCGTGCACTTCAAATTCTCTAGGAAAAATCTAGTAGTCGTACCATGGTTATAATAGTAGTGTCTCACAATAATGGGGTATCATGTTCACGCACATGTTAGATGTAGAATGAAATAAAAATGAAATAGACATTAACTCATTTGTGAATTAGTTGCACCATGGTTGTCATGCTTTGGGCACTTTTAATGGCTCATCATCTTAACCATGTTTTCGTATTACGAAGGCACTTGCACGTTTCAAATACAAACAAGAAATTACGGTCATCCAGACCTACGTCGTAGTAGTGCGAGCCAAGTGACTTCATTGCAAAAGAAGGATTGGTGTACATAAATTTCGAATATACATCATTAATTAACAGTTTCGAATAAATGCCACATCAAATGTTTGAATTGGACGATAATATTACACCGTAAGGAAAAATATAAAATTCATCCCTGCGGATCGTGGATAGAATATAGACCCGTACAAGACGTTCTACACTTTCTCACTGTTCGTTGCATCTCATGGAAGTGCACTAAAGCCTTATTTCACCTACCCGGCCTTCATCCGAACGAGCTCATATCTGTGTAACCTATGTTCAAAAATATGTCATCAATTACAGATGTGAAAGAAAATTATCTTTGAATTGCATTTGGTAAGCTATGATTCGATTATATTTCTTTAAAAAAAAAAAAATTCTTAGTAATTTTTTGAAACTCATCATATACAAGTTGGAAGAGAAGCTAGAGTTGATGTTTAATTATCATAAACACAAAATGTGCAAAACAACCTCAAGTTCGACGATTCACTAAACAAACAATATTTATCAAAATCAAATCCAATTTATTAAATATATCAGTCAAAGTTTCTCTCCATTATAAACACCAACTAGTACCAAATATATTTCAATTTGTAATTCCATCAAATTTTTTCCAAGAACAAATTCATAAATAACATTCATTTCAATTATTGGCTCAGTAATTAATCTAAAACGGTTTTAATATTACATTATCACGACCAGAAAGTTAATACTTCAACGATTTACTAAGCAACACTCAATACAAATGCGAAACACAACTAGAGATGGACATTGTTCCATTTGGTTCTGGTTCCAAGTGAACCATGTGGAACTATGAACCAATGATTTTTTGATAATGGAACCAAATGATTTTTTTAACATATGGAACTAAATTGAACCGGACCATTCAATTCTGGTTTGGTTTGGTTTGATTCTAGTACTATTACTAAAGTTTTCAGATTTGCACAATATCCATAAGTTAGTAATGTGTACTTAAATAAAAAATATAAGTATAAAACATTTAGCAAGTTCAAATTATCAATAATCAAGATCATAAGAGTCCAAACTAATAACAAAATATAAACGAATAAGTCATTGCCAAAATTTTATCCTATATTAGACCAAATCACAATAATAGAGGAAAAAAACTGAGATCTTAATTTAACAAGATCCTTAATCCAATTCACATAAAAAAATCTAAAAATTAACAGATTACATTCTAGCAATTACTGCCATCTAAACCAACAAAATTTTAATCTAGCTTGAAATCATCAATCATGAAAATTAACAAATAACATAAAAGGTCACAAATTTCCAAATGATTCAAAAAGGGAAATTGCAGTAAAAGAAAAGAACCTGAATGTCGAGGAGCAGCTTGTGACGATGAGAGTGGCACCGTCTAAACGAGGAAGGATGTGGGATGATGTCTGTGTGCAAACTAGGAAAAGTGGTGGCAGTGCTGCATGTCTTCCTTCGCCGTGGCACTGTCAAGGTGAATTTTGAGAAATTCAAAAAATGAAAAAATTCCAACAAAAGGGCCAGATTTCATTTCTAAATTATATGTATTTATAAACAAACAAACCTCATTACCTCAGAATTCAAAGTGTCCTTAGAGACAAAGATGGATTGGAAGGTGGCATCAATGGCAAGAGTGAGATAGTGAATGTTGAGAGACAAATTGGAATTGGGAATTTGGGTTTTCTATTGCTATCAAAGAAAAAAATTGATGAGCTAATAGCTATTGGGCTGGCTTCAATTAATACAAAATTAGATTCATACAAAAAAAAAATTATAAATTATGTTTGGTTCTTGGTTCTAGCATCCCCAAGTTGGACGAAAATCTACAGAAGGATAAAGGAGAGAGTCGATTGCTGCTAGGGTGTGTTTGAAGAAGAAGGAATGATGCAGAAGAAAATTAGAGGACAAGAAGGAATGATGCAGAAGAAAATTAGAGGACAAAGGAGAGAGTCGAATGCTATCAAGGTCAAGCTTTGTGAGAGAAGGGAATGTGTGAGACACTGGTTTCTTCTTCTTTTGCTTCGTTTGGTTATTTCACCTTCTTCACCGGGATTGTTTTATTTTGCTTTTATTTCCATCAATGCATTTACAAAACCAACAATTTTTTATTTTTTTTTTAAACAAAGGGTAAAATGTGTTCCCCAAATTTTAGGCAAACAAACACAAAGTATTCGAATGATGAAGCAACACGAACAAGATCAACAACTAGCGTAATCAAAATAATATTGAAAATTCCCACACGCTAATGACATTTACTTTTAGAGTAGACTGATAAAATTATGATTAGAATCAAAGCAATGATAATGCCGAGGACTATAAGCTTTATCTTCATGTTCTTCAACCACAACTTTCTTCTCATTTGGGTTCCTTGTGTCCCCCCCCTTTTTTTTTTTGAACCAAAGGGTAGAGTCCAAAGATAAACTTACCAAAAAATAATACTGATTCATAACATAACAGATACATTGCATGTCGAATTTCTGCCTTAAATACTCTCAACACATTCAACCACATGTCGAATTTCTACCTTAAAGATAACATAAGCTTTATCTTCATGTTCTTCAACCACAACTTTCTTCTCATTTGGGTTTCTTGTGTCCTAAATTTTTTGTTTTTTTGAACCAAAGGGAAGAGTCTAAAGATAAACTTACCAAAAAATAATAATGATTCATAACATAACAGATACATTGCATGTCGAATTTCTCCCTTAAATACTCTCAACACATTCAACCAACGAATCTAGGTTATCATCAATTGACCTGTTAGGTCTGAATCCCATAAGATGATATCCAAAACCATTTCAATCTTCTTCCATTATCCAGAATACAGAACTAGACTCAAATTTTCATGGCATGATAAGGATACAAGTATCACTACTAACTACTTAAAACTTACTTATATGACAAAGAAATATTACTAAAATTACCAAATGAAGTACAAGAGTCATGATTCAAAGAACTTGCCTATCAGCAGCCTCGACAACAAGGGGCAATATGGGGACTTGACCAAACAAACAAGAGGACAAGCCATAAATCAAGCACACCAAGAGAAACAAGAAAACAGTGCTATCCAATCTCATAATCAATTCCATGTCCACCCCATCTCTTGGATTAAAAGTCCTCTCCAAAAGACCAGGGAAAATCAAGAGTACATCAAGAACTATAGCCTGTATAGTATTGAACCTCACATACCTGCTGGAATTGCGATTCCTCACAACAACAAAATAAAGATCAAGAAAACCAATAATCCATTAAAAGAAAGCTTTTGAAAACCTTAATTGCTAGGACTAAGGGTTGAATGATTGTCCGAAAGGGACTGAACTGTGTAATGAAATAATTGCCATACTGTATGCCATCGAAAGGGGGTAAAAGTAAGTAATGGCTGAGACTAAGCGGTCAGGGGCATCAGCTGAACTGCTCCCCTTAGATTGGGCGGTGAAGATGGAACATCTTGGTTTTCTCGGGAGCAAAGTGGGAAAGTGAAGAGACAGAGGTGATGGTGAGTAGCTGAGTGTGTGAATTGGCAAGGAAGAGAATGTGCAGAGGAGTTGCTTGTGAGATATTGACGAAGTGGTGAATAGAAGATTACTAGAGCCTTCAATGCAAAATATATTATAATTGAAGCAGGCATGGTTTCAAACCTGTGAATCCCAGGTAGCGATTTATGCCCATGCAACTTTGTTACAACAATGTTTTGTGTACTGTGTGTTAAAAACTTATATATATTACAATAACAGTTTTTTTTTTTAATTAATAGTGATAATTAACAATAAGCTATTTAGAACACTTCTTCTCTTAAAAAAGGTAAAAATTTGATAAAATAAAATTTGAATACTTCAAAGAGTTCACCAAATGGTATTTTGAAAACTCTTATATTTAAAAATGAAAATATGACATAATGTGGTTAAAAAAAATATTTCCAATTTATAGCACATCCTAATTAAAAAAACAAAAAAATGAAATGCATTTTTCCTTCTACTTAGATAAATATTTTTTATTATAAATTTTATAATCCGCCAGTTGAACTATTGACCCGCCGGATCGACGAGTAGCCCACTGACCCGATACCCCTACCAGAACATTGACTGGTCCAAGTCTCATAACTATGGTAAAAAAATTGTAATGAGAAAATTCTTGTGTGCATATAGAATAATTAGTAACATTTCATACTATAGCTTAACTGGAAGGGAATTGTCTGAGGAGACACACGAAGCGCAAGCAAAAGCATACAGAAGGGAGGGAAGAGAGAATGGATTAATATTGTAGAGAAGTGAAACAATTTCCTTCTAGAAGGACAATGTAGGGGTGAAATCCCAGCAATTCCAAGGTGTTTCCGGGCTCAGTTTAACCACCATTGTCAACACCACAATCGAACTCAAGTCCAATCGACCCAAAGGGTTTCTTCCCTTCACGGTTGCTTTACTTGCCCACAAAGAGCTCACCAAGATGTATTATTCCACACAGGAAACGACCACAAATGTATCACAGGTGAAGAACAACCGAATAGACAAAAGAGAAAACGGGAAGAAAACCAAGGCAGCGGCACTCTTTCTTTTTCTCACGGGTTGTTTGGAGGCAGTGAAAAGAAGCAAGTATATAGCCCAAGTAAGGAGTCCAAATATGGTTTAGGTATAGGATAAAGTCACAGCCCAAAGACTTAACACTCAAGTCAATGGACTCCAAAATGGATGACAACATAAAGCCCTCCAAGTAAGGTGAAACGGGCCACGAGCGACACTATTAAATTAGGTCACTTCTAGTGGTCCATACAATTTGAGGTTGGGTCATTCTAGTAGTGGTGTTGATATTTCGTTCAGCCATTTGGTCCAAGCCGACTGATAATTAAAATTGATTTTACATCATAGCCCGGGGAGCTATTGGGTATCAAAACCCAACAGACAAAAAGGCCAATTATTTTTCATAATAATTCATCTTTTTCAAGTTTATTGGTTTTGTGGTAGTTGATAGGTCCTCAGTTAAAATTTTAAATGATAGACCCTGTTAGTGTAAGCTTTAGAACAACCAATTAAGCTCGTACATGAGCAAACAAGTTCATTTCTAACAATAATGGCGATAGAAGATTTATTCAGTAGAGCATATGCTATCCTGTAAGCTCTATTCCTGTAACATGCTATCCTGTAAGCTCTATTCCTGTAACATTTTCCAGGGCGAATTCTTCCAGCTCTACCAGTCCTCTGTCGAACAGAAGCCGTAGATACTGGTGCCACTATTAGATTTTCAATATCTGTTATCTGTTTAAAAAGTAGATACAGAATTAAATAACAAGGAAATGAGAAGATAACCAATTGATCTTCCACAGAAAGAGCCATAACTAACAAGAGGAAATAAATAGCAAGTATATTGAGATCTAGACACTTTCGATTCATACTCATCAAAATCTGTCGTAAGCAACAATTTGGAGAGCTGATTCATGGCCATCCTTGTGGAAGGGGGAGGAAAGTGATAAGGAGGATGGCCAAGAAAATCTTCCTTGTGTCCTAAAATGTTGCGCCTGAGAGCTAAGGTTATCAATTTTATCTACCAGCAGCTCGATTTTCTCTCCACGGTCAAGAACATTCTCAATATTTTCCATCATCAACCCTTTGACTTCTGAAACCTGAGCTTTCACCTTTGCAAGCTTGCTGATCTCCTCAGGATGATCCACACAGTATTGCATTTGCTCCTTCAAATTGGGCCCAAATTCTCTATTCAGGCTGTTAGCAACAGCCTTAGAAGCCTTTCCCCCACCATATATTTTTGGTGAAATCCTCCTTAATTCGCTCGAGAAATGCCATAGAATCTGTCTGCCAACAGATTGAAAGGCAACAACACTAAACGTGAAGCCATCCGCTACAAGGTAGTTGAAGGTGTGGCCATCACAGTCATAAGTAAACTTCTTGTTAGTAGCCGGAAGTTTCACGAAGCTTTAAATTAATGAATGCTGTCCCATTTCAATTCAGATTTTCCCTCTTTCAGAAAACTCGAGCGCTCTACGTAGTGTTGCAGAATTTAGAGAGACAAATTAAACGTTGTAGATGAATCTGTGACGATAAATTTGAAACAAGAGAGAAACGGGAAAAGGAAAGAATTTTGTCTGGGACTTGTAACCTGACATTTCATAGTCTAGTCATCTGTCATTTAATGAAGGACATAGAAGGAATTGAAATTAGCCAAAGGGGCAAAAGATCAAAATTGACAATTTTGTAACGAGTTTAAAAAAGTGACATTTTTGTAAATGAAAATCCAAAAGTTAACTATTTTGATAATTTCCACAAATATATTAATTAGATGATACAAAATGGTCACATCACATGGTGGTGATTGCCATGACAACGGTGGTGTTGCTAAGATAGTTTACTTGAAAAAGATTAGTATGATTTTTTTTTCTTTTTTATACAAGAGGAAATTTCATTGGGTGTCAAATTTTAGCTATGCATTATCAAAAATGTCACCTTTCAAATTTTCTATCAAAAATGTCAATTTAGGACATTTTTGACCCTATGAATTATTTGAATACCTTATATATCTTTGTACAAAACCTGTGTATTGTGTCAGAATGAAATGACAAAATGTCCGAAATGAAATGACAATGTGTCAGGGTGAAATAACGGCATAACAGATAGACTCATCGATAGATCAGATAAAGTTTTCGACAGATGAACTATCGGGAACGACAATTCCTTTCTTTACCTAAGCTCAGTTCCACAATTTGAACTTTGGTTCCAACATTGCACGTGTGTTTCACATTAACATGTATGAAATGCTATGATCTCATGATTTGTTGATTGATTTATCGTTGTTTATGCTTGATTGATGCATTCATTTTCTGTGTTCCAGTTTCATTGGTTTGTTTCGCATTTTTTGTTCATTATGCTTGATTGATGAATTCATTTTCGCCTTGAAATGTCATTTTGGCTACCCACATGAAGTGGGTAGAGATCTATGTGCACGAGGACGATTATGACAAATTGCATTCATAGATTGACTTCCATGATAACTTTGATTAGATTAATGTTATTATTGCTTATTTATCTATAATGTATGATTGCTTTTCACATTACTTGGGATGACAGGAGAAACAATGAATTTATATGAGATATGCAATGGTTGTTCATCGTTCGACGTTATTGAATGAAGTCAGAATATTTGTTAATGCGTAGTATTATTCTTCACATTTCTATGTTCGACAATTTAATCACCAGCACGTACTTCGACTTTGGTTTGGTAAGGCTGCTACCACTGTGCAATATGATTCAAATGCAGATAAAAGCTGGTTTGATAAAGTTGCTACCACTTAACATTTACATAAATCTTTTGGTATCTTTTCCTTTAAAAAATATTTCAGAAATGAGGAGTATCATGATTAATAGTAGTTTCAAAAGCATTATTCACTTTGATGATCATGTTGTTTTTATCATTTAAAAAAGAGTAAGCTATTCGATAAAAAATAAAAAAATTGGTAATAACTAATCTCTCAAAATGGATGATGAATCAATAGTAATGTCTTATTGATCAAGGAATGAAGAAGATGGATGAAATGAGGGTTTGTTGAATATATTTCTTAGATGTTAAATAGGTTTTTTACTAATTTTTTTTTTTTTTAAAGTAGATTCATATTATACAGTAGAATATATATATATATATATATATATAACCAATGATTAGAATATATAAATTTAATTAATCAAATATAACATTAATTGGATTGGAACATATCATTAAATGCTCCTAAAAGGGGACATGAAGGATAAGTTGGACATTTCTCACAAAAAAGTGACATTTTTGATAATTCCCCTTTATACAATTGGCTTTTTCTTACTGTTACTTTGAAAATTCCCATTTAGAAAGTACGATTAATTCAATAGACTCATTTTATCCAGCTGAATGATGAAAATAATACACTAAATCTTTCTGATCATATTATCTATTAAGCATGTTAGCCTTTTGGTTATTTAACAGATGAAAGGTCTAAACTATACAAAATAAACTTGTATAGAGAACTTCTAAATAATATTTTTATGATACTTTGATACGACAAACATCTTAGCTAAATGTGACCTTAAAGTTTAGAATAATAAAAATAATGTTATTTAACACCATTTGTATTAGAATATCACTCTACGTGACATATAGATGACATTAAATAATAAGTCTAATTATAAATTTATTTAATTGGATCTATCATATGCTATCACCTAAACCATTGCTTAGTACCAATGGCGATAAATAACACTACTCGTTTAGAATAATCTTGCAAACAAAAACCCCTGATTCTATGGACACATCTTATATATCAAGTGAAGGACAAAAATAACTAAAAACAACAACCAACCAAAGCTTAGTTTCAATAAATTTGAGATTACCTATGTCAATTGTTTGGTCTAAGTAAATCGCCCTCATTTGGTTTGGTTAAAAAGAAAAAAAAAGTTGATTAAAATTTGAGTCAACGTCAATAATTAATTTTAACCATATATTTCATGAAATCCACAATTTTATTTTATTTTTATCATAATCTACTAAAAATTTAATTTTTATCGAAATCAAACAGAGGCATAGTATTAAATACAATAGTTCTTGTTCATTTTTGTAATAGCATATTACTATTTAATCCATTTGATCAAATATGCATAGGAGTGGTTGCAGAAAATTAGGATCAGTGACCATTTAGTTGTCGCTATTGTGATATGCAACAACCATTACTTTTGGTTGCTAAAAAAAAAATGCAAAAATCACCAAAAAAAAAAAAAAAAAAAAAAAAAAAAAAAAAAAAAAAAAAAAAAAAAAGTGGAATATAGTTGTGCCAACTATTTTAACAACCAAGATAGGAGTGGTTGCAAACAATGTTTTCAAAATCGGACCGGGCATTGATCCGAAAAATTACGAGGGTCAAGGGTTGAATGGTCAAACCGAGGTTATACAAGATCAACTTGGAAATTAAGTTATTTAAATCTTATAAAGATTTGTACTATTAAAAAATAAATTAATATATCAATATAAACTTTTTTAAAAATTAACATTAAGTTGATTTTTTTTATAAGTTTTTAATATTTGTAAATTATATTTTAATAATTATTTCATCACATATCACATAAAAGTTAACTGGCCCAAAAGAAGAGTATAAACGTACATATAAAATAGAAAGGCCCGACAATGTTATAAACCGGGAAATCACTGTAAAAGTCAAAACGTGTGTTCGTAGGCAGCGGCTTCCCTCTCATCTTTTCCGGCATCTTCTTCCCTCTCATTTTCCCGGTGGCTTGAATTGATGGACGATTTTTCACATAACTTGCGCAAGTCAGAGAAGCGTTTATTGACATTTCTTTTCTCTATGTTCTTTCTCTTCCCTTTTTTTCCATTGCACCCAGGACAGAAAACTAGGCAAAACCGTGTCCAGTTCACCATTTCACGTTGAACCGGTCCTTTTACCGGTTTTTGTATCTCCCGTTACAAGATAACAATCGAACCAATTTTCTGACCGGGTCATGGTTTTTTCGGTCTAACCGGCCGGTCCAGTTCGGATTTGAAAACATTAGTTGCAGAAGACTAGGATCAAGAACCATTTAGTGGTCGCTATTGTAGTGTAGTGTTTAGCAACCTCATTTTTTGGTCGCTAGAAAATGCCAAAACCGATTAAAAAAAAGTGGGATTTTATTGTGCCAAATGTTTTAGTTACTAGGGTATGAATGGTTGCAAAAAATTAGATTCAGGGACCATTCATTGGTCGCTGGAGTGGTGCAGTATTCAGCATCCTACACTTTTAATCATTAGAAAATGCAAAAATCAATTGAAAAAGGCAGAATTTTATTGCGTCAAATGTTTTAGTGACCACAACATCGATGGATGCAGAAGACTAGGTTTAGGGACCATTATGTGGTTGCTATTTTGGTGTGGTACAGCAACCATCACTTTTGGTCGCTAGAAAATGCAAAAATCAAATGAAAAAGGTTGGATTTTATTTCGCCAAATGTTTTAGCGGCCATCACTTTGGTGGTTGCAGAAGATTAGGCTTAGGGACTATTCTGTGGTTACTAGAGTGGGTTTCATACGCGGGGAAATTTTTGCTCTTTTTTCGTACTACATTTACCAACCAATCAAATGTATTGTCCCTAATTCTTTGAATCAACGACCAAAATTTGGTTGCAATAGAACATAAAAAAATTAGTCCAATTTTACTAGACCAAAATCGATACCAACCATTTGTTGGTTGTTGAACGTGTCCTATAGCAAGCGTGTTTTATTGGTCGCAAAACCTTTGGTCGATAGAGCCCTTTTTTTGTAGTGACGTCGTACGTAAACATAAAATATAAGACTAAAAAGAGTTAAACCAAAGCATGATCACATAATGGCGCATGCGTGTGGATTATCATCACTGAATAGGGAAACCACAGGAAGTGAGTAATCAGCAGCAGGAGTTTGAACAAAGGTATTTATACTTTGATCATCTGCATCTCTCCAGGTGTCATAATGATCAGCAACATATGAGTACCCTGGATATGGATATGGCCATGGCTCTGCTGTTTTTCCTGCCCTTTTAATTGCCTTTGACACCTTCCTTTCCTCTAAACCGCAGCCTGTCACTGTAATTTTCTGTATTTCCATCTCAATATCTACGTCCCTCAATCCTGGATTTATGTTAGTAAAATCGTAAAAAAGTCAAAATTTGGAAAATATTGTGGCTTCTATTCAAAAGAACGATTTGATTCTATTCAAATCTTTGCTTCAAAAGAAATAGGAAAAACTCGCCTTCGAGCTTGAATAGAGCTTTTCTAAGCTTCGAAGCACATCATTCACAATCCAAGTTTGGAACATTCACCTCCATCTACAAAATCCCACATGTAAGAGTAAAAATTAAACGTCTCATATTTCAAAAATAATAATAAATGTGCTCTTAACAAGATCGTTTATTTTTTAAGACGGAACCACGTGACATGATCAAATTCTACTGCATATATATATCGTTATTCTCAATTTTCTTGAGGGAAAAGAAGTTAAGAAAGATAAACTCACAGACATCGTTAATGTTGATCCTTCAAAGTACGTATGAGCTAGAGCTCTAGTTAAAAAATGAAGATTTTAAAGTTCTTTATAATGGTTTATACGAGAGGGATTAGGTTCTTAAACCAGAAACTATATTGGGGTAGGGGTAGGGGTATCTCTTTATCACCTCCCCAAAGCAAAACCCTGTTTGTTTTTCATAAAAAACATCCTAGGAAAAACAAAGATATGTCGTGTGACATTAGGCAGACAACTGGGGTAACGTAACGAAATTGTTGCATGAATTGATCATAAAATTAATTGGACCAAAACAGCTATGTTTGGTCATATCTTGTTTGGCATTAGCTGGATTAGGCAATGTTAAGTAATTGAATCTTTCATTCAAAGAAGCGTGCTGTGAATTCAAAACTCATGCATTTATAAGGTATTTGTACGTATTTTACAAGTTACGAGTACATGGAAATTTATGTGTTTGATCTCATGGTATGCCTTTGGGCTCAAATGGGGTTGGACTGGGCTACGAAAGAAAAACTTCATGACTAATGGATTAATTATGACCTATTTCAAAACCAAGAAATAAATTAAAAACTTCAAAAATCATATATCAATTGAAATTTATTTATGACAATTAATTAAAAATATATTTTATTAATTAAATATATTAAAGTCACAATTATAAAATTTAGGATCACGGTTACGTACTTATAGGTCACAAATTATTACTCGATCACAAATAAAAAATTTTATAGCTCAGAATTTGTGTATCGATTACAAACCACATGTTTTATAAGTCACAATTTATTTAACAATCATAGTTATCAAATTAATTAGTTATAAATTATTTCTCAATCACAACTTAATAAATTGTGAATCACAACCATATTTTTTAGGTTACATATTATTTACTTGTCGTGAAATTAACCAATTTACCATCACAATTAATCAAATAATGGGTTACAAGCACCCCCACGTATTCCATCCCATCCGCACCACTATCATGATCACTACCAGCATAACCACCATAGCCAACATCACCACCACCACCCAAACACCACCAAAAAATTAAATTCAAAATAATGCCATTGCACAACCAGGTCGTGACTATGCAGCAACCGCAACGTTGCGCTACTACCACAACCACCATCTCCACCAACTCAACAAACCGCCAATGGAGCTACCACCTTGCCGTTGCAACCAACATCAAAACCACCACCAACTAAATACCAAACACGAAAAATCGGATCCAAAAATATGAAGACGGTGGCTAGGAATAGGATGTCGGAAGAACTAAACACCAAATACCACACCAACGTCACAACCACCACCAACCAAACACACACCAAAAACTAGAGAATTGAATAAAGACAGCAGCTGGGAACTAGATGTTGGAAGAACAAACTCCTCAAATTGGCAATAGCACCCGAAAAAATTGGGAGCCGCAATGCCCCAACGCTACTTATCAGAGATGAAAATGGTGGCTAGGAACAGGATGCCGACTACTGTGATGTTTGAGATAGAGATATGGGTATAGAGAGATGAGTATGGAGAGAGGAGAGGGGATGCCGGCTCCGTGTGAAAGAGATGGGTACTGAGGGATGTATAGAGAGGAACGGAAGGGGAGAATAATTGGGGTTTGCGATGAATTACGGTGGTATTATTAATGTTAAATATTTGAATTAATAGCTGATTTTTATATGAACAAACTTTATATTTGCCTTTTGAAACTGAATCTTAAAAATTCTGATTTATTGTAATTACAACCATTACGGATAGTGTGAATTACGCTACACATCCCAATAAGTTTTAAAATTCCACACTTACTATCAAAGAATTTAATTCCATAAATAATGTAGTACACGCAGATGACAAATAAATCACACAGGTCTGCCAACAGTGTCTGACTCGTCGTCGGATCCCTTCGATTTTCGGCGAGACGGAGATGATAGCAACGGTGGAAACTCTAGAGAAATACCACTCCTCTCCTCCTTTCTATTATTTATTGAGCAATTATTTCGAAATTTCTCAAAAATCCTAGATCTACATTGCAAAACTTTCGGCTACTACATTCTAGAAAACACTGAAGTTTTGCCCTTTTTTGACGATTTTCATTTTCAACTACATATTTTCACGATAAAATTTGCACGTAAATCTAAAACTTTTTCCTACTTTTTAACCATTCATTAATCTCCAAAAAATCATTATTTAACCATTCATTTTAATGGTTGTCAAACAAGGGCTTCATATCATTGTTTCAATTTCTTGGTAGTAATGATCGTTTTGTGGTTTTTATTGTGGTGTGTGATGTCTATGGTGGTGACGATTTTTGCAGTATAATATTATGATACATAGGTATGATAGTGCTGTTCTATTTGTTTTATAATAGTGACCATGGTTGTATTACATTGTGTTATAGTAAGAACGATGACGATGGTGGATTGGAAGTGTAACATTTATTGTTATAAGTGGTGGGCCAAAGTCAGCTATCGACAGTGGCAGAATCAGACGGTAAAATGTGTGTAATAGAATACTACAAACTATAACACAGCGTGTTATAAAATACATTTCAAAAAGTAATAAAACTGATATTATTATAATAAAAAAAACATTTAAATTGTATTTGGAATTAGGAAAGTATTTTAGTTAATTTATATATTGCTCGCTGGGTGATCCAAGCCCATCTGACCTAATATTGGTCGGAATACATGCCTGGTTGGGCTAAGGTTGTCTGGTAATGGTGGTTGATTGTGCAGTTAATGTGCCAAAATGTTGTTACTATTTTATGCATAACATATGTTTAATAGTATATCATATAAAATGTAAATAAAATGAAAACTAGTAACTATAATATTTGGCCAATTCAATCTATAGGTGAAGCGTCAAATGATTTCGCAATTCTTCTTGAGGGATGAATCGAGGGAGAGTTTATAACCAAAGTTGTGGATTTTCACCCATTATTCACAATCTTTATCAGTGGCAAATCCAACATTGTAGTTCAGTTAGGGCGGAGAGATTGACCACTGACCCGTGACTGTTGACAATCAACGATAGTAAATATAATTCAATACATATATAAGGACACTAAAACATAAAAAGTATCTACATATGAAAATATAATTTAATACAACCCAAATATTAAAAAAAAATAGGAACGATACTATAAACTTAGATGACATCAATATAATTTCCTAAACCTAAATTCCCAAATCACAAACCAAATATCATGAATGATAAATTATAACTCATAACTCATACAACATAAATTATTTATCATAAATCATAAATCACAATTCTCATTTATTCATCATACAGGGACCTCACCTCAATGCCAAAAAAAATTTAAAATGAAGACAAAAGTGTCGATTAACCTCAAGAATCAAGATCGGCAGTAATTTTCCCGTTAACATAATCTGTATGAAAATTAAACTCAATCTTAAAGACTTAAACTATCATCAATTTCTAATTTCTAATTTCCAACACAAATTGAACATTTCTCACAAATCATAAAATTCCCAATTCACATATTTACAAAATTTACAAAGTCCCCAATTTTCATAAATCATAATCATCACATTTAACATTACAATCAAATTAAATCATCAAAATCAAAAAGAAAAAAATATAATAAAAGCCAGAATAGCTCACCAAGGCAAGAAGTCGCACTCGCAGCCATCCGCGTCCACTCAACTCGCACGATCGCACCACTCCATCGTCCATCTCCTCGTCGCTCACGGCTCAATGATCACCAACACCGAATCACCATCCACTCAACTCGCACCACTCTACCCCGCACCAGTCCACTGTCTTCGGCTCATCGCAATCGCCCTTCGCCTTCAGTAGTTCTATTTAGCTTGGTTAATTGGTTTCAATTTTGGAGTTTGGACTCTTCAAATTGGTGAATGCAATGGACATATATCCACTCCAGCCGTCCATTAATTTCAAGGTATTGGGCCATTGGATTTGGGCCTAATTTTGTTTAAAAAGAGGCCCAAAATGGGGGAAAATGTAGGCCCAATTTCCCAGTATCTTCTTCATCTTTGCGTTGCAGCTCTGCATTCCGAGTTTCTTCCCGGCAGAAAAGCTTGCTAATGACTGCAATAATGAACATTCTGACGGATCCAGCGAGGGCGGTCGTACCTGGATCCGCCACTGACCTTTATAATTATTGATTGAATCATTAAAAACAACTTATTTTGCTTTCCACAACGTGACTAATTAAATTAAGATATCCTATGATCAAAATTTAAATTGAAAAAATTTAGGGTAAAATTTAATTTTGAAAACATAAAGTCAAAATATGTGCATATTGATTATTCCTATAACTATGAACGTTATAGGAATCGAACCAGACCAATTGGCTGCCTCAAATCATTCAATAAGATTTTGTTGGGGATGTCAACAAGTCGAATTGAGTCGAGTCAATCTGGCTCGCGAGCTGAAACTCGAAGTTCGGGCTTGGCTCGAGTAAAAATTGTTCGAACTTTTTTGGTTCGAGCCGAGACGAGTTTTTGCTTAGTCAAAAAATTTAGGCTCTACCTGAGCTTTCAACTTAGGACTTAGCAAGCCGAGCCGAGCCAAATCTCTCTCTTAATAGGCAGTAGCAAGTAGCTAAATAATTTTTTTTTTTCAAATTCTGCAGATTTATTTATTTAGGCTCCACGAGCTAGCTCGAGCCGACGTCCCAAAATGAGGCTCAATTTGAGCCACAAACCACCAAAACTGACTAGCCAAATTGACACCCTTAAATTTTGTATGCACACTCCCACATCGATACATGCGTGCATGCATGGTTTGATGTGATGTGAAGAAAGAAATGTTAATTTGTATGGACATGAATTATGAACCAAAAAGGATTGATAATTGTTAACCCTTATTTTCTTCCTAAAAGTTCTCTTATTCTCCATATTTTTCTCCCATTTTAAAACAGCCTAACTTCTCCTCTCTTGGATCCACCTTCCTTGTTATGCCATCTCCCTTTATTTTCTCCATTCCACATTGTTTTGAAGCTCGTTCTACTCTTTTTTGGAAGACAACATGGTACTCATGCTTTCCTTTCTCTTCGATTGTTTTATTTTTGCATTTGCGCATCATGTTCATACGACATGTATGATTTTTGTTTTTTTATGATAATGGTTTTTATATTGTATTCTTAGAAATGTATGATTCATGACTTAGATAATTTTTGCTTCTGATTTATGAGGATAATGAATTATACATTGAAATTGTCATATGTAAACATTTGTCGGTTTCTTATATAATATGATTCAAAGCACATATATTTTTTGTTTGTAATGATAAAGAATTTTAAATCGTATTTGTTATGCATACAAATTTGTCGTCTTCTTATAAAATAGGATTCATCACACGTATATAATTTTTGTTTTAAGTGATAATGAATTGTATATCGTATTAATTTGTCATGCATACAAATTTTGTGCGATATTAATTTTTATTTTATGGGATCGATCAAATTTCAATGAAAATTATCTAAAAGTATGTATTGTTAACATTTTATTTAGGTCTTTATGTACTAGCAATGGTATAACTTTTTTTGGTTTAATTTTTATCACACGTCCTAGTTTCTGTCTCGTTCTCACTTATTAAAAACAATTTGATTAAATTTGTAGAAAATGATAATTATCTTTATAAAAAATTCAACATTTAGAAAAAGTAGTCAAACATGGTACTAGTCCCCTATTTGGTGTAGTTAAAAATCTATGTTAAAGTCAATAATTAAGTTGAACCACGCATTTTATGGAACTCACAACTTTTCAATTATACATTTTATTAACTTTTATCAAAATCTTTTAAAAATTAAATTTTTAGCTACACCAAACGGGGACTAGATAAAACAATTTTCTTCTAATTCTAAACATACCATCCACCTCTTTATGAAAATTTACGTCAAATAACCTCAGCGAAATTTAACGAAAAAGAAAGGAATACATTTCTAAGAATTTACCCATTTCATTAGTTTTCAATAACGTCCAAGCATGAATTGACTTTCTTTTGTCTTGCATACATCTACGCAATATTTTATAACACTTGAGTTTCTCAATACCATACAACCTAAAACCTTAAAACTATTGAGGAGAGGTTGCATACAACCGTTTAAATCTTGTACGTACTCAACATGACAATTTATTCTGTCGATAAAAATTACGAATAATTTTCTCTCTTTCTCTTGTGTTTCTATTAATTTTGGCAGGCAAATTCTGCATCTGGAATGGCAGTCCATGATGAATGCAAACTGAAATTCTTGGAATTAAAAACAAAAAGAAACTATCGTTACATAGTATTCAAGATTGAGAATCAACAAGTTATTGTGGAGAAACTTGGGGATCCTCAAGACAGTTATGATGATTTCACTGCCTCTCTGCCTACAAATGAATGTCGTTATGCTGTCTATGATTTCGACTTCACTACTAATGAGAATTGCCAGAAAAGCAAGATTTTCTTCGTTGCTTGGTATGCTACTTAACATATAGATATATATACATCAATTGCATTTCTGTTGCGTGCTTGACTTTTTGTGAAGTTTTTATATTTCGACGGTAATGTTGGAGACTGAATGAGGTTGACCCTCTATAATCAGGGTAGGGCTTGAGATTTTGAGTGTCCGGCGACATTTTAAAATGGGGCCTCTTTTTCCATAAATATTATGCCATTTAACTACCTTAATAATAATAAAAATAATTGATTTTTTTAAAATTATTATATATAACAAAAAAAAAAAAAATTGTATTGCCCGACAATACTGAGACTTTGTAGAGTTGCACCACCTTTGCACCCTCATGCCTTTGTCAATAACACAGGTAGATGAATTATTTGTTGGTTATCTAGTCAAGTTTAATGTACACTAAGGAAATATGTGGTATGTTAAAAGTATACGTTAATTAGGACATGATGTAAGATCGGGCTTTGATCAATTCATCTAAAAATCAGTTCATGTCAAGTGAGAGCATATCAACCTTTAATGAGTGAAACCATGGTCTTAAAAGTGGTACTGTTACTCCCCAACACATGAAAATGAGAGAGCACCTCAAAATATTATGTTCTTTAATAGTGTTTAGTCTTACGTATATTGAGAATGGTATGTTAGACTAAATAATATTGTACATAACTAAAAAGTAGAAGCATGTGAGTTGTTGTTTGTTTCCGTGTCTAGTCTAATGTCCTTTGAGATATTTTATTTATTTATTTATAAGTTTTTTTAGGGTGAACTCGTGAAGGTATGTTTGGCACTTTAAACTAAACAGAAAAAACATATATCTCTCTTGGTTAATCATTCAATTCTATCTAGTTTAATATACACCTTGAACTTGTTTGACATGTTATACTAACAAAATTGAAGAAGAAAGACACGTGATATATTTCTTTGTTGTCCTATCCAATTCATGGAACACTCAAGGCATGCTTAATAAAATATAATATATTCAAGGAATGTATAGATATTTAAATTAAACATAACAACGCGTAAAAATTAAACATATCTATATTTTTTAATCTTATCTAATCGTGAATAACATTCTGTGATGTCTGTATAGCATGATAGATATGCCAAGTGCATGTAATAAACACAAGTACATGAATTTTGGGATGACTTGGGAGTACCCTTTTAGCAAGCTTTGCACAAAGTATGGAATATGATTCAATAATGTTTTGGGCAAAAAAGGAAAAAAAAAAAAAGAATTTAAATTCTTGTTTATTATAGTGTCCATATTATGCATCAAACATGCTCATTTCATTTTATTAACCTAATATGCACAAAAATGGAATTTCAGGTCACCAGAAACCTCTAAAATCAGAATGAAAATGGTGTATGCAAGTACAAAGGACAGGTTTAAGAGGGAATTGGATGGAATTCAAGTTGAACTGCAAGCAACTGATCCCAGTGAAATGAGCATTGATATTGTAAAAGAGCGTGCACACTAAAAGCTTGTTTGTCGTAGTTGAAATGCCACAACAGTATTTAAAAACATGATTCTTTTACTAGTAAGAATTGTCTTATCAATGAAAGAAGATCAAATTTTTAGTCAATTTTGATGAAAAAGCTACTTCTCTTGTATAAAGAAGCAGAGCTAAACGTGCTCACAGTATCGTAGTTCTTTTCATTCTTCAGCCTTCTCTAATTTTATATGTTTTGGCTTGAATTTTTCACCTTTTCGCTTGCAAGCATTGATAAAGGAATTTTTGTTGTAATTCACATTGGATTGTGTTATATATTTATGGTATAAATATAAAATGTGAAAGAAATAATCAAATTAGATAGCGTGCCAAAGTGATGGAAAATGTGGCATCCCCTGTGGGATATCAAGGGCTCAAGTCACTCCCCACGCAAATATTAAAATGTCTTGATTGAGGCTTTGGGCTTCCTTGACTAAAATAATTTTTATTATTATTTAATGGGTAAAACTAGCCAATATTTTCTGACCGTTTGTTTTTGTAACAACTCACTCACAGTCATTAAAATACCACTACTCAGTCATTAAAATTCTGCATTACTCTCTGATTATAGTGGAGACTGTTTCATCTTGCATCAATCCTTCATTTTCATATTCTGAATTTCTTATACTCGGATTTTTACATATATTATGGAGTACAATTGAGAGTTCTGAAAAAACTATTCGTGATTGTTATACAAGTGGTTTACAATCGTTGTATCCTAGGAGTGATTGTCTACAGAGGTCGCAGCAACTATCGAAGGACAATTTCACTTTAGGACATCGTGTTGTCACGAGACTCGATCGAACGATAAATTTTATAATTCCGCATTTTATTGTTCTGAACATTACTGCAACTAATTATTTTTTCAACAGATTGTTCTATTAAGTTTCAAAATTAGCAATGGTCCTGTACTTTCATTTCATTATGAAAATTTTACCGACTTTTTCTTCCTAAGCATGGACACATCACATGCACAAATTAAGCTTAGATGTGTAAGAAAAAAGTAACCATGAATTTGCATTATATTTCTTTTATTTTTTATTCGTATCTCAAATAAATCGTGTGAACAGTTTGATGTGACATCTACCTTAACCTTTTGAAGAAATGTGACGAAAGAAAAGAACCAAAATTACAAAGTTTTGATATACTGTCTCCGACTTTGTCCTTTAAATTATAATGAAAGTATAATGTAAACAAACAAGTGCATTGTGTATAAACTTGTTGCAAAGCTTATACTAATAAAACTCAAATCATATATCAAAACAAATAGTTGTTATGGTTATTATTTCTCAAATCAAAATTCTGAAATAGGAAAGTTTACAGTTTGAATCCCTAACCTATACATAATGTGACATTTTGGGTTCATAATTTTTGTTCTTGCATTCAACTTTTCAAGTTCGCAACAATTATATGTCCGTTACATGATTTCAATATATTAGATAGTTGTAAAGTCACATGCAACATGTATAAAATATTGTTTGAGAGATGAAATAAGTAATTACAAAATATTTTAACCAAAAAAAAAAAAAGAAGGAATGGAAAGAATAATTCAAGTTATCAATCTGCTATTTCGTCAATAGTTCCTAAATCAAGACCAACTCCTCCAATCAAGAAATCAGTGAATCGAACCTTGGTTCACTCCTAATGGTAAATACGAACCACTATACACTGATAAATCATTTGAGTAAAAAAAAAAATAATAGTAAATCATTTCACTCTCTGATATTTAGAGAATTTTCAAAATTTTTAGTAGCGCGGGTTATAAATATTATTTTTGAGTCACACACCACCAGGCTAATACCTTCAAATCATGAAATATAACGTTACAATAAATATGGTTTCACCCTCCTCATATTGACAACTTGGGAATAGGAAGAAGGGGTATATTGAGAGAGAATTTTTTAATTAGTTTTAATTTTATTTTTCTTTTTGTAATTTCAATTGAGAATAAAGGTAACAAAATTGTATAACAAAAAAATCCGTTATTTTAAGTCGACAAAAATCGCCTTATGAGAACTTTCAAAAAGGGGGAAAAATCGCCTTCGGAGATCAAAGTACGATAATTTTAAACAATTAAGGACTCAGCTGAAAGAAAGGGGAAAAAAAGTTGAGGCCCAGAGTGAAAATATTTGCATCATAACTAGAGTAATGCTGTTTGTAGTCGCTCACAGCCGTAATCGCCCTATGTAACATACATATAGCGATTAGTGATTGATATATTAATGTGATAGTTTTTTTATTATTTTATACAACAAATCACTAATAACCATATGTATATCACGTAGTACGACTGTAATGATGAGTAATCACAAAGAGCATTATTCTTATAACTATCTTATATCTACACATCACATAAGCAATTGAAGGTTTCACGTTTGTATTCCTTGCTTTATTCCCAAGTTTGGTTCAATGATCACATCTACTCTCACTCCACCACTCCTTTTCTGCTTTTTCTGCCAAAATCTTATTCTTATGGGGTCATCACCCACCCACCCCACTGTCTCAGAGTGAATAGCACTTCTGCTACCATATGCCTCATTTTTAGTACAAACATTTTAAAATTTAGAGAATATCAGCCCTTGATTGGGCTCAATTTTTCTAAAAATACATATTTCCAAAATTTATCAGCAACTGCACATTTTTTTCATAAAATAATTTTACGCGTAAATTAAAATATTATTATTATTTTTTAACTACATATTTTCCAAAAAATTACTATTCCAGAACAAGTTTTCCCCCCAAAATATTGTTTTAATGGAGCTCAAACATGGGCTTAGTAGTGTATTTAAGCCCCCGTTTGGCCCCTATTTTCGAAAAATGAAAATGAGTGGAATAGTATTTTTTTGAAAAATGAGTGGTTGAAAAAGAATGAAAAATTTTCGATTTACGTGTAATATTATTTTATGAAAGATTATGTAATTAAAAATAGGAGAAAGAAAAATGTAATGGAATTTAATGGAAGCCAAACAAGGACTAAGTGTTTATAAATTGTGAATTTCATAAAATGTGTGAACACAAAATAAATAAATAAAACGCTATAAATTCTACAAAATATTACAATAAAAAATATATTTGACATGCTTAAATCAAACAAGCATGCATTGCTAGTAATAACCTTAGCATGTCGTTGGATAAATACTTAACGGGTAATACTGCCTATGCACTTGGATACACGAACATACATAGATAGCATGCCAATAATTTTTGGCAATATAATTGTATCTAAAAGATCACACTTGACCTGATCACAAAAGTAAAAAATTAAATAATAATAATTAGATTATGTTTGACAAGTGTTTATAAATATATGAAAATAAATAATGAATAAGTGGATAATATTAATTGATCGATGAAATATGTGACTGAAAAGTAATTGAATTTTTAACAAGGATTATAAATATTTGCCAAACATACTCTCAATTTTCATATTAATTTGTGCACATCCAATTTTAATTTTATAATGTTATCCGATATTTGAGAAACACTCAAAAGTTACTTCTACTATTCAATTAAAGCCAAATTTTAATTTTAATCACATATTTAAAATTATAGTTGACCTTTCTATAGTGATACTTTATACAAAAAATAATCTCCATATACTTATTAAGAAAAATATATTCTCAACTCATGCAAGATATAAATAAAAATAAACTCAACACTATAATAAGTTGCAGTTTTTATAGGTCTCGTCTTGTTGACCTCCCTTCACATAGTAATAATTATCAGCATATGGCATATTTTAAACTTTTAAAGAGAAAAATTTAGACTCCTAATACGACTTTGGATATTCTCAATACTCCATAAGTACCTATAATTTTTGATATTATGTGTATCTTTTTTATTAATAATCTATACCTTGAATTTGACATATTTTGTTGATTAATTATTAATATAGTGCATATTTTACTATACTACTGGCACTGAGAATAAAAAAACAAAACAATAAATTTTGTAAATACACATTTTAATCTCCTCACAAACCGTTAATACTTATGGCCACTGTTCATCGGCACTTCGGTCGCCGACTCCTTTGTCATCAAGTTTCGGGATATGTTAGAACTTGTCGTCTTTGTCGGCAGAACCTTGTAGAGCGAGCTACTTTCCCCCCTATTTTTGCCCTCTCACCCGCGATTACTCTTGATTAGGCTTTTCAAATCAGCAAAGGTTTTGGATTGAACTCCTCCCTTTAATAAAAATGAGTTTGATCTTAACATTATGATTAAAGAGAGACTATTCACTCATAATCATTCACACATTTTCTTAATTTTAAGCTACGATTTCTGTTCAAAAAAATTTATAAAAGCTTACTAATAATAATTTAGAGGAGAGATTTAGCTCTTGTTTGATATAGGTAAAATGTCAGATTTTATGTAAAATTTGATAAAAATTGGTAAAATATATGGTTGAAAAATTATGGATCCATAAGTGCTTAAAATTAATTATTAACTTTGATTCAAATGTTTATCAAGATTTTAAGTTATACCAAACCGAGTCTTCTTTTCTAGATTTTCACTTTTTAGCACCATCATATATATAACTCCAATCATGCTCGATGACTGTGTATAGCAAGTTTGAGAGTTTGCCACAAATTGTCATTCGTCAATTTAAAAGAAAAATAGTTTTCTCGCTTATAATTTTTTAAAAATATAGACAATATCAACAATGATATCAAAAGAAAAATGTACAAATAACAAAGTTCTTCGTATATAACTCGGTAGCACACGACCCACTATCGAATCACGTGTGCCCTTTCGCCAACTCACAACTTCTCCACGTGACTCAGCGCGCTAATTCTCCCCGACGGTTAGATTTGCCTTTTTTCGTAAAAACAATATTTGAAATTGATGCAAATTTTCAAAATTCGGAAATTCCCAATTAAAACACATTTCCCCTATATAACAGACCATCAAATTCAAACCCTCAATTAGTCAATTCTCTCTCTTGCAATTTCTCCCTCAGCCTTTACATACATATTCCTGTCTGTATCACCATCTCCTACCGTACAACTCCACAATGCGTGAAATCTTGCATATCCAAGGAGGCCAATGCGGCAACCAGATCGGCGCCAAGTTCTGGGAGGTCGTGTGCGCGGAGCACGGGATTGATTCCACCGGAAGGTACAGTGGTGACAATGATTTGCAACTTGAACGCGTGAACGTGTACTACAATGAAGCTAGTGGCGGAAGGTTCGTCCCACGTGCCGTCCTCATGGACCTCGAGCCTGGAACGATGGACAGCGTCAGATCGGGGCCGTACGGGCAAATCTTCCGGCCGGATAACTTTGTTTTCGGGCAGTCCGGCGCCGGAAATAATTGGGCGAAGGGGCATTACACTGAGGGAGCGGAGCTCATTGATTCGGTTCTCGACGTTGTGAGAAAAGAGGCTGAAAATTGTGATTGCCTCCAAGGTACTACCACTAATTCTATAATGATTTTTCCAACTTTTTTTAATTTTTGAAGATGGTTTGTGTCTTGCAGTAGCAAATAATTTTAAAGTAGTTTGGTATGTGAAATATGAATATACATCTATGTGTAAGTAGTTTTCTGAAGTGGTCTTGAGAGTCCCTTTTTAAGTAGATCTGGTGATTTTAAGGATGGATTTCTTTGTTTTATTTTGTTTATTACTGACTATTACCTTACCTTACCTTGATTTTTGCAATTGCTATTGAAATTGATTTTTTCTGCTTTCAAATGGTTACTATGTAGTATTAAATTCACGTTTTATATATAGATTTTGGAAGGTTCTATGGAGAGTTGAGTTGATCTTGCAATTTTGTGTTGTTCCATTTATCTATTTATTTATCTATTTTAAGTTTTTCTTATTTTATTATTTTTTAAACTTAAGTTGAAGTATAGGAGTATGACTTTAAGTAGATTAATTGATGACGAGTCATGCTACTTGTATAAAATTAATTGATGATTTTAATGCATATGTGCAGTAAATCCGTAAATGTAGTCTGTTTGCATTTTGTATTTGAAATCCACATTTGTGTATTCACTATATTCAAGACCTATAAATTTTTTAGTATTTTCACTTTTTTCATTTCACTAATTTGTGTTAGTTTGGATGTTTGAGATGGCATTT
Organism: Olea europaea var. sylvestris; assembly: GCF_002742605.1. NCBI lineage: Eukaryota > Viridiplantae > Streptophyta > Magnoliopsida > Lamiales > Oleaceae > Olea > Olea europaea. The sequence continues at coordinate 9,441,624 of NC_036237.1, forward strand.
GAGTATGATATGTGTACGAGCAGATCTTGTGGATAAGCATTTTCTTATTTATATGAAATTCTCCCATCTATTTATTCATAGATATTGTTTGGGGTCTTAAATTTGTTTTTTTTCCATAATTAGTTCTACATTTTTGTTACTAATAAACCAAATTGGGGATGTATAATTTTTCACAAGATCATTGGAATTACTGCACACCAGCAAGATTTGAGCCTAGAGATTGAAAACCAATTCAAATCTGAACAGAAAATAATTTCTAAGTCTTGTTTCGAGGAGTCAATTCAATCCGTCTTTGCTCGTGTAGTTGTTTTGGGGAAGGATTTGACAATATCTAGCTATAAGAATTTTTGCATACAGCATAACCTTTACACACTAAAGAGTACAGTCAGGTTCATAAATAATAAAAACTTACATGTCCACTATCTTTTCTTTTATCTTAATTACTTCCACCCTAGCCATTTGGGGAATTGCTTTGCCGTGTGTTTATGATCCTCATTTGACTGAAGTGATGGTAAACATCTTTATCTGAATTTTTCAGGTTTTCAAGTGTGCCACTCATTGGGAGGTGGAACGGGATCAGGAATGGGAACTCTTCTCATATCTAAGATTCGGGAAGAGTACCCAGATCGCATGATGCTTACATTCTCTGTTTTCCCATCCCCTAAGGTATCGGACACTGTTGTTGAGCCCTATAATGCTACTCTCTCCGTCCACCAACTTGTTGAGAATGCTGACGAGTGTATGGTTTTAGACAATGAAGCACTCTACGAGATTTGCTTCCGAACCCTGAAACTCACAACTCCAAGCTGTAAGTTGTTGTTTTGAGTTTTATCAACTCATATCCACTAGAATTGTGACAAGGAATGTATTTTGTATTCTGTGTCTATGCATGGTAGATTCCCGAGCTATTTTTTTTAGGTTTTGCCTCTATTTATTTATTTATTTATTTATTTTTTTTTGAACATATTCAGAATTCGTGGTGCTTAGATCAATTTATATTGTATTATTGTAAATAATACCCTATATAGTTGTTTTCGGAAGGTCAGGTGTCTTCTTAAATTTATTTTTTGATATTCTTTGAAATCTGTTACACAAGGCCTGTGCATGCGTCGTCTTTGATCTACTTTTAACAGCATTTGATTCCCTTTTGATGAACACGATCTTTTTCTGGGACCAGTTGGAGACCTGAACCATCTCATTTCTGCTACCATGAGTGGCGTAACTTGCTGCCTTCGCTTCCCGGGTCAACTCAACTCTGATCTTCGCAAGCTTGCCGTCAACCTCATTCCATTCCCTCGGCTTCACTTCTTCATGGTTGGCTTTGCTCCGCTCACATCTCGTGGATCGCAACAATACCGAGCCCTCACTGTTCCCGAACTGACCCAACAAATGTGGGATGCAAAAAATATGATGTGTGCAGCTGATCCTCGCCATGGCCGTTATTTGACAGCCTCAGCCATGTTCCGCGGCAAGATGAGTACCAAGGAGGTTGACGAGCAAATGATTAATGTACAAAACAAGAACTCGTCTTACTTTGTCGAATGGATCCCAAACAACGTGAAGTCTACCGTTTGTGATATTCCTCCTACCGGTCTGAAGATGGCTTCTACTTTCATTGGAAACTCAACATCAATTCAAGAGATGTTCCGGAGGGTGAGTGAGCAGTTCACAGCTATGTTCCGTAGAAAGGCTTTCTTGCATTGGTATACTGGAGAGGGGATGGATGAGATGGAGTTTACGGAGGCCGAAAGTAACATGAACGATTTAGTTTCTGAGTACCAGCAATATCAAGATGCAGCAGCAGACGAGGAAGGTTATGATTATGAAGACGAAGAGTATGCTGAAGAGGAGGCCTAAAATTTTATCTTCCATTGGATCTTGATATTTTAAATTTTTTTTATAAATGGTTTGTTTTTCACTTTTCAATGGTTAGTAGGGGTCGGAATTACTGGTGCTATTGGGAATGCCTCTCCATCTCCAATTTCCTCTGTTTCGTTCAGTTGAGCATATAAACTACATGTTACTTTTTTTGGATGTTAATGAGATCTAGGTTAATCACTTTTTACTTGCCGTGACATTACTTATAAGTTTATCTTTTTCTAGACTAAGCCAAACAAGGTCACATTGTCTCATAACAACAATGAAGTGTATAGTGTATGCATCAGAAGCTTAGACACTAAAATGAAAACCAGGCGGAGAAATAATGTTGCATATATACACTAAAAATGACAGTGCTCTTATAGTATTCTTGCCAAATTTATCCACGCTGCTGGAATTTGAAAGTCTGGCTATCAAAGGAAAACTTTTGCACTTATTTCCCCTTGCAGTTGATGCAATACGAAGTATGATTATAGGGCAGTGCTTTTTAAGCTCCAAATTTTGGGACTTTGGCTGTAGAAATTTGTGCAAGGAAGTGCTCAGCTACAATACGTCGCTGGATTTTCCCAGTGGCAGTTTTCGGAAGGGAGTTGGCGATGAAAATCCTTTTTGGAACCTTGAACGCTGCAAGATTTTTCTTGCAAAATATTGATACCTCAGCCTCATTGATGTTCGATCCTTCTCGAGGGATAACAGCGCAGTTTATCTGAAATTTTTGATGGCCAAAATTAGCAAGAACGAGGGAGGGAAAGAGAAATTGGTACCTCAGAGGCTGACTTCAATGACAATTGCATGCAATTTTTTGTCAAGAATGTACAAGGACCTTCTGTTATTTAAATTTAAGAGCATACCAATGAGATTTAATCAAAGTTGAGGCATTTCTACAGTTAACCCTGATAGAAAAGCTAGTGAACAGATTATCAAATAAAATTGCATAGAGGACTTCGTCAAAAACATAAGCCCCCATAAGAAAATTACACACTATTCCAGTGCCGGTTTAATGTAGTCCTAAAATTAGTGCAATGACTTTGCACTGCAAAACTAACTCGTCTTGAAAATTCTTTTCTTTTCAAACACCATACATCTTTAAGTGGGGGATTTTGTTGTGTACCCCAGCTGTAGATAAAACATTTCTCATTAAACTTGACCTCGGATGAACAATTCAACCACCCCGGACATGACAATGGCAATTTTTACAGTTATGTCTAGGAAAATTGAATCTAAATGTCGTAGGATAAAGGTGGTTCAAGGCGTCTAGCATTGAACTTGACGAGCCTAGTCGACAAACCAACCAAAACGAGGAAAAACGTTGCAGTTGTCTTATAAAGTTGTACCTACTTACTGTAGGATGAAGCTGGTCTAGCAATGTAAGTTCTCTAGGTAACCCATCAGTCATATGGATATGATGAGGGTGGATTATGGAGTTGGAGTTTCATGAGCGGTAAGGATACATCATGAGGGGATTTCATCCATCTTCCATCTCCTTTCAAGAGAAAAAATGAAGAAGAAAGACCATGCAGCAAGCCGAGAATCCGAGATTTCCATTGCCAGAAAGTTGATCTAGTACAGGAGATGTTTACCATGTCAACGTGTCATATGGGAAGCTTTTTGCTCAGTATTTCTTTTTCTGTAACATCTAGAAAGGGGAAAAAGAAAGAAGAAAAGCCTAGACCTCTAAAGGCCTGCTTGAGATTTTCTTTTTTATTTTTCACCATACCCAAAAGCGGTATAGTATAATTTATGGAGTATTTTATCACTCCCAAAAAAGTGATCTTCAATTTTTACCTTCTATAAAATAATTATTTTCAATTCACATATTTTGTTCAAAATTACTTAGCAAATAAAATACAATAAATTATTTCTAAGAAAAAAAAAACTTTATAAATAAAAAATTAATTACAAGTAAAAAATTACTTATATGATGAAAATTCAATTTTGTGTAAGTTGCTTATAAAGTTATAAAAAATAAATAAATAAAAAATTATATATATATATATATATATAT
>NC_036237.1:9446350-9474826 GCF_002742605.1 Olea europaea var. sylvestris
ATATATAAGATAAAAATATACTTACAAAATATAAAAAGTTTCTTATAAATAAAACTTCACTCGTGTAAAAAATTATTTATAAGTACAAAACTAACTTACAACAGTAAAATTTACTTATTAAGTAAAAAATTTTATTATATGTAAATATTAAGTAAAATTTTTTATTATATGTAAATATAAGTTAAAATTAACTTATACGTCAAAAAAAATTAGTTATAAGTCCACTAAAAATATTTCATACAAGAAATTAAAAATTAAAAATATCATTAAGGGATATTTAAATAATTTAATTCTTTCAATAAACTTTCAGAACCATTAAATAATAAACTCTCAATCATTGATTGAATTGTTTTAAAAATTGCTACTAAAAATTATCCAAAACTAGACACCTCATAAACGCCAAAATTTTGTACTTAAATGAAAACCCCCAAGCAGGCCCCAAGAGTATATCCTTTAAAGTGGCAGACTTTATGCTATAGTCTTGGCTTGCTTGTGTCCGCAAATCAACATCAGGAAATAGAAAATCCTTCGTCGACCATATCACTTGTCTTTTATACAGAGATGATGGATGTGTGCTATTCTTTTATACAGAGATGATGGATGTGTGTTAGCCACAAAATAAAATAAAAAAATTCATTCGAGTATTACCTCTACGTGCCAAAAAACCACACTACATCAGAAAACCAACATTTCTATCCTCCAATCAAATTCAGCAAGGTAGACAAAAATATAGTAATAATAACAAGGAATGATGGTGACAAAATTTGTTGTTTTACCTCTTCACCGTATTTTTCATCAGGGACTCCAAATGCAACAGCTTGAGCAATGTCCGGATGAGATAAAAGGATGGCATCCACTTCAATTGGTGAAATCTTCTCCCCTGCAATTGTGGAGATAAATAATTATTGCTCTTTTTAAACCGGGAAAAAAAATAAACAATATGCTTCAAATAATGTACTTTCATCATGTAGAATGCAATTAAAACTAGACCACCCACAAGAAGCTATATATTTAGTTATCTACTATTTAGACAAACTAGCTTCAGCATCACTGCTAAACCTTTGGACAAAATCTTAACTGTTAATGTTTAGTTTTCGGTCCAAATACAGGAAAAATATATGCAATTCTCGATGCGAAACTCCATAATTGAATGAAGACATTGGTATGAGCTAAAATTAAAATTGCGTACTTCGATCATTTCTAAAGACCAAAACTTGACACTTCAACTATTTGCATGGAAAAAAAATTAATAAATTAGCAAATTTATATGCAATAGACGTTGTAGCATAGCTTCAACAAAACTGCAAAAGAATGTGTGCTCTCTATCAAAGAATAAGGAAAATAGGTCTGAATCTCCTATTGGAATGTTTTAATTATCCTAAACCAAAAATATAAAATTTTACCTCCACGGTTGATCAACTCCTTGATTCGACCAACAAGATGCAAATACCCATCGGAATCAAAGAACCCAATATCTCCAGTGTGGAACCACCCGAATTGGAAAGCGGATTTATTAGCCTCCGGGTTGTTCTTGTACCCCTTAGTCACGTTTGGACCTCTAATACAAACCTCCCCATTGATATTAGCCTCTTGTTGCACCCCATTCTCATCCAATATCGCCATCTCTTGACCCACAGGTTTTCCAACTGACCCTGGCTTATGTGGGTTATCCTCCGGCAATGGATTCGAAGCCATCAAGTGGCTTGCCTCTGTCATTGCATAAGCCTCCAAAACAGGTGCGCCGAATGCCTCCTCAAGCCGAGCTAATATGGCAGGCGCCAATGATGCGCTGCAGCTCCGAATGAACCGCAACTTCGGGTAGTCAGTTTCACCGCTGCTGAGGTGGCGGTCTAGGATGATTTGATGTATGGTAGGAACGGCAGTGTACCACGTGGCATTGTACTTTTTCATGTCCGACCAAAATGTTGAAGCTGAGAATCGGCCAGCGGCTGGGAGAGCCACCGAACCTCCAGCTCCTAGCGAGCTCAATAACCCTGCCAACAACCCATGCACGTGAAATAACGGTAACACGATCACTGTCGAGTCTGACTCGGTGAGTTTATACACGGATTTAATATTTTGAACGGAAGAGTACAAATTGTGCTGAGTTAACGGGACGCCTTTGGGTCGGCTAGTGGTTCCGGAAGTATGCAGGAAAAGTACCACGTCAGATTGGTCATTAATGATTTTAGAGACTGAATCAGGCTTTGACCGAGGCTGAGTTGAGGAGAGGGTGAGTTCCGAGTTGGCATCGGACAGTGTGGCTGTAATGTGAGGGATGTTCAGCTTCGAAGCCGCAGCTTCAGCCGGCTTGTTGCCTTCTTTTAAGGTTATTAGAATTTTTGATTCCGAGTCTGATAAGTAGAACTCAAACTCGTCAAGAGTGTAGGCCGAGTTGAGTGGCGCCGCTGTGGCTCGGACACGAATTACAGCCAAAAACATAATTACAAACTGCATTAATCGGATAAAAAAATAAAAAATTTAATTAGTAAAAGAAATCTTTCAATCAAAACCGTTAAAGAGTGTGAATAACAAGAAACAAAAAATTCCTTTTCTATATGCATAAATTCGAGATGTTTGTCCATGCTTAAGATGGCTTTTTGAGCTGGATAATACTGAGAAAACCAACTTAAAGTAAGTTTTTTTTTCACTGCAAACACGCTGAAAGCGTGAATTTTGATACAATTTTAGAAAGTTTATGATCGCACATTAAATAAGTTCTATCAATCAAACCGATTTTTAATAGAAATTTTTATTCAAATTAAATTTCGATACACACTGTGAAGTCAGATGCAATTTTAATACTCCCTCGGTAGCACGTTCGATTTATATATGCTTACTCTTTTTTTTTTTTTTATCTTATTGAACATTTTTTTTTGTTTATTTACTAATATATCCTCATTTAATTTGCTTAATTATAATCATTTTCCCACTTAATCTCAAAATTATATAAATATAAATAAAGGTATCTTAAGAAAGATAATGGAAAAAACTTTTTCAATAACATTAAATAAAATTTCTAAACACGTGTGAAAAACAAAACAAGCATAAATGAGAGAGGAGTAAATTTTCCTTGTTTGATGAACTAAATTAAATCCAGTAATTTAAATTCCAGGGACTGTCAAGATAAATAAAATCTAAAATCCTCTAAAATAATCGTCATTTTTCCTCAAAATAATTAAGAAAAATGAAAAAGATGAATGAAATTTACCTCGACGGTATTGGGGAAGGTGAGGGCGACGACGTCCCCTGGCTTCACGCCGGCGGCGAGGAGGCGAGAAGCGGCACATTCGATGAGTTCACGGAGCCGTGCATGAGAGATATTGAACTTGTCGGAGACAGAGATCGCTCGCCGGGAAGGGAATTTTCCGGCGACTTCTTTTAACAATCCGGTTAGCGTCAAACTAGCCATTAATTGAATTTGTTTCCAAATCCTCGAAAGGCAGGAAAATTGAGATTTGAGCTTGCGTGGAGATAAAAGAAAAGTGTAATACTGATTTGATAAATTGCAAAAGATGATAGAAAAGTGTCAAGCAAAGGGTGTTATATATAGAATTTACATACATGTACACATAGTGACGGTTAGCAATCGACCTCTGTAAATGGGGATTTTGAGGTGGCGGTCACTAATTTACGCATTTATTTCATACTTTTCATTCAACTTTTGATTGTTTTAAATTAATCCTCCTACTTTATATTTTATTTCAATTTAATTTTTTTTTTAATCTAATCATAATTTAACCATCTTAACTCTATCTTATATACAAGATTTATGTTTTCATTGAGCACTCTTAGGATAATAGAGTAACATATGTGACTAGATCTTGCCATATAGCAAGTCTTAGGTCAAGAGAAAATCAAATATAATGGAATTTGTAACTTAGCTAGTCAAATTGGTGACCCAACTTAGCTCCCGTTTGGCCCCCATTTTTTGTAAATGAAAATGGGGTGGAATAGTATTTTTAAAAAAAAATAAGTGGTTGAAAAAGAAGAAATTTTTTTCGATTTACGTGTGATATTATTTTATAGAAGATTGTGTGGTTAAAAATAGAAGAGAGAAAGAAGAAATGTAATGGGAGCCAAACGGGGGCTTATAAAGCTGATGACACAATTTTCGAGGCACTAGAATCATGATTTGTCTATTTTTTGTAGGATAAAGATATTTATACAAAATCTTATTGACAAAATGGTATACTCAATTTCAGAAGATTCGTGGACTCCATGTGAATTCAAAAAATGTTGGCGTGTGATAATCACTCTCATTGTGAGTAGTGAATAAGGGAATTTTTAAAAAAAATTGTACATATAGCACGATCATTTTTTGTATGGTGGTAAATGACGTGCATGATAAGACGACCAATTATATTAGTTAGGTCATAAATTCCATTGGCTAGGCTATGAATTGTGTCGGCCAATCATGAATTTCATCTTTTTGGATCACGGTTACAAACACAAGTTTAATGGAAATAAAGTTGCAGATCAAATTGAAAAAAATATAAGCTGATTGATAAAAGATAAAATTAGTTAACTTGGATGATCAATACGAGGCAAACCTATTAGTTGAGAGAAGGAAATTGCAATCTTTCCCAGGATTGTAGTTGGGGTTTCAAGTAGCACATCTATATCAGCGGTGGCGGCGACACGCGGGGGAGGTATTCCACGTGGCTATTCATTGGATATTATGCCTGGCTCCTATTGTGATTTCCAACGAATATGAGGTCTTCTTCAAAGCTTCTTGAAAGTTTCCGTGTGCAATCCTTCGAAACCCGTCAGGTAGGAAAGGCGCCTGGCTTTTCGCTTTCGCGTTCGATTGGAGAATTACGCGTGTAGGGGTGACGGCGAGTCCAAATTGGCTGTCGCTTACCTCCCCGACAGACTCGAATTTAGTGAGTTGAGCCCTAGAACTTGTGATCTTTGCGAGCCGATTTATATTTAATTTTTATAAATTAGTTGATGATTATTATTATTATTTTGAAAAGCTATCTCGACTCGTAACAAATAGGCCCATAGATAGTGCCCGGCTCGATTGATGGGCAAGTAGGAGCCGTTGAATTTTTTATTGAGGGACTAAACTTTTAAGTTTCACGAGTTTTTCAAATAGGAAAATGAGAATATAACTTGAAGAGGGAGATTAACGAGAGTAAAGTTGTCAAGCAGTTGTTTGGAGAAAGTCTACATCATATGGTAAGATGGTCAAGAATATGATGCTCGGTGCAGCTCACTTATGTGGAAATTAACATTTCACATGTATGGAAATAGGACTAATGTACATTCTTGAGATATTTTAAAAATTGATATAGACCCCTCATTCCCAGTCGATACTTATTTATTCAAAATTATATGAACCATGTTATGTTGTTAGAAAATAATTGATACGTAATTTGATCGACACTCATAATGGGGCTCCACTTTCTTTTTTTTTTGGGACTTTTTTTATTTGCACGTGACCTATGAATATCTGAAAAACCAGCTTAATTCAAATTATATTTTGTCTTGTTTTTAAAATTACCGACATTAATATGATTCTTTTGTGTTACGTGGGTGCTTCATGTTCAAGGGATAGACGCAATCTTGACCTAGTAGAACATTGCCTCTAACGTGGCAGAATGTGGGTTTATCAAGGAAACGTCCTCGGCCGCGGGATGGCCAATTTAATTTGGCTGCTTTGTGCAAGTGGGTTCCAAACTATTTTCTGCTTCAAATTCAAGGGCACAATGCACATCATTTTCTTTATTTGAATGCCTTGGTGCAATGTCGACATACAATTCTAATAAATTTTGGACACCTGGTCTTCACACCACCTTCAAATTTTAATGTAGTCCATGTTTTGCTGAGCTTAAATAAATTATTTTTACGTTTATTTATTCACTGTTTAGTTTAGATAAAATAAAATATTAGCATATTTTTATAGAAATTGATGAAAGGGTAATTGGCACAACATGTCCCTACCTTTCAAACTAATTGTGGAAAATGTCAAAACCTTTCATTTTTTGACATTTTCGCCCCTACCTTTTACATTTCTTGGCGCAAAAGGTCCTTTTCATTCGTTTTTGACGATTTTACCCTTCATTCAAATAAAATAAAAAGAAAAAAAATAAAGAACTAATTGAAATAATAGTCCCAAAATTTCAAAAAAATTACAAATTGGTCACAATTTATTGTGAACTGAAAAAATTTTAAATTACCAAAAAAGGAAAAGAAAAGGAAACTTGAATATACAGAGAAATGATCAAGAAATAGAGAAAATTTTGGACCATAGCCAATGAAACTGAAAATCTTCAAAAATTGGTAAGCATAAATCTCAATTTTTATTTTGTGAAGAGTAGATGGAAAGTTTGAGGCAAAAACACGTAATCTTCAAATTTTTTCATTTCCATTGTTTATGATTAAAAATTTCTCCATTTCTTGATTATTTCCCTGTACATTCAAGTTTCTTTTCTCTACTTAATTTTAAAATTTTTTAGTTCACAATAAATTATGACTGATTTATAATTTTAAAAAAAAATTGGGACTATGATTGCAATTAATTCTTTATTTTTTTTCTTTTCTTTTCTTTTGTTTCATTTCAGTGGAGGGTAAAGTCGTGAAAAGGACATTTTGTGCAAAGAAATGTGGAAGGTAGGGGCAAAATGTCAAAAAATGAAAGGTAGAATGTTTTCGACAATAAATTTGAAAGGTAAGGACATTTTGTACCAATTACCCTTGATAAAATGTGAGTCCCATGAAATCAGTGGTTGAAAATTAGTTTTGAGTCCCAAATAGAGACTTAAATTAAATAATTAATTGCTTTTACTAATTAATTTAATATTAAAAATTTTGCAGTAGAGATCCCAAATCTTAAAAAAAAATATCGTTGGATATCAAACCTTCTAATCTTAGCACCTTATATCCAAAAATCGAAGATTTTTACATTTTTTATAATTATTTTTTTATTTTTTTATTTTTGGCAAAACGTATATGTGGCAACTCCTAAAAAATTGAAGATTGGTCTCCAAATTCTCACAAAAAAATAAATTTGAACTATGATTTTAAGGCTCGTTCAAATATACAATAGATATTGCATTCCCTATTTCTGTTAAATTTTAAATTATATGATTTCAAGTCAATAGCAAACGAACATTATTGATTATTCCAACTTCACATTTTCACACTCTTTTGTGGATGTATTTAAATGCATCTTTATCCAATTGCCTCTTTAGACAGTCCAAAAAATGGTTGGCCTATATAAAACATCCACGTTCAGTTGCTAATTTTATAGGATGATAATCTCCCATTTGCTGGTACTCAAGTTTTGGACTATTATATCACATGATTGCACTTGCTTTATCATCGCCAATATTAAATTTATGTCCATTATACGTGCTTTAAATTCCACTGATAAAAGGTTTAAATTTTTAGGATGTTTGGATTTAAAATATTATAGTGAATTATTGGTTTTTTTTTTTTAACTGTAATCTCTATATCCAAATCTTTAATCATTGAATCACAAAGATTAGCACTTTAACAATCAATATTATGGTTAGAGATGGCAAAAATCCCTGCCCCGTCCCGTCCCGAATGGGCTGGAAAAAACCCGTCCCGACGGGTTGGTGGGGCTGGGCATCCCCGCCTCGAACCCACACCATTAAGAGAAAAAATAAATAGACGAGGCGGCAAACGGGGCAAGTCGTCGCCCTACTGTAATCACTAATTATGGTGTGTGGTTTCGATATTGGCCCTAATTCCGCCCATTACTATTAGAAATCCATTTTATACGAAAATATGTTTTATCTTTATTTTCAAAACGATTTTCAGTAGAATAAAGTTCGATCGGTAATCTTGCTACAACATACTGCACACTTGCAAGATAGTCTTCCCATTGTAATAGTACATGTAATTATTTGTAAATTTAATTTGGTCTAAAGTTTCATCCTTATTAAACTCGATCTTATTGATACTTTTGATTTTTACATTTATGGGAAATCTGTAGTTTTTATTCACTATTTAGACAAACAATATATAGAATAATTTCATCAATAATGTTACTCAAACAGGGATTGGAAACAGGGGCTTCGACAGGTATTGAGTTGTTAGCGTTTGTATGGATTTTTTTTTTTTTTAACTATCCAATGATATTGCATCACGTGTCTCCCCGTTTTTAAAATCTGTCATTGAACCTATCAACTCTAAATTCATTACTCGCTAAAATCTCATGTTAAAACAATATGATTACATTAAACTACAATATACAAACTCTATCTTAAGAATAATCAATAATGTATACTAAGATAAAAATATTACCTAGAAGTAAATAACTCATAAATTTAGTCAAAATCAAATAAAAATTTCTACTGTTACATTCATAACTATTATTCATTATTATTCACATATTTTGTAGGATCTACTACTACTCTTTTTATTATTTTTCTCCATAAATTGTTCATAAATTTGTCAAATGGAGGCCTAAATATCCAAATCTCAGAAAAATGAAGTGTAAATAATGTTATACCAGGGAAGTTATTTTTGAAAAATTTTATTTAGCCCCCGTTTGAGCCCCATTATTCCTCATTACATTAAATTAAAATTTTCTCTCTCCTACTTTTAATCACACAATTTTCAATAAAATAATATTACACGTAAATCAAAATCTTTTCTTTTCTTTTCAACCACTTATTTTTCAAAAAAACACTATTCAAAACATTATAATCTCCAAGAAATGGGGCTCAAACGGGGGTTATATGTATAGGGCTAGGCACCCAACTCGTGAACCAAAATACGACCTGACCCAATCCAATTCCAGCCGGTTCGGGTCGGTTTTTGCCTCTTCGTCGGTTGAGTTGGATTGGACAGATTTGGTTAGATGGTTGGATCCTACAAAGTATTTGGCCACTTGAATGAGTAAAAATTGAAATAACAATTATGCCCTACTTCGTGGGGGTGACAATGGCCCATATATGATGATTTTAGGAGGTGATGGCGACGACTACATATCATGTAACACAATAAACATATTTGAAAAACACCCAATTTTTTTTGAAAAATTTCATCTTTCGTAATGTTACAAAATTTATTGATATAACTGATTTTTTAAATTGGATTCCAAAATATTCCATAATTATGTAATTAACCCTATAAAATAATCACCACATGAGAGAAGAATAACTCGTCGCTATTTGATAATCACTCAAATTTAATTCAAAGATTCAATAATACTTAATACAACAATCATATTTCAATACATTTTTTATATGAAACTACGTAACCTTCTGACTATTGATCATCATCTTATTCAAACAAACATATAATATTCTACAACACGCAGTCGGAAAAATCCATCGGTGTCGGCTTGTACTCTATGACCGTGAAACGTGTAAACTCATAAGTATTTAGTGGCTTGTCTGGTGTAATCTGTGTATGCCGGGAAATGATATCAATAAGGAGCCATTGCTGGGGCAATCATGAAGCTTACAGGCTTGACACCTGACTCGGGGCCAGGTGCTACATATCCTGAGCTCTTGATTTCACTCATTTCTCGACGAGCATTTGCACCTTTCGCATCACATAATTTGGGAAGATATACACCTACCAAATAGTTTATAAAGGTTAAGAATGTTAGCGAAAATAATTATTTTCATGGAAATAAAAAAAAAAAACGATGCATTAATTGTCTAAAATTTTGGATAATCATATTTACACTACAATTTTATTTTTATTTTTTTGGTACCATATTTTAATTTTAATTAAAGTCATCAACCTTTTTTCATTGTAACACTTATGTGCCTAACTTTTTCATCAAATTATTATCTTAAATCTTCTGTTATAATTGTTTACAACAAAACATTGAATTTGCGAGCTTTAAAATGAGGAAAAAAACAATTGATTGTTCTTTCACATTTATTTTTTTGAAAATATGATAGGGAAATAAGTCGTTTATGCCCTTTCAATAGTCTTTTTGGATGAAAGTCGTTTTTACAGATGAGATATGTTAATTAATGGAAAGTACAATGTAATAATCCGATGAAAAAAGTTGGGGAAAAATGCGCAAATAAAATTTGAGGACCTTCATTGCAATTAAAATTCAGTCCAGTTAAAAAGAAAAAGGAAAAAGAAAAAGAAAAAAAGGAAAAAGAAAAGAAAAAGAAAAAGTGTTATGAGTATAATTATCCTACACTTTTTGTCACAAAGATATCTTTTTATCAAGCATACTTTAATTACAGTATTTTTTAAATCATTTTTGATGGCTCTCTCACATTATACGTGTGGACTAACGATTAAAATTGTATTGGGTCCACTTATGTGAGTGGGCTGTCAAAAAGAGTGTCGTGTTGGAGTATTACCTTCCCCAGCGGCAAGATTGAAGTAGAGATCAACAATGTTGGGGCAGCCACCATAGCATTGTGTTGAGCAGAGTTTTTGGGTAAAATGAGAGTCCAAAAGAGAGTCAGATGAAATTCCCAGCACATTCCTATCCAAGCCACAGGCCTTGATGCACTTATCAGTTTCAATCATCTCCTTGAGTTTTTCGGCCTCAATTTCTGATGTTCGGCATGAGTATACTTCATCGCCGGTTCTGCGCACATGCTTCTCCAGCACGCAGCGCTTCCCGGAAGATGATATTGCATAGGCACACGAGTCTTTGTTCAAATTCTCGCAGGATATTTTTCCTGTGATATCATTTATCAGAAAAGAACAAATTCAGTACAGTTATGAATTAACATCATTCTCCTAGAAATTAAGGTGATGGTTGGTACACGAAGAGATCTGAATCGTTTTCCCATTAGACTAATAGATTTATAATAAAAGAACGAGAACCAACTTGTTTTTGTTTAAGGATGATGGATCAATTATTATTATTTTTAAACATAGTCAGGCATTTTATTTTGTTGTCCTTGAAAATGTTTGACACCTTAGGTTCGTCAAAATGACGGCGTGGTGTAGGGTTGTAATTGGTGAGTTGACCAAGTCATGGCCAATGTACGAGCTCATGAATCAAAAGTTGACTGGAAGTGGTTGGCCAAGGTTAATAAGATGAACTGCAAAGAGGTTGAGCTCAAGTGATGTGACGGTTGAGCTTCAAATGTCAAGCTCGCAACTCATACTCGTACTAAGCTCATAGACACAAGATCGAAAGGGTAATGAAAGGCTAAAATGGCATAATATACTAATTGTAAATCTTTTCGAGATCGATATATTTACAAGATCTTTGAATTAACAATACATGACATGGAGTTTCTTGACATAATATTATCTAATTGTTAAAAACGCGTCTAAGAGACTAAAACAAAAATGCAAATGCATGTTGTAATTCTTGAAACAAGAAATTCACTAACCTTGTACGGCTTGCATGCAAAAGACTAAAGCAAGAACAAAAATCCCCAAACTCTTCAAACCTTGATGTGAAGCCATGGTGATGATAATGGGAGCCTAAATCACTTACACAAAATGCGAATTAAGTGCTTAGGCCTATTACAACAAAGAGCCAATAGCAAATGCTATTTATAGACTAATGTGATGAACAGAACGAAACAAGGAATTGGACTGTGTGAAAATTACACTTCCCATTTTCTTGCTGAAGTTAGGCCAAAGATGATGGGAATGGGACCCCCATTTTTACCATTTTTTGCTGGTAGACTGACGGTGGAGATTTGACAAGGAAGCACAATCACCGGTCATAATCATCTCCGCTACTCACGCCGGGACTTTGGAATTATACAATTTTTTTCAAAAGCATCAATCATGATGGTGGGTGCTGAGTTTCCTAGAGATTGGACATGGCCTGTTCTCTTCTCTTATGGAGAAGTCATGCACGAAGTTTGGCACATAATTTGACTTTGAAGATTCGTGCTACTTGTGGGTTGAGAGGTCTACGTGGGTTTGGGCCATTGAGTTCAATTTTTAATTAATTTGTTAAAGGAACATATTTCAAAAGGCTTGTAGAAGATTGTTGACATCGAGAGTTTAACTTCACATAGTCAACTTTTTTACCAGAATCATGCCGAGAATGAGGTTCATCTTTACAAATATTGTTATGAGTTACCTATCAATCATAATGTGTTAGTGAAGATGTTTTTAGCAATTTATTGATTTCTCAAAATGTATGGATAAAAATTGATTTGAATGTTTATACATAGTTTATAAACATGCACAAAATATACGCTAATTTACACTCCTGAGGTTCCACAATGTAGGCTTACGTTCGGTGGGGATATTTTGGTCTAGAATTGAATTTTTCATTTAAAAGATTTCAGTATTATTGTGATCATATTTTTTGAAACCTGTTACACCTCTGGATGAGAGTGTAGAGGCGTAAAGTGAATTCGATGTGTTCGATTCAACTCTTTTTCTAATTTCGGTATTGACTTGATTTGTTCATGTGGATTGTTTGCTAACGCTCACATATTTTTTCACGTGTTAGAATCAAAGGTGGATTTGCACGCATCCCAGTAAATCTGCAAATGTTCAACAAGAATGAGACATGTATTAATTTGACCCAGTAAGATTTTACATGCCGAGTTAGAAAGAAGAAAAATAGAATGAATTTGAACTTTATGAAAACTAAACCAATTTGCTTAGGTTTACATGGGATCATCTGTTAATTTCTGAAACATCTATCCAATAAATACATATTTTTCATCAACATTCCAACTTTTCTCATTCCCCAAATTCAGTTTTCTCCAAGACCTAAGTTTGCCATTTTCACCCAGCCCTTGTTTGAGTCACATTATTGAAAGAAAATGCATTTTTAAATAGTATATTGATGAGAAATGTGTGATTACAAATAATAAAAAAAAAGTTTTGAATTTGTTTATAATATTATTTTATTGAAAAATGTATGATGTCAAATCACTGTTGAATAATGTATTTTTTCCAAAAAAGTGTGGCTCAAACAAGAATAATTTTTTTATTTTTATTTTTATTTTACTTAGCTTGTCTGCACCAAAGTTAGCAACCGGCCACCGTTTTTCAACTTCAAGGTTAGATGCCTAAAGATCTCACGATTTGAACAGCTTCCTTGTTGGATTTTTGTTCTTATGAAACTAGTAGTTTTTTATTGTGATTCAAAGGAATATTAGGTCTTTGTGATTTGCTCATTGAATTGATTATTTTTTTATGGTTCGAACTATTTTTTGGAATGGATTGACATTTATTTCTTTGTTGAATTTTAGGTCAAATAATCACGAAAAAATATTTTAAATGAAAATCTCCATTTTCGTGTGAATAGCAAAATATTGGTGAAACGAGTATTGAGAGGAAAAAGATGTTGGAAAAAACTTTTAACTTAATTTTTGACCTCACAACGAATTATGTCTGGCTCCGCAATGGTTAGAATCTATTTTTAATTTTAATAAAAGCTCTTTTTTTTTTTTAATTTTAATTCATTTCAAATCGAGTCGTAGTTGCTTTATTGTGTACTATTGGAGTTTGTTAAAAGGTTGAACCCCAACCTTGAGAGCTCACACCGCATCGTCCCTGGAGTATCGTGAAGAAGGTAAATCGCGTGATATGTCACAACAGGTTAGGGAATAAGAGTTTGTTCGTACACTGGTACCGACAAAGAATTTAATTCCATATATCAAGAATTGAATCCTTACACTGCGGCTGTCAACAAGGCTGAGACTATCTCACTCCTATCTTTTGCACCACTAAATTATGCCACAAAGGGGCGTACTATATGAGTTTGTTGATACGCTAAACTCAACAAAATGAAGCATAATCACACGCATTTCTATTTTAATGGGCAACTTACAAAAATGCTTTTAAAATTAGGATTTTTTTGAAAAATCATATGAAAAGTTTTTTGAAAGTAAAAAATACTTTGTAAAATTAAAAAGTGACATAATGTCACTTTTTTTTTTATATATAAAAATTGTGTCACTTTTTTTTAACTTTTTTTTAATAGTTAAAAAAAGTGACACAATGTCACTTTTATAAGCTTAGTATCACCTTTTTATTAAAAAATTGCATACAATATCACTTTTATTAAAGAGTGTGTTTATCCCCAAAAAAAGTGATAGAAATTTAAAAAAAAAAAACGATTGGAAAACAGTGACATACACTTAAAAAAAAGTGACAATTACTAAACAAGGTGACAAATTCAAAAAAGTGAAACAAATTAAATAAAAAGTTACACAAATTCAAAAAAAGTGAAAAAATAAAAAAAGTGACAAATACTTAAAAAGTGAAAAAAAAAAGAAAAAAAAAAGAAAAAAGATGAAGAAGTGACACAAACTCAAAAAATGTGACAAACATTTAAAAAGTGACGAAATTCAAAAAAAAGTGACAAACGTTGAATGATTAGTATCTATTTTACTCTATTAAGACTTTTGGTAGAAATAAAAAGTAATGTCTGTCACAAAAAAAGAAAAAAAAAAGTGATAGAAGTCAAATTAAAAAAAGTGACAAAAATTCAAAAAAAGTTCACAAATTACATTGTAATCTAATGCATTGGAACCCATAAAAAAGGTTAGTTTTCAGCATTTTGTCATATTGGAGTGGGTGTTAAAAAAAAAAAAAATTGTCCAAATAGGAGCCAATATATATTATTATCAATAAGGTGCATATTTCTCATGTTCGTTCATCATTTGAGCACATACAGAATTCGAATAATCGAAACGAGATGATAGCCATTTCAACTTATTCCTTAAACGGTACAATTATGTTTGGACAACTTACAAAAATACCCTTAAAATTAGGGTTCTTTTGAAAAATCATATGAAAAAAATTTTTAAAGTAAAAAATACTGTGTAAAATTAAAAAGTGACATAATGTCACTTTTTTTGTAAAATTGTGTCACTTTTTTTCACTTTTTTTAATAGTTAAAAAAAGTGACACAATGTCACTTTTAAAAGCTTTGTATCACTTTTTTATTAAAAAATTGCGCACAATATCACTTTTATTAAAAAGTGTGTTTATAACTAAACAAAGTGATAGAAATTTTAAAAAAACGATTGGAAAAAAGTGACATATACTTAAAAAAAGTGACAATTACTAAACAAGGTGACAAATTCAAAAAAGTGAAACAAATTAAATAAAAAGTTACAAATTCAAAAAAATGAAAAAATAAAAAAGTGACAAATACTCAAAAAGTGAAAAAAATTTGAAAAAAAATGACACAAACTCAAAAAATGTGACAAACACTTAAAAAATGACGAAATTCAAAAAAAGTTACAAATGCTAAATGATTAGTACTTATTTTACTCTGTTAAGACTTTTGGTAGAAACAAAAGTGAAGTTTGTCACCAAAATGAAAAAAGAAAAAAGAAAAAAAGAAAAAAAGAAAAAGAAAAAGTCATAGAAGTCAAATTAAAAAAAAAAGTGAGAAAAATTCAAAAAAGTTACACAAATTACATTGTAATATAATGAATTGGAACCCATAAATAAGGTTAGTTTTCAGCATTTTGTCATGTTGGAGTGGGTGTTAAAAAAAAAAAAAAGAATTTGTGCAAATAGGAGCCAATATATATAATTATCAATAATGATCATATTTCTCATGTTCGTTCATCATTTTATCACATACAAAATTCGAATAATCAAAACAAGATGATAGCCATTTTCAACTTATTCCTTAAATGGTACAATTATGTTTGGGCAACTTACAAAAATACCCTTAAAATTAGGGTTCTTTTGAAAATTATATGAAAAGTTTTTTTAAAGTAAAAAATACTGTGTAAAATTAAAAAGTAACATAATGTTATGTCACTTTTTTTATAAAAATTGTGTTGCTTTTTTTAACAATTTTTAAAAAAAGTGACAAAATGTCACTTTTAAAAACTTAGTATCACTTTTTATTAAAAAATTACATACAATATCACTTTTATTAAAGAGTATGTTTATCACTAAAAAAAGTGATAGAAATAAAAAATAAAAAAAAACGATTGGAAAAAAGTGACATACACTTAAAAAAAAAAAGTGACAATTACTAAAGAAGGTGACAAATTCAAAAAAGTGAAACAAATTAAAAAAAAAAAAAAAAAGTTACACAAATTCAAAAAAAAGTGAAAAAAATTCAAAAAAAAAAAAAAAGGAAAAAAAAAAAATTAAAAAAAAAGAAAAAAAAATAAAAAAAAAAGAAAAAAAATTCAAAAAAAAAAAAAAAGGAAAAAAAAAAAATTAAAAAAAAAGAAAAAAAAATAAAAAAAAAAGAAAAAAAATTCAAAAAAAAAAAAAAAGGAAAAAAAAAAAATTAAAAAAAAAGAAAAAAAAATAAAAAAAAAAGAAAAAAAATTCAAAAAAAAAAAAAAAAGAAAAAAAAATAAAAAAAAAAAAAAAAAAAAAAAAAAAAAAAAAAAAAGTGATAGAAGTCAAATTCAAAAAAAGTGACAAAAATTCAAAAAAAGTTATACAAATTATATTGTAATATAATGAATTGGTACCCATATAAAAGGTTAGCTTTCAGCATTTTGTCATGTTGGAGTGGGTGTTTAAAAAAAAAAATCTGTGCAAATAGGAGCCAATATATATAATGGATATTTCTCCTTGCACAGGGTCCTGTGCACATGTGGGGTCCACCCCCCCTCTCACACCCTGTGCATAGGACCTCGTGCAAATAGCACAGCCCATATATAATTATCAATAATGTGCATATTTCTCATGTTTGTCCATCATTTTACCACATACAGAATTCAAATAATCAAAACGAGATGACAGCCATTTTCAACTTACTCCTTAAATGGTACAATTATGTTTTACCTATCCATTGATGCCACTAAATTATTAGTATCCACTGATCCTCAATCATGCAACGGTGCCTCTCTTCCACACATTATTGAAGGAAACAGAGTTAACCAGAGCAGTTTCAATTCTTTGTGGAATTTATCGAGATCATCTAAGGTGGATAATTTTTTTTTATTTACTGCCATTTTTTCTACCATCAAGCATGGCTTTCCAAACCACACTGCACCTATAATCAAATTTGGGGGGGCGGGGGGAGCGGCTACATAGACTGAAAACAAACTAGCAAAAAAAAAAAAAAAACATGAAAAAAAAAAAGAATAACAGACAACCCATTTTATATAAATTTAGGGAAAAAAAAGTAAAGAAGACATTTTTATTTGCAGAAATTAAATTATGCCTTTGGCGATGGGAGAAAGAAGAGTATGCGAGGATGATGAGAGGTGAAGGGATTGATACACTATGGCAACATCCTCGAATGCAGGTGTTCAGTTCTACAATTTCCAAAACCATTTTCTTCATCTTGAATTGCTACTATAATTCACTTAATCTTTGAGGGATGATTCTTGAATCACAAAAGTGAATGATGGTGGCAATGCTACTCTCCTCATCCACGAGGGCGTCAAGGGTTTGGATTTAATTAATAAATAGGGTATTAATCAAACTAATTATTTTTTTAGGGTATTGAGCCTAATTTGCCCTATTTTAATCATATCTAATTGTAGCTAGACAACATCATCAACATCCACTTATAGGTGGTAATGTTTTTGGTGTCCAATACAACTCTAGTGCAATTTAAGGAATTTACCCCTTTTTTTTGTGTGGCAAGTGTAAGAGTCCTAGGAATACAGATGCTAATACCGTTAGAATTATTAACTTTATTTTCAATGGAAATCAAAATTTCCTTGCCTTTTTTCTTTTTCCTTTTTTCATAATATATTAGATCAAGTACCTCTCTGGACTCCAATATTGATATATATATATATATATATATATATATATATATATAAATTAAATAAAAAATTATACATAAAATAATACCAATCTCTCTCCCGTCCGAGCCGCAATCATCGACATCCGGTCGTCTCTATTCCCTTTTATAGTTATCGTCATCCACCCGTTGGCAACCACTCTTACAGTTGTTGGGAATCTATTTATACATGCACAGCGGAAAATTAAAATTATTTCGATTCCCACTGAAGATTCCTTTATGTTTAGATAGAAATCGTGATAAAGATTGTACTTTTGAAGAATTCTGCAAACCTTTTGCTTTTCTTTTCGTTTCAACAATCTTGATTCGCTACCCACAGCTGTCCAATTGTCCAGCCTCCAACGATGATCCACACAGAAAACAAGATTGCAGCTATCAGAGTTTTCTCCTCTTGTGCTAGTAAGAATAATTATGAGAAAACCCATATGAATTGAAAACCCTAGCCATGTATTTATATAAGCCCAAACGGGCCTGGCTCGGTCCGGTCCAATATTTAATTAATCCATTTAATTAAATTCAGTCCGTGAATTAATTAATCCAATTAATTAATTCGGGTATATAAATAACCAACCCAATTAATTAATTTATCCAACGATTGTTAAATTAATTAATTGACAAATTGCAATCTTCCAATTCTCTTTTGTGTGCGACCCATCAGGTTCCCGATCACGATACCTAACAACGTGAAATATTATTTTGGTCTAATCAAAATTGATAAATTAAAACACCCTTTTTATTTATCATCAATTCACACTCGTCGTCCCGAATTAACATCTAGTAATGTGTCAAAACAATACATGTGACGAAAAATGTCACATGGTATGAAAAAATCAAACTCATTCGTTTACCATGAAATTATAATCCTTTCGTCAATATGATCCGATCAATTACGAGATATGAAAGTATGTCAATCTCAATTAACGATCATATCTTTCACTCCGCTATTAAGTCAATATAAGTCGAAAACTCATTTTCGACTTATGAGTATACCTTGACCAAGAATTTCATCATCGACTTAATTGAATGAAACGCAGATCATAATCTCCTACTATCTAAGAGTGACGAATCATTTATTGATCAATCACAACCTTCATACAATTCTTAACGTACCCGAATGATGTCGTATTAACGGCCCTTTGTAGAGCAACATCCAACACCGTCAAAATATGATTGTCCTCATATAAGGTACCATGACGACCTCAGGTCAAAGGACCAATTCCACTACCGAACGTTAGAGATTAACCACTGACACTTAGATAATTATCCACATGGAATCTCTCGGCGGTTCTCCAATGTTTTGTTCTATAACAAAACATCTACGTGTTCATTTAAGTGTCATCACACTTTTACTTATGAGATCTGCTACTTACTTCACAAGTAAGAAATACCACACGTGATGGTCTATCCGTAATAACGATATCCGTATCTCGTTATTACTTACGATCACAGACGATTTAAGATTCAATCAGATTAATTTGTATCTCACAATCACAACTCCTTGTGATTAACAAATTATGAAGATTTGAATCTACGAACTCTATTATTTATTTAATTGTCTATTAATCAAATAATAGATTTGTCATTAAATTGCATTAATTATATATCAAAGTATTTATGTCCAAAGTTGATTGGACCTAGAGCATAATACTTACAAACTCCCACTTGCACTAGATCCAATCACTTATGTATCCAATATCATAAGTTTACATGACGATTATGTTTATGTTACGACAACTCTTTGTCAGTGGATCTACAATATTGTTAAATGTGAAAATTTGTTCTTCTCTTTACGTCATATCTATGTATTATCTCTTTGATGAGATTATACCGCTTTAATACATGTATGGATCATTGATGAGACCTTAGTTATTCGCTTTCACAATGGCTCTATTGTTATCACAATACAATGTCATGTGATCCACAATATCAGGAACTACTCCAAGTTCATTTATAAATATCATGATCCGGATTGCAATTCTTTGCTACTTCTGAAGTAATCATTTATTAGGTTTCTACTATTAAATCAATGGTTACTTCATGTTTGGAACCTTTCCAACATTCCGCTTAAGAGTAAACCAGTTTTTTCATATGAAATCTTCTCAAGATTTCATCTATATAAATTGGGATGAGTTAGGCAATTTTCTAAATCTATCTCTATTAATCAAGTTACTTCTCCCATATCGTTCATGAATAAATCCTTTAACAACCATTATTTCAACGATTGAAACATAGGAATGTCGTTTTCTATAATATTAGGAATACGACAATGCTCCCACTATCTTCTTGTAAACAACACAATTGTCTTCAAATTTGATAAAAATCAAACACTTTGACTTTTTCATCAAATCGAAGATTTCAACTCCAAAAGACTTCTCTTAACCTAGAGTCACGGTGCAACTATTGTAAGCAAAACCCGAATGGACTTCAGCAATGCTATCGGAGAAAGTTTTCACTAACGTCAACACTTAACTTTTGCTTCTAACCTTGCTTTGTATATATGGATATTCTCATCCATATTGATATTTTTCTTGTAAATTATTTACAAAAACTTATGGGTTTTATTCCATTAGAGGTTTGACCAAGGTCCAAACCTTGTTCACATACGTCGAGTTCATCTCGAATATCATGACCTCTTGCTGTCTCTTTTAAGTCAACACTTAACTTTATTTTGATGCAACTAGCAGGTTCATTATCCTGGATCAGTAATACTTGATTAGTAATCATGGATTTACACCTTCTTAAAGGTCGAATGATCCTACTAAATTCACATAGAGCTGACATGTTCTCAGGAGTCTTTACTTCCTGATCAAGAGTATGTCCCATATTAGATATGGGATCAAACTCAGATTCATTTACTTGGCTAACTATATTTGTAGACTCTTGAACTCTTTCATGTTCTATTTTGCTTCCACTGTCCTCCCCTAGAGTAAACATTTTTCTAAGAAAACGATATGTCGTAAGACGAAAACTTTCTTCATGATAATAGAATTTATATTCAAATGTCTGCTTTGAACATCTCCACAAATACGTATTTATCAGATTTAGAGTCAAATTTATCCGATTCAAAGCGCTTCAAATAAGCGTAATGGCCCCAAGCTTTCATATAAGATAAATTGGGGCTATTACCTTTCCATAACTCGTATGGAGTTCTGTTAATCAATTTAGATGGGGATATGATTTAGTGTGTTGCACACTACAATCAATACATGACTCCAAAACAATTTTTGGAGATTTGCATGACTTGTTATTAATCGCATTATATCTAATAATTAACGATTCCTCCTTTTAGATACACCACCTTGCTACAGTGTATATGAAGGAGTCCACTGCAAGAGAATCTCATTCTCTCTTAGATAATCTAGATTTTACTTTTTAAGATACTCTCATTTGATCGAATCTTAATGTGAGTGTACTTTACCTATTTGTTTCTCTAATTCTAGTTTGAATCCCTTGAATTTTTCAAGAGTTTTATTTTTAAGTTTTCATCAAGTATACATGATCATTGATGAAATAAAAGAAATATTAACTGACATTAATTGACACGAGTCCATATGCATCACTATGCATTAGACCAGTAATTATACTGACCTTTCTTCTTTTCAAGTAAAAGAAGATTTTGTCATTGTACCAGATATGCATAATTTGCATTTGTCAAAATTAATTAATCCTAAGTATACATCTCTTTGTAACTTTGGAATTGTTTTTTTTATCTATATGACAAAGTCCGCCATGCCAGATTTAGGTAATAATTAGATTATAGCATTTATGCCTCATAATTTCTATACTCATTATATAATCTTTAGTATTAAAGAATATAAACGTCGTTTGTAACTTACCATAGCCATTAGGATCTTTATCAAGATAAACAAGAACAACTATTGTCCTTAACATTAAAATAGTTCATGTCCGAACATGAAATTCAATTTAATGTTCCAACTATGGTTGGTATAAAGCGACATTTCTCTAATTCCAATACTAAACCAAAAGGTAATGACAAGAAGTATATTCGTACAGGCAATGCAGCAACATTTGCTCATCTCCAACGTGTATGTCAACTTCTCCCTTTCGCAGTGGTCTACTTCTATTTAGTTTCTCCATATCTGTATAAATATGAGATTTACATCTGGTATCAAATATCTAAGAAACTCGTGAAGTAGACATAAGCCACGTTATATTCCTTCTAATGACCTTTCATTCTATAATGAAACCAAGGGTCATTAGATTTGGTATTGTCCTTCGCTTAGACTATCTTGAGCATATTGGATGCTTTCCCAATGTCCCTTTAGACCTCCTCTTAATACCCTTAGAGGAATCAATGATTTTTCCACTACCAACTTTGATAAAGGGCTTAACAGTTCTAAACATGTTAAGCAACTTAATGAGTATGCATTCGAGTTTATTCATATCATAATTCATAATTAGTATGAATAACTCTATGACAGAGATTGTAGAGCTAAGTCAATACTTAGTTCATAGTTAATGATTGAACTCAGCTGAGACACTTTTCATGTCAATCATCTTCAGTACATGAGAATTGACTGAAGATTCTTTTGTCACTTTGTATTGGTATAGTTGTTTGAAAGTCTCATATCCTTCTACACATGATTATTATCATACAACTCTTTGTAATGAAGAATTATGTGTTAATATCTATACTCTCAAGTTGCTTTTGTAACTCAAGTGACATAGTTGCAATACTATTGTCATCACCATGTTTATTATAGCAGTCACATCTTCCTTAATCGAGTCATCACCAGGTGTCTCTGGAAAATGGCTACTTAAGGACAACCAACTTTCTCATACTTGAGAACAATTCTCAAATTGAAGTGCCAATCAAAAGATTTAATTTGGTTGTTGGCATCCAGTATGCCATTCAAAACATATGGTTACTCAGGATTCAATATAAATATAAATGACGAAAAGGAAAAAAAATAATATATAAAATACATCAATTAATTTAACATGGACTTTTATTAAATTAATCATGCTCCCACTATTTAATTAAAATTTATGACCCTCTTGCATAAATTTATGGAGTCCATACTTGACTCCCAGTGAGCAATGATCTCATCTATTATATTAAGACCTTGAGTGTACTCAACAAGCCTTAATATAACATTTGGGTAAATATTACTATCAATTGTATCTCCATACAACTCTCAGATCATTAAGTTGACAACTCTTTGTTTTCACACATCTTATGTGTTAGCTTAACATGCCTCTAAAATTTATCTCCTTGAGTATACTCAAAAAAAGATAAATTTTAGTTAAGTCAAACCCGTCATTCAGAAATATCAAATATTTCATAGTGTCAAACATATCCCTAATGAACCAGCCTTGAGTGTACTCAATAAGTTGAGACGATTTGAAACTCTGATTTTTCACTATAACGATGGAAGGCGATTATAAATTGATAGGTCGTTGGGATATTAATGAAATTGATAGGTCGTTGAAGTGAAATGGAGTAGTGGTCGATGAAATGGGAGTGGTGGGTAGCGATAGACGATGGGTAAAGGTGGAGAAGTACTTTTTCAGTGGAAATAATGGTGGTGACGGATAGAGGGTAAACATGGAGAGGGATTGGAATGTCGATCTGTAAGTTCAATCAGGACAGAAATCAATGAAATGATAGGCAGGGTAGTGTAAGGTGAGGTGTGGTGTGGGGTTTATTCTATACCTTATTTTTGAACGAATAAATATAATTTCTTATTTTTGAATTGAAAACTCAAAAAACAGGGTTCTATGTAACTTCCTCTATTTTTTGATGTAAATGTCCTCATTAATGTCTAATTATGGGGTGTTATATTCACCACATTTTTTTAATATATATATATTTGCATCATATTTTAATTACAGTGCATTTCATTAATAAAAAAAATCATGTCCTTAATCATGATTTTCATCCAAAAATATAAGGTCCGATATTTATTATTATTTTTGCATTGTTATTTCTTTTGTTTATTTAAAAATATAATAGGCAAAAATTAGTCTTTTTACTCTATCTTTTTTTTTTTCTCTCTTTTTTGGGGAAAGAAATCAAAATTATGAACAATTTATGTTAATTTGAGAATAAGAAATGCGATGAAAAAAGTTTGAGATATAAATATAATAATGTGTAAAGATTATGAACATTTATTGCAATTAAACTATAGTCTAGTTACTAAAAATGGTGGTGTGAATATATTTAGAATTTTATTATTACTGATTCTTTGACACTTTTATCCTCAAAAAATACGAATGCTGCTCGGAGAATTTGAACCTTTACAAACAAAATAAACGCAGTGAAGGTTTTACCTCCGAGCTACGACCATATTTAGGGCATGTTTGGTAATAATTATGAGAATTGATTTTTTGATCGTTTGAGAGAAAAGTGGGTCCCATCTATAAGTAAGGAAGTAAAAAATGACGGCTGAAATAGTGAAATAATGGTCAAAAATTGATTTTTTTTGGGTGAAAAATTGCTATCAAACAAGGATATAGCTCACGCAAAAATTTTTACATTTTAATTTTTTGTTTCAAAATATAAGAAGAATTAAAAGAAAAAAAACTGGAGAAGACATTACAAATTACAAATTACAAATAGGAGTTAATTGTTCCAATGGTTACTAAACTTAGGTCCATGTTTTTTATTAGTCACTAAAATTTAAAATGTCGAGTTTTGGTCATCAAATTTAGGTCCATGTCTTCGATTATTCATTGAACTCAAGCTCATATCTTAGATTGCTCAATGAAATTTAAAATGTCGAATTTTGACCACTGAACTTTGAAATATGCCATACGTTACTCACTATCATAACTGTTAAACTTTGAAAAATAACGAGTTTACAGTGAGTAATATACAACATTTTTCAAAATTCAATGATCAAAACTCGACATTTAGAACTTTATTGAGCAATCGAATACATGAACCTAAATTCAGTAACCAAAACTTGATATTTTAAATTTTAGTGATCAATAAAAAATATGGACCTAAATTCAGTGACCATTGGAACAATTAACTCTTACAAATACAGTAAAAGGTTATAAATATGACAATGAACAAAGTAGATAAATTAAAGATCAGATTGCCACAACCTTGACAAATCAAATTACAGAGAGAAGATTCTAGCAATCAAAAGCAACAATGAAATCAAAAAGAGAAATAACAAATAAATCGAATACAGTTTAGTACATATACTTTTTCCCATACTTATCCCAATCTGCCAGCCATAAAAAAAACGTTTACAAAAAAACTAAACCCCTGTTTGAACCACATTATTGTAAGAATGAGAATAAAAAATATAATCGTTATGGGCCCTACATAAAAAAATAAAAAGTTAAATATGGTGGTTTGATGTGATGGATAACAGTTATATTTTTCATTTTAATGAGAAAATAATAGTGCTCAAATAGGGCCTAAATGATCACACAGCAAGAAGCGCTAACAATGAGAAAACACATGTCGAAGTTCATTAATTTTAATGGAATATCAACAATCAACCCAATATATGTCTTGTTGATTCTAAGCAAATAATGATGGTTGATTTGATCAACATATTATTTAATTACAGGGTGGAAAGACGGGACTGGGTAGAGGTACATTATTAGATTTGGTTGAGACATTGAAGAAAGACCTTGAAAAATTCTAGTCAAGGTGGAGATTATAAGGATTTTGACTTGGTATTGTATTGTCCAATTAAAACATGATTGCATTTATCATTCTAAATAACTTTTATTTATTTTTTCCTACTTGAAATGAGACTTTTATGAATTCCACGTATGAATAGAAATCAAAAGGCTCTCCTTCCATGTCCCTATAAATAGAGGCTTCCCCTTAATGCTTTGTTTATCTCAATTTTGAAACTATCTAATCCTTCGTGTCTCAACCCAGTATGAATCTTTCTTGGGGTGAAAGATTCTATATGATTGTACAAATTTTTTTATTTTTATTTTTATAGTCAGTTGTTTTTCTCCGGTTTAAAAGTTTTTCACATAAATCCTTATACTATCATTTATATTTTCTAGCTTTCAAATAAATTCTTTATGGAAGGATCTTGTAGGCATATAAAGGAGTTTATCTCAATTATCATCAAAAATTTCTCAAACCTTAAACACAAACTAACATGTATTGATCTCAATTCCCAATATTACATACACCCATAAATTTCTAACACCTTCAACCCAGATTAACCAAGAAAAACAAGGACAGCCCATGAATAATTGATCTATAAATATATAAGAGAAACATACACATGAATATTTGATATATTTGTATATAAGAGAAATATATCTCAAAATTGTATATTCTTGTGCTTTATAGGCAGAAAAGAAATAGATATGTATTTGATAAGTAGTAAGGAACTGACCTGAAACCATATGCCCTCAGACGAATTTAGTGCAATCTATTGATGGAAAATTCCTAAGGGAT
This sequence comes from Olea europaea var. sylvestris, assembly GCF_002742605.1. Lineage (NCBI taxonomy): Eukaryota > Viridiplantae > Streptophyta > Magnoliopsida > Lamiales > Oleaceae > Olea > Olea europaea. The sequence continues at coordinate 9,472,399 of NC_036237.1, forward strand.
CACATGATCCAAAAAACAAAACCAGTTTTATCAAGCCGTGTTTATGTTATCAGATCAATGCGATCCCTTTGGAATCCTCCATCTGCACCAAGAATGAAAATGGAGGCCAAAATTTCTGATCGATGATAAATTTTAAACGGGATACTGGCATAGTGATGAAAATTTCCATTGCTGATGCCGCAATATTTTGTGTGCAAGCACTGCCTTCTATCTCTCTATAGCCACATAATAGAGGATAGAGTGTCATGTTACTGTATTTGCCTTTGCTTGCTTACGTATATTCTTCCTTCTTTAGAAGGTCCATCTTATATTTTATGTATTGTTATTTTGAATCATTATATGTTTAATCTCAGCCCTTGTTTGATTCAACTTAAAAGTTTATAGTAGATTTTGATAAAAGTTGATGAAATTATCGCTGAAAAATTGATAAAAGCTATGATCCCATGAAATGGATCGTCAAAATTAACCGTTGACTTTGACTTAAATTTTTGTCAACTTCTTTAACTAAACACAAATTTGGGCTTAGTAAAAGTCGTCTAGCTATCCAATTAATTTACTTATTTTTGATGTGTACTGTGCGTAATCATACTAGACGGAACTAGATTTTACTATGAGAAAAGGATATCAATTTTGTTTTTTTACATGTTATCCAATCAAGACCTATTACATGTACCAAACACGCGCTTAATGATAGTCGACAACCCTTATTTTGTGGTATGACTCCCAATTGAGTTTATATTGTTTTTCTTTGAAAATGAAATTATCCTTCATTAACCAGCTAATAATTGCGTCTGTTTTACTTTCTAATTCTAATTTTCGTTGTGCATAAGATTAATATTTGTGATTGGCTTCAGTCAACCTCAAATAATGTATGTGCATGCGTGTTTGTGTGGTATTACGTTAAATTCTGACCTAAAGTTCGTGGTAATAAGATGATAATGCTTTCAACCTGTCTAATCGTGTCCATGTTTTGGCTAAACTTCAAGAAATTAATTACTTGTAAGATAATAAGTTTAAAGTAAATAATTTTTTGTGAGTTAAATTTAAAAATTATTAATTTACTTAGTTTGGCAACACAATATGGATCTAAAGTTGTTTAATCATCTCATTCAAAAGTTCTGAAAAACACTTTTCTTCATAACATGGCATCCTACATACAATTCAATGGTCAAATACGTGCACATTTCATAACCGAAGATGACGAGACTTGAAGGCGTTTTTGGATTGCTTTGATACCATATTACTCGTCTCTTCTAAAAAAGAAAAAAAAAAAAAAAAAAAAAAAAAAACATGTACTCGTTTAACTCGTATCATCAAAGTTGTCAAAATAAATGACTTATTTTTCATGTGTAAGTAAAAAAGAGTAACTTATCCAAATATGTGTAGAAATGAAATATATTCTCAAAAATTAATTTGACTTACTTTTAAGTTTAGCCAAACAAAAAAGCATGTTAATTTCAATGTATGGCATGTTTAATGCCTTTATAAGGGCAGGAAAGAGTAACAATCTCTAACAGCTAAGATGACGTGAAGAATAGAAACATTTCTCCATCAAAGAATTTGACACCCTTTTTACTCTTTTCTTGTGATATGAACTCTACAGTACTGAAAATCGGATTTTTACTTATTATTTTTTTTAAAATTAGTTTCTGTTTAATCCTCATTTTTTTAAAATAAATTTTACTCAAACTTATTTTTAATCATACATTTTATGGGACAATCAAATTTCAAACCATATATTTCAACAAATTTTATCAAAATCTATTAAAATTTTGATTTTTAACGAACTAATTAAACAACTTAATAGTCTGTGTTGTCTAATAATATATATTAAACTTCTGTTTAATGGAGATTAAAATCAAATTTTTAATAGATTTTGATAAAAGTTAATGAATTGAGTGTTGAAAAGTTGTGTTGTGATTAAAATTAATTGTTAATTTTGACTTAAATTAAAATTTTTACCAAATAGAAGCTAAATATATACTTTAAAGCATATTTTGTACCAGAAGTAGTATGAACAGTTTTTAAATCTTTTCCTTATATACTATTCCTCAATACACTGATAAATAGATTAGATAATATAATAAATAATATTTTAACTTTTATAGTACTATTTAATCTTTCTTATCAAACAAATCATTTAGTCGAAGTTGGTAAAACACATTGAAGATTGTAAAAAGAAGAAAATGTGAAAGATAATTGACTCTCACTACTACGAATGGAGAGTATAAAATGCTGCAATATGTTGCTGGATAAAGGGTGAAAATTAAGCTTTCCTACTTTTTATATTTTTCGATCTTCTGTGCATGAAACTATGCTGACTTGCTGAATTATTTGAGACTAGGTGGTGGACCGGGCCACTATGTTCCTGTCTGACTTATTCCTATATGTCTATATAGGGTTTTGTTGAATTAGCCCCATCTGGCCC
>NC_036237.1:9474872-9476331 GCF_002742605.1 Olea europaea var. sylvestris
GCCCCCCCCCCCCCCCCCCCCTCTATCTTTCTCTTTTTTTTTTCTCTTTCTATCTCTTATTTTCAATCACGTAATTTTTCCTAAAATAATGTTACACGTAAATCGAAAACTTTTCATTCTTTTTCAACCACACATTCTTTAAAAAAAAAAAACACACACTATTCCAACTATTAAGATTTGGCAAAAATAGGGACCAAACGGGGGCTTAATAAGGTATGTTTTTTTCGTTCGATTTATCAAATATAATATTATAGGAGTAATACTACTCAAACATAGTTTAAAATTATGGATTTTAATAGGTGCTACATTGACAGCACGTGTATGAGTAAATTTTTTTTCTAAATGTCCAATAATATTACGTCACGTATCTCTCTATTTTTAAACCCTATCAATTACCCTGTTTGAATAGCTGAACTCATATTATAGTAATTATATGTACATTGGGGTATTTTTATCAAGTTGATTGTGGCATCCATGAAAAGTCAACTCCAGTACTAAGTTGCGAGAATTCCAAAGGATAATTGTGTCCCACCCATGATCTACACTAATGCATTCACGTTGATTTGCATCCTCGATACGGTGCATATGGGGTTTTCATGTTTTCTCTTTAGCATGAAAGTAGTACAAAAAGCCTGAAAAAATGGTTAAGGATTTGACTATCTTTTGTTTAACTTTCATGAAATTGCAGGTGCCTCCTACTTTTTATCCATATTAAGATTGAGGATGTGATGTAAGGATTTTTAATTAAAGATGGGCTTGTATGTGTAAATAATTGTGTGTTAAATTATAGGCTATCGAATTCGGTTGAACCCAATTAAAGTGATCTAATAAGGTTTCAGTTTTGGGTTTTAATGTATTCAATTAAAGTATGTGTTTACATATGTGTAGAGACCGGGCCCAAGTCCTAATTCTATGATGGGCCGAATTAGGTCAAAGGGCATCCCTATATAAATAGGTTATGGTCCCCAGATCACACGCAACGAAACGTATTATTCATTCTCTACTGCATCCCATCACAGAGACGAAAAGGAGACTACGTGTAGATTTGGAAGATCATACCGCGAAATTCATATTACATTAACCATGTCAGATTCAAGTGTGCTTCCGCTTTAATTCTTATATTTCTCGATGATTTAACATGAAAGATCCAGTAATTTAAAGCATTAAATTATCCAACAAGTGGTATCAGAGCCTCTTCATGTTGAATTATTGAGAATCAAAGGTTTTAGTTTGGTTCTTGAAATATATTTTGAAATTTTCAGATTTAACAATTTTTGGTTCTATATATTTTTTGTTAAATTTGAAAATTTTTGCGGTATAATTCTTGTTATTTTCGTTCGGATTGATTTAATTTAAGAAAATTCAGATTTGGGTTCAGATTTCTGTAATAAAAAAAAAAAAAAATTCCGACGGCAGCAGTGGCGCCGCTCCGGCGCGCTGTGCACCGCTGCCTCTGCCT